>NC_080026.1:99333325-99657508 GCF_030020395.1 Manis pentadactyla
TGAAGAAATAAATACTGGATTATCTGCTCTTCTGGCTTTTCCAGGCTGCTACTTCCTTGCATTTAGTGGATAATCAAGAGACGTCTGTAATTAATTAAATGATGCCGTGCATATAGATGGGGTACACTCAAGGCTACAAATATTCACTTCACCTAGTACACTTTTCAAGGCCTAGGAAATGCATTGAGGGACAAGACACAGTCCCAGCCACCAAGGAACTCACCATCCAGTGTGGGAGACAGATTATAGAGGAATCACAGAGCACTGAGGGGAGCCAAGTGCTTGGGGCTGTGGGAGCACAGAGAAGGGGCACTTCCCCTGAACACAGCATGTAGCTCAAGGTCGAGACCTAAAGGGTGTACAGGAGATGGCCAGGGGAGGGAGGAGTGAAATGAGAGGAAGTCACTCTCGATCAGGGAAACGCTTGGGCAAAAATCCATTTGTCCCAGGGCTTGGGGACCTCAGTGCAGCCATAGCAAAGATGTAAGGTGGTGAGCCGCAGGTGATAATCCACAAATGCAGTGAGTCCCAGTCACCTACACGGTGTTGTTCTTTGCTTGCACAAGAGCTGAAGCAGCTCCCGGCTGCTGCCACCTTCTGCTGGCAGTGCTGGTTCCAGGTGAGCTGTTCTACCCAAGGGTTGTGGGTGATTTGGTGTCTCCTGCAGGTTCAGCCCTGAAACCCCATCTCCCCACCTGCTGCTGTAACCCTAGCTGCCCCTCCACCTGCCTCCCTGGGTGGCAGAATGGACAGCCCTGCCATCTGCTTCCCTCCCCAGAGCAGCAGATATGGGCACCGGGGATTTGTGGCTCACCAGGCAGAGCAAGGACAGTTTTAGAGCAACAGGGAACTTTGAACACGTCTGTGGGATGGTAGCAGGGAAGCCAGAAAAAACAGGTGAGGGTATGAAAGGAAAGGAAACTGCAGATGCAAGTGGCTCTTGGAAGAAAGCTGTTTCATCAGCCTCATCCCAGCTTCCAAATTTCAGACAAACTCAGCAATGAGCCTGTGTGTTCACATAGTTAAAGACAACTTTTCTAGTTTCAAAGGTGAAATGAATAAAAAAGAGGTTCTTCTCTCTTTAACTAAGTGAGGCCCTTGCACAAAGAATGCAGGCTCACCAGCTAAGAGACAAATGAACTCATGTTTTCATTCTGCTTCCTGCCTGGAGCTCCAGGACAGCCTCACGAGGTCAAAGTTGGTCTCAATTCTGCCAGCGAATTCCAAAAGGCAGAACAGCACTGGCATAGATGGTATAAAGCAGGATGTAGTCCTATTGCCTTGGACTACCCTGAACAGAGGGCCTGTTGGCACTTCTCTTAATGGACTAAATGGATGAGACACAGCTTGTATCAAGAATGGCCTGGCAAGTAACCCACAGTCCTCTCAAACCACATCACTACAAACCAATCCCATGCTTATAATTCAAAAAGAAACTTTGTGCCTAAATTCAAACTACCACCTGCATTGCAATCGCAGGGCTTTTAGCCTTCAACTCATTTGGGGCTCAAAATGATAGCTGGAGCCTCATGCACCCAGGCTGCTGAAGAAGTGTCTCCCAAGGCAACAGCTCAGTACATCCTGCATTAGCGGAAATTTCAGATGAGATGCACTTGTGTTACCTGAGAACACTGTGGAGTGACTCTGCAGTGGCTCAAGTGCTGCTTAATTAAGGATCTGTTTTAGAGAGGATGTGAGTGTAATGTATAATTGGCACATTTTTCATGCTTCTGAGACCAAGCTGTGAGCTCCTTGGGAGGTGGAACCCACTTTCATCTCACCACTGCTTGAAGCACATAAGAGGATTTCAATACATGTGTTTGTTGAATGAATCAACGAATGAAAGGAACACGGTATTAGGCACATTACTGAAACACTAGGATAAAGTAAGCCCCAAGTGACTGACTAAGCTTCTCAGGCATTTGATCAACTGCCATTTTACTCTATGATCCCCTAGGGAAGATTCACAAGTCACCCACCATACCCCTTTTCATTTGCCTTGTTTTTGTCCACACTGCTTATTATACCATGTGACCTGCAAACATTTTACTTGGAAATGTGTTTATTTTCACATACTGTGTAAGGTCCAAAAAGCAGAGATTTTTTTTAAATCTCTCTCATTCACCACTGTATCCCCATTACCTAGTAACTGGCCCCTCTCAACAGTTCACTAAACATTTTAGGAGAGTTTGAATCATAAGATTTTTTAAAAATTGCTCCATTTCTAATTAGAAATGACTGAAGATATTTCTGCTCCATGTACCAAGGATCTTTATATGTGTAAATTAATCAAACAATTAAGATGTATTTGAACACTCTTATTTTAAGAAATGTAACCATTCCATCTTGCATAGCTTTCCAAACATCTTTGCAATTTGGTCCCAATATACCATTTGAGCTTTTTTATATCAGCAGCAGCAGCAGCATCACCATCTTAATCACCACAACCATTAACACCATCACCATCAGCAGCGACAATTACTGAAAACATTTATCACTGCCTGATGAGTACAATGTTTTGATGATAGGTATTTGGGGGCCATAAAACAGATAGGATGCTGAGGTCCCTGTCCTCAAACTTCCTGCCTGTCTGATGGAAGGATTAACACATACTTACATATGAAACATATACTGAGTGTCCAATGAGAGGTTAAACCAGTGCTGTCTGATAAAAATATAATAATGCAAGCTACCCAGGTAATTTAAATTTTTCTAGTGCCCACATTATATACATTCAAAATATTATTCCAACATGCACCCAGTATTTAAGAATTTTTATCAATGAGATATTTTACATTATTTTTTACACTAGTTTTTGAATACATATATGACACAGCACATCTCAATTCACACTAGCCATATTTCAGGTGTCTAATAGCCACATGCAGCTAGTGGCCAGCATACTGGACAGCTGAGGAATTTTCGGAGTATGGAGGTGAGGATGACCTTAGTGGGCACTTTCTCTGGAGAAAGCCCCAGGAGGGCCACCCTTCCTCCTTCCCTTCTTCCTCCTCTTTCCTTCCCTCCCTTCCTCCTCCACCCACCCTTTGGAAGCCAGAACAAGGGCTGCGGGGACGCACAAGTATCTCAAGAAGAAAGCAAACAAAGAGAGTGCCTAGTCTCACCCACTGAGAACCCCGGCTCCACCCGACCTCTTCTCTTTATTCCCTTAGGCATGTCAGAAAAGGCAAAATCCCATTCCAGCACTAATGAGAGATCTGGGTCTTTGCCCACAAGCACTAAAATAAAATTCCTCTGATCTCAAAAGAAAAGTACATCCAGGTTTTCGGCAACCCTAGGGACTTAAGAGTTGTTCTCCACCTTTGCATGCATCAGACTTACCTGGAGAGAATTTTTAAAGTAAAGGTGCCACAAGCCTATACCCCCAGATTCTGATTCAATGGGTCTAGAGTGAATCCTGGGGAGTTGGGCACCTTCAAAAGGCTCCTAGGTAATTCTAATGTGTGTCTAGGACTAAGAAGTGCTGGGCTGGGTTGTAGGGATGGCAGAGTGGTAAGGAAAGAATTGCCCGTTAGGTATAGATGCCATTATCCACAGTACTGAGCATTGTACTTTATATACATTATCTCATTTGATCCACGTTATAAGCCCTATGAGACAGAGATCTCTAGCCTATTTTAACAGGTGAGGAAACTGAGGTTCGGAGAGGCTAAGTAACTTTCCTAGGGTTACACAGTTAGCAACTGGCAAGGAAAGAAATTCAAACCAGGTCTGACCCCAAAACCCACACTCATCCCTCCTTATCAGCCCTTGTCTCTCCTCATTACCCATTATGCCCCCATCACCCCAGCCCAATCTTGGTTCAAGGTGAGAAACTGCGATGGCATGAGAAGATGAAAATAACTACGCAGGAAGGGGATTGATTGGATGGTGGGGGATTTGGGAAAGAAAAGTAGTGGATGCATTGGGGAAAGAGAGGCATCCTTCCTAAGGGGCCAGCAGTTGCCAGAAGAATTTTGCATGTACTGAAGAGACTGAGCACTGAAAGAGCACATGGAGGGAGGGGACAAATACTAATAACTAACCTTGTTTGGTATCATGACAATAAAGTAGTGATTAGATGCCCCAGAAAAATAATCATTATCTGGCTTCCACAGGGTGGAACCTGCCTTCCTTCGTTAATGGATAGACTGGGAAGAAGGCCAAAGAATAGAACAGAAAGAATAATAAGACTGTAAGGAATGATATGCCCTCTTCCTTAAGTACTTACCATGTAACATCACCCAGTAGTGAAAAATTAACTCAGTACTTTAAAAAAAAAAGGAAGAAGTGGACAGAGAGAGAAGGAAGGAAGGAAGGAAGGAAGGAAGGAAGGAAGGAAGGAAGGAAGGAAGGAAGGAAGGAAGGAAGGAAGGAAGGAAGGAAGGAAGGAAGAGAGGGAGAGAGGGAGAGAAGAAGGGAAGAAATGGGAGAGGGAAGGAGGGAGGGAGGAAGATGGATCTGGTAATACTGAAAGAGAAATCAGTCTTGCCTGACAGTATTTAAATTGAATGTCTGTGAGCATGGCTCATAATTCTCAGTGAAAGTAGAAGCTATTAAAAAGTCGATGCACAAGATTAAAATTTAGAATGCTATTTTAATAATACTGAATTCTACTCAATTTCAAATGACTGTCATTTTTAAGCTCTACCAATCTGAGAACATTTGTTGGATGGTGTTGGGAGCCGAATGACGGGGAGCCTGAACTTGGCAGGTCCAGCTCAACTGATACAGCCGGACAGGAGATGGGCTCTCATCCTCCAGGAACCAAGCTGACCAGGGGGATGGGCTAACTGTGAGACTCTTTACCCGTTTGTCAGATGGGACTAATAATATCTGCCCTACAAGTGGGATGAGAAGATGAATGAACCATTGCCAAAAGCAGAGCACTATGGAAGCCAAGAATGCATCACGCATCTGCCCTGTGTGGGGCCTGTGCTAGGCCCCTGGTTGACAGGCTACCTCCTCCTGGAAGCTCCCTCCACCACACTTCCCATTCCTAGCTTAGGGAGTCAATCAACAAGCCATTAGACTAATCAGTGCTAGGAAAGAGGCATGCATGCCCAGGGGACTCCAGAAGTCTCAGTCAACTCATCTTTCACCTTTAAGGGACCTACCACCCTGAGAGACTGGGATTTTGTTATGTATACCAGCACTGTGCCTCATTTATAGTGCATAGCTCCTCAATAAATATTTGTAGGTCTTTCATTTAACATGGTCCTTGTCCTTTGAAGGTTTGACTTTAGTTGGGGCAACAAATAATTACCCAACAGCATAATATGAGCATTCGTGGAGAGAGAATCAGAGTGCTCCATAGAGAAAATAGAAAAGAAAAAACTCCTTGCATGTGAAAAATCAATTAATACCTTCATCATTTATTATTATCATTGTAGTCATCCTTAGTGCTGTCCACAAATATCTCCTGCTCTTCACATCCAGGGCACAGGGCAGGATTCCCTTTCCCTGCTCCCCCTGAAATCAGGCAAGGCCACATAACCTGTGATGTTGGCCAGTGAAATATCAACATATGTCATGAGTCACATTGTCAGAAACTTAAGGCGCTGTGCACAGGTTTCCACGTTCTCTCCCTACAGTAGCAATAGTGGAAGCCCGTGTCAAAATGAAAGCTCCAGGGAAAGAAATGTAGGCCCCAGAAGCCTGAGTTCCAGCATAAAGCACAAGGAGCATGAAGCACGAGCAGGGAACAGCGCTTTATTGCCTTGCCTACTGGATTTGGGGTTTGTTTGTTACTGGAGCCGAGCCTCAGTGATACAGTCATGCCCACAAACTCTGGCAAAGTACCTGGCCAGGAGGAGAGTGAGAGGAAGCAAGGAAGAAACAAGCCTCTCGTCTCCCTTTGGTCCGCCTCTCTGCTGCCTTCTTTCAGAGACATTCTCCAACAGGACACTCTGAAAAGATCACTCAATTTCCAAAAGCCCCCCAGGTAGGAAACCCAGATTCCTGCCTTTCCCATCTCATCTGCTGCCCTAGCCTGTGATGAAAATGCCTTCGTGTCTTATGGCAACTGTGCTAAGTATATCAGGGCTGGATCCCTGGCTCAGCGCCTCCTCACAGCCAGAACCCATGGAACAAACAGGCCTCCATTACCGGGATGGCCCCGCCTTAGTCTCCCTCAGCTCCCCAGTGAGAATCCTCAGATGTAGCCAGGGTCCATGCAGGCCCTAAACCCCTTAAGCTCCTGCTGGCCCCACTGCCTAGACATAAGGACCTCTTTCTCATTTCTGGGTCTTCAACGCCTATTCCCATTCCGTCTCCTCCAGAGAGTGCCACTATGGGCTCGAGTCCATTCTGTTCTACCCATCTGACACACCGCCATCCCCTGTCATAGGAATGGTGTCACCTCACACATCTGGGCACGTCTGGTTTCTTCAAAGGAGGAGTGAACCTTGGAACCTGGATGCCTCACTCATAAAATGAGATCAAAACCACCTGTCAGGTGAGATGATGTACCTCAAGTTCTTGGTACATAACAGCTCCTAAAGAAACATGAGATTCCTCCCAGCTTACCTTCTCCACAAGAAGGTCTGAGCTTAGAGGGCAGGGCCTTTCCCTCCCCAAGGAAACCCAGATGTGCCCCCAGAGATGTCTCAAATGCATATGTTCTCAACGGGGGCACTATCTCCTCCAAGGGAGCGGAAGTTGATGTTAGGAGTGGTGCAAAAACATCTTACTCCTCTATGTAAAAGCAGATACACATACAACACAGAAACAGAAACCCAGTGTATCTGTGATATTAAAATTTAATGGGGCTGGAATGGGGAGAAGGGGGTGATGACTAAGGGAAAAAATGTTTGACAAGGCTCCACAGACACGCGACAAGGAAAATCAGTTGAGAAACACCAGTCTAATGCTGCCTCCAATCAACAACCAGGCAGCCTCCTTCAAGCCCAGCTCAGCTGAGCCTCTTATCACCTGTCTCTCACATGTCCTCTCTCATGTCTCTCCCAAATCAATAAAATGGTATTTTAGAAAAATCTGTCATATCCACATTCATCCCTCCTCCTCCCCTCCCCAGCCTCTCTGCTCCTTCACCGATGTAATCTGCTGCCTCTCCTGAGATGCAAAGCTGGCTGCAGAGGAAGCAGGCACTGGAGAGCTAAGAGACTCCCATCTTGGTTTGCCAGACATGACAGACGTGGAAGTGTTCCTACCCACCTCCAGCCGCAGCAAGGCAGCAAGGAGCTGAGCACCCCTGCCTCCCCCGCCACCACCCTGCTTCCCTCAGAATGGCGCCTCAAGTCAAGGCTTATCTGTGCTTCCACAACAACTAAATGTCACCCTGCCGAGGGGTGAGGGTTGCTGGGGGCTTCGGGCTTCAGCCAGTTTGTTAGCACACAGCAGACACTGTAGGCTGGCCCACCCAAGGTGGATTCCCAGCCTGCCTGTTTGAGGGGCTGCAAGATCACCTTCTGGCCTCTCTTGCAGCTATAGGGGGCCATGTGGTATGCTCTGCAGGGGAGGAAGTCTGATAAGAAAAGAGAGGCAAAGGCTCAGCCTGATGTTGCCTCTCCCTTTTCCTCCTACCTTAGAATCCACACAAAGTCTGGAGTGAAGGAAAAGCCAAGAGAATCTTGACATTAGAGGGCAGCTTTACTAGTGCCAGCAACCTCCCTCTGTCTAGTCTTTTTGTTAGAAAAATCTTTTTCCCTGTTGTTACCCTAAAGCATCCTAACTAATGCAGAGGTCAGGGGTGAGATGCTTTATACTCCCCCATCTGCCTTCCCCGCAGTCCCTCTGCAAACACATTTCTGTTACAAAGAGAATGCCTTCCGGCTCTCAGTGCCTGGGAGGCAGGAGGGCTCAGAGGCGCTCTGCCACACTGACCCATGCTCCTGGGGCATGGCCCCTCTGCAGGGGGTAAGCACATGGGCTTTGCAGTCAAGTGGACAGGGTTCTAATCCTGACACCCCACCAAAAGCTCGTGACCTTAGACAAGAAACTTGACCTTTCTGAATAGCCACTATTTTTACTATAAAGTGATGTTAAGGATAGTACTTAGATCATAGTATTGTTGCAAAGATTATATGCAATATAATACCCAAAGTGCTTTTCTCAGTGCCTTATTTGTACTGTGTTCCACAGCTCTTGGGACGATTTTCTCCCTTCCCTTCAGTGAGTTTCTGTCTCATTGCCTGACTCTTTTTCTAAGAGTTTTCTCGTTTCCTGGTCTCACTCTAGCTCTCACCTTCTCCATCTCTCTGTGGGTGTCTCTATCTCTGTTCGGCTTTTTCTCCCTTCTCCCCCACTCCCATTCGTCTTCACAGTGGAGGGATGTAGCAATTTGCCTGGTTTGCTCCAACTTCTGAAGCTCTCCTCTCTTGCAGGCACAGCACCCAGTCCCTGCACACAGCTCCTCCCGGAGCCCAGGCCTAGCCGCTCTTGTTGCAGCAACTGGACTCAGGGATGCAAGCGGAACCCATGGGACCCTGAGCTCCAAACTTCACTTCAGTGGCCTCCCTCAAGACTGGGGCTCCCCAAATGTGCCCTATGTCCCAGGAAGCCCAGCAAGGGCAGTCCCAAAGGAGGAAAGGACAGGAAAGAGCCCTGCTCCATCTCTGAATCCCGTATGAGACCTAAATGCCAGTGCTTTCTGGGACGTCATGACCCCATCCACACAGGGACTCTCCCAAGCACGCTGAAGCCACCCCTGGGAATTCAGCGGGGACAGGAAATGTGTCAGCTTTGAAAATCAACCAGCAAGTAACTCCAATGAAATGGCTGAAGAAAGGTTGGTTAGGTCATTTTTCAGAAGACATCTCCCAGGTCAAGGGAAAGCCCTCCCCAGGCTCCTGGTCATAATTCTCTGGACATGAATCCCCAGAGCCTGTTATGTGCCTTAGTGACTTCGAGGAAGATGAGAGAGGAGGTGTGGCTTCCTGTGGGAATAGGTGGCTGAAGGGCTTTCAGTGGAGAAGGGATGCGCTGGGAGGAAGGGCTCTGCTGCCCCCTTACCAGGAATCACGCTCCCTTTAAGACTACACTTAGCAGCCCAGACTGAGGGATCTGGAAGGAATCACAGGATTCCTTAAGCAGAACTCAGAACTTAGCATGGCTGGGGACAGTTTCCTCTCTCAAGAAGCTTACTGCCCCAAATGGAAAGCAAGACCTACGCCCATAACACTAAACCACTGGGCAGACACTCCCCTCCAACTGCCTCCGGGGCCTGCACAGTGCCCCAGCATCCCCCGCGGTGAGGAAGGCAACTCACCAATAATAATTAACAATGGCCAACACTCGCTAAGCATGGCTCTGTGCTGGCATTGTGCTCTAGTGCCTTCCATGTGCTAGCAGCCCTGAGGGACATACTACCCTTTTTTTATTTCACAAATGGGGAGATGAAGTCCCACAGGGTTACATGGTCACATGTATATGCCTGAGGTCACACAGCTACTGAGGGGCAGAGATGTGTTGGACCTCTGGGGCTGCCTTTTTCATAACAACAACAGTAGTAATAATAGTAATATAAAAAATATTTGTGAAATAACTTTTTTAACAAAAGAAAACCTATGTAGCATTTACTATATGCCAAGCACTGTTATAAGTGTTTTACATACATCATCTTATTTAATCTCACACCAACCCAGGGAGATAACTACTATTATTACCCCATTTTACAGATGGAAGTAGTAGCCCGAGGAGAGTCGGTCATTTGCCCAAGGCCACAGTGATTCAAGACCCTAAGAGTGTGAATTCAGGGCTGCTCACTGCAGCGCCAGCTCCCTGCGAGCCCTGGATGCAATCATCCCCAGGAGGAATCCACTCAAGCCACCTCCAGGCTCAGACATTCAGGCCACCTTGGACAGGCCACCGAACTGACATTTCCTCCTTGGTTGCACAAAATGTGAAGGGTGTTATTATCACAGAAGCCAAGGCTGCTTGCAAACTAGAGGTGACACAAGGTAAACTCATTTCCTTCCTGTCAAGAGAAACTCAACAAGGGTATAATCAGAGGCTAATGCGTGTGCCTGTGATTGGGCCGGTCACAGGGGTGGCACATAATAGAACAAGTTCTCCATGCCCAGGAGCAGAGCAAAGCCCCGTCACCGCAAGTGCCACTCATCCGGTCAGCATACATCAGTTTTTAATAACATTATGGAAATATTGCTGAAGGACTGAGGGAAGGACAGAGCCTTGAGGGCTGGGCCTCCCAAGCCTGCAGAGTTTCAACCTTGAGAAAAGGACCTTCTATCTTCCTCCAGGTCAGCTGCTTTTCTCAGAAACTCCTCCGCTAGGCTGGGTAGATTTATGCCTCCTGGGTGCAACTGCTGGGGTTTGGTGTGGCTGCACCTTTGTGCTGAAGGGACCCCAGGTGAGCAGTGGGGCCAGGTCTCTGGGTTACTGAACGGGTTCCCAGGGGCCAGGCAGAGGATAAGCCCGCTCCTCCCCCATCAGTTGGTAACAATGCAATATTTATCTGCTCCACACTTCTGCGTGTTTACATATATTAACTCACTTAGTCTGTAATAGTACTGCTTGCTACTCTCCAGGTTTTGTAGGTGAGGAAACCAAGGCACACATGAACTCACACAGGGTCACACAGGTAGTATGATGTATGTAAGCCCAGGCAGTCTGGCTCTGAAGCCCATCAGCCTAACTCTACCGCCTCAGTGAGTCCACCCTTTGCTGAGCCCTGAAGAAGGGGACTGGAGATGGGAGAAGTGATGGTGTGGGAGGGGAGGTACCCCCCTGGCAACTGCATCCATTCATTCACTCACAGTTTTTTTTTTGAGGTGCTATTAATTTTTATGAACAGAGGAAAAATTACCTTGACTAGACATTGGGGTTTCTTTTTATTTTATTTTATTTTATTTATTTATTTTTTGTGTGTGAGGGCATCTCTCATATTTATTGATCAAATGGTTGTTAACAACAATAAAATTCTGTATAGGGGGGTCAATGCTCAATGCACAATCATTAATCCACCCCAAGCCTAATTTTCTTCAGTCTCCAATCTTCTGATGCATAACGAACAAGTTCTTACATGGAGAACAAATTCTTACATAGTGAATAAGTTACATGGTGAACAGTACAAGGGCAGTCATCACAGAAACTTTCGGTTTTGCTCATGCATTATGAACTATAAACAGTCAGTTCAAATATGAATATTCATTTGATTTTTATACTTGATTTATATGTGGATACCACATTTCTCTCTTTATTATTATTATTTTTAATAAAATGCTGAAGTGGTAGGTAGATACGAGATAAAGATAGAAAACATAGTTTAGTGTTGTAAGAGAGCAAATGTAGATGATCAGGTGTGTGCCTGTAGACTATGTGTTAATCCAAGCTAGACAAGGGCAATAAAACATCCACGTATGCAGAAGATTTCTCTCAGAACAGGAGGGGGGAGGTTCTAAGCCTGACCTCTGCTGATCCCCATTTTCTCACCTGATGGCCCCCCTGCGACTGTGCCTGTCTTAGGTTGTTCCTCCCTTGAGGAATCTTACCCGTCTCTGGCTAACCAGTCATCTTCCGGGGCCATACAGGGAAATGTAAAGTTGGTAAGTGAGAGAGAAGCCTTATTGTTTGAAAAGGTTAGCTTTTTACTTCTTTGCAGATTTATGCCCTGTGGCTTCTATGCCCAGCATTTGTCTTGAGGTGTCTTTACCACTTGGAAGAATTATGATACTCAGTAAATTCGACATGTGGCACATTCACTCACATTTTTATCAGCATCTTCTCTGCACCAGAGACTCTTCTAGACACTGAGGATACAGTGGAGTACAAACAGACAGGAGATCATAGTCTAGTGAAAAGACACCAATACCATATACACACATAAATATGTCATAGAATAGCAAATACAATCACAAAATAAAGCAGGACATCAGATAGAGTGACAAGGGCAAGAAGAGGTGCGGAAGTTATTTCAGAGAGAGGAGACAAGTTAACTTTAATAGAAGCAGGCCTAGCCAAGGCTGAAAAGTTCACTTGGTAGAGGATTCAAATGCCATACAATATAGGAAGTAAGCAATCCCAGGGCCCTTGAGAAGCCTGAGTGAGAGACCCATGAAGGCTGGGGCGTGGCTCCCCCCACCCAGCCTGGGCCTAGACGGATGGGGGCTCTGCCATCCTGCTGTGTGCCCAGCCTCCTGGGAAACCGCCACAGGGAGAGGGAGCAGCTGGAGCTGCCCACACGGGTGCCTCAGCCCACAGGTCATGCCCATGTCCTTGGCTTCCATGTTCAGACTCCCCATAGAAGCTGGGAACCATGCAGGAGCAACTGGGACGTTCGGTGAACCTCACTGCCTCAGCCACAGGCCCAAAGGGGACACTAACGGTGATGCAGGGATGCGTGAGGACTCACGCCCAAAGAGGTGGAAACCAGCCAGTCTGAGGGCAAAGTGAACCATCTATAGCAGAGAGTTAATAGCTTTTTCCAAATGCACGGCCCTTAATTTCAATTCAACAAGGTGAGGGGATCAGGTGAAGGAAGCCAGGTGAAAAGGAGGATTAATCCATCTATCAAGGACCTTTGGTACTAAAACGTGAAAAGATGAATTCATTTGTGAATGATAATGATTCACTACCGGGAGAAATAATTATCCTGAAGCTTGTTTGGCCCCAGAATCAATCTTTATTTAACTGTATTTATTTTTGGCTGCTCATCCTGCTTGCCTCTCTTGGAAACTCAAAGAGTGCTTTCTTTTCCTCTCCCTCTCTCTCTTTTTTGGTAAATTCCAAAGACTTGCTTATTTCAGAATGGTCTGTGTGTGGGGTGCATGCTTCTCTCCCTTGTCCTCTCCATGTGTTATAGGTCCTCACCCTTACTCACTCACTTCCCAGTATTCCCTTTGTCTCCTTCATAGCACTTACCAATACCTTAAGCTATATTATTTGTCAATTTACTGACTTTTGATAATCTGGCTCTTCTACTGGAATTAAGATGGGTAAAGTGGGGACCTTGCCTGTCTCCAGTGGCTAAATTCCAACACCAGACCAATGAATAAATGAAGAAAAAGACACTTACAATGAACAAAAAAGACACTTATAAGGAACACATGGAGCTCTTAGTCTTTTTTCATCCTCAACCTCCATTTATTATTACTAATTATTCCCATTTTATAAATAAGGAAACGGAGGCACAAGAGAATGATTAAGTAACTTGTTCCAGATTACAAAGAGAGTAAATAAAACAGCCAGGATTTGAACCCAGGTGTCTGGTTCCACAATCCGTGCTCTTTGGACTTACGTATTTACAAAGTGATTTGTAGCTGAATGGAAGAATATTGAATGAATGGCTGCCTTGATGCTTTCCTTCCCAGGGTTATTTGTTGTCGGCTTGTGCTGGACCCTCTATATGCCAGGCATGGTCCTAAATTATCTATACATACTATTCAGTTGGACACTTGCATCTAGCCTGCTCTGCCACCTGCCCTAAATCTGGCACTTTGAATCATACCCGATAGTTCAGGTCAAGTCTTTCAGCTCTCCCTTGGTCAGGGGATACCACTCTGATCAAAAATCACGGATTCAGTTTGTTCAGAAAGAAAAAACATACCAAAGATCCAGGAGGAGGTACTTCCTCCGAGAGGCATGTGGCTGACCTTAATAGGTCCAAAAGACACACACCCTCTGCCCAGAAATTGAATCCCAGAGAGATGATGGGTTTCAAAGCTGTGTGCAACTTTCAGCCCAACGGACAAAGGCAAAATAAATAGCCTGGAGTACCAATTGCTAGATGCTAGGATGGAGGGAGAGAAGAAAGAGAATAAGTGCTTTTCCTACTAAATTGGCTCTGAGAGTGGAGATGAACCAAGATATCATGATGCAGTACAGCTTTGACTCCCAACCCAGCACTCCCTCCTCTCCGCCATGCTGCTCCTTATCCTGTCTGAGCTGAGTGTGTGGTTCTGCCTGACTGCATCCATCATAGCTGCATGCCCATCCTTGAACACTGCCTGGCACACAGAGGGTGCTCAGTAAATGCTGACTGGATGAATGAATGAAGGCTCCCCCTTCCCTCCCTGCCTGGGTCCTGCTTTCATACCCTATCCCCACAAGTGCCCAAGGGCACCTGCCCCATCCCCTTGGGCCCAAGTCTTGGACACATTCATGTGCTGACCAACCTTGGATACCTATTCCCCTCCTGCACAGGGATGCTTGTCGGACACTGAGCCAAGGAAGGCAAAGTAAGTGCACCCTGGGAAAATGTGCTTTAATGGAGCAGCAGAACCTGTTATTCCCCATGAGCAACCCTGACATTCAAGGGTACTGAAGCAAATGTCATTCTCCCCAAACTGTGGGTCTTCACAGACTCAGGCCAGTGCCAAGTGATGCTCCACTGAGCAATTCAAAGCCCAATCATGCAAAGCCAAGCGTGCTTTCACGTCTGGGAAACAAAACCATTCCAACTGCTAAGCACATCCAAATCAATACTCCCTTAATAACCCACCTTGCTTCGTCCCCCAGACTCTGGAAGTCGACTGGGTGGAAAAGCACATAGTAATCTTGGACCCTCCCTTGCTTTCCTCTCACCCCCTCCTAGTGTCTAGCATTTGGAACCTTGGGTCATCTCTTTTGCTCTTGTCCCTCAGGCTGAAGGGCATCTATAGTTTCAGAACTGTTAACTAGAATTTGTCTGGAGAATTCAGATAGGAACTCAAACACTCTATTGTCCTACAACGCACTGGCTTTTCTTCCCCAGTCATCAGGAAGACTGGCTGAGATTCCCTCAGCTCATTTAGCAGACAAGTATCTCTGCTGGTCACCTGGACTGCTGAATAGGTAACCGGACTGTGGGTTTGTTGTGTCCTGTCCTGTGGCACAGACTCTAACCCCCACCAAGCACATACATGTGACTGGGCCACCATCTCTGATGGAACTGAGGGACCTACAAGTGGAGTTGGTCCATTCCTACTGGCAAAATAGCATTAAACTTCTGCCTTACTCTCCTGGTTCAGGAACACTGTTCTCAAGCCCAAATGTCGGTACCAACTTGCGACATGATTAAAATGTCCATTGCCGGACTGCCCAGCTGACCAAGGAACATGGCAGCGTAAAAACCCTGCATACCACCTAGCACTTGGCTCTATAGAAGAGGAATGAAAAAGGTGTTTCTGTGGAGTAAACCTGCCAGGTTTTGAACCTCAGCTTCACAATCTGTGGCTTATTGACCTTGGGCAAGTCACTTATTTACACAGAGCCTCAGTTTTCCCCCATCTGAAAAATGAAGAGCACAGATCTCCTGGGTTTGTGAGGCCTGCATGAGCTCACGCATGTAAAGCAGCCAGGAACAAAGCCTGCTGCAGAGCATCAGGATGAGCTGAGACTTGCTGAGCACTAAAATTATATGCCAGGCCTTGTGCTTGATCCTTGCTTACCTATGTCATTAGTCTCACTGTACCTACTAATTCAGATGGTTATTACCTATCTCTATTCCACCACAGAGAAGACTGAAGATCAGAGAAGTCAAGTGCCCTGCACAAAGGCAAGGAGCTAGAGAGGAGTGGAATTAGGATTTGAACCCAGGATGCACGTGAAGAGTGTCTCATACCAGAGCTGACACCAAGCCCGTGTCTATGGGTCCTCATCAGGGGCTGGTTGACAGGCAGCTCTATGGAGATGCTTGGGGATCGTGGACTTGGAACCCGAAAGCCTGGCTTTGAGCCCTCTGTGTATTGTTTGACTTAGGACTAGTCCCTTTACTGCTCAGGTATGCTTCACCTTCCTCCACCATAAAACAGGGCATCTGCATTTTCCTTCTAGAATGTTGTGATGCTTAAATGAAACAATGGTGCTTTGCAAAAAAAAAAAGTAGGATTCTTATACCATCCTATGCTCTATGACATGAAGAGAAGACATTGACACTACTTAGTACAGTATCAAAAGCTTCAGTAAATAATAAATGATGTTAAGAATAATAATAGCTAATACATAAAGAACATACTATATTTCATAAATCGTGCTAAGAGTTGAAATAAGCATTTAATCATAACAACACTATGAAGTAGGTAGTATGGTCCAAAAATATCAAATGGAAAATTCCAGAAACAAAAACAACTCGTAAGTTTTAAATTGTGTGCCATTATGAGGAGTGTGATGAAACCTTATGCCATCCTGCTCCATCAGGCCCAGGACGTGAGTCACCCCTTTGCCCAGCATATCCATGCTGTGTATATTACCCACCCGCTAGCCACTTAGTAGCCAGCTCAGTTATCAGATCTACTGTCATAGTATTGCAGTTCAAGTAACCCTTATTTTATTTAATAATGGCCCAAAAGCATAAGAGTAGTGCTCCTCAATTTGGATATGCCAAAGACAAGCCGTAAAGTACTTCCCTTAAGTGGAAAGGTGGAAGTGCTCGACTTAATAAGGAAAGAAAAAAAATCATATACTGAAGTTGCTAAGATCTATGGTAAAAATGAATCTTCCATCTGTGAAACTGTGAGGAAGAAAAAAGAAATTTGTGCTAGTTTTATTGTTAATCTCTTACCGTGCCTAATTTATAAATTAAACGTGATCATAGGTATGTATGCATATACAGGAAAAAGCATAGTATATTTAGGGTTCTTGGTTTCAGGAGGCCAATCGGGGCTTTGGAACATATCCCCCACGATAAAGGGAGATGACTGTAAAGGCAGAAGGAGGAGACAAGAGAAGAGTGAAAACCCAAAAGAAAACAGTCCTCCATCCTTCACCCTATGTCTTTTGCCCTCCAGCCCAGGTCTGTAGAAGTACGTCTGTCTGCAGACCTGGACATCCACAAGCCCACACTGAATGGAAGGCCCATGGAGGCCCCAGCAAGGGATGGGCCCAGGGAAGTGAGTTCAGTCTGGCACAGTCCTGGGCCTCTCAGAGGCCCCAGTCAGAGCCTGCTGGGAATCAATGGCCTTTTTAAGATAGGTGTAACATTCACCAGGGCTGCTTGAATTCATCTCTGTGGGAAAAAAGATTTTTATGTTCCTGTGCTTATCCCCAACAGGCTCCAGAAATATATTTCTGTAATTCCCTTAGCTGATAAGTATGAAAAAAGAGAATATTGAATATTCCAGTAGGGATCTGACAGAACAGGGGCATGTATATTAGCTGCTGAATTTCCCAATGACTCCTAGAAATTGCCACAATTAAACCAAATTAAGCATTTCCATTCCCAGGAGAGCGGCGGCTGTTCTTTAGGGTGCATCTCTGCACTGCTGGCCTTGCAAAGGAAGGTACTGGAATTCCAGCCAAAAGCAGCGCCTCATTCCTGCTCACCCTCTGAGCAGATCTGAAATCTGGTGCCAGCCTCCCTGTAGCTAATCCCTAAATCAGGAAGACTTTTCATAAAATTGCTAAGATTGTACTGACCTTTCAGGAGGAGTTCTTCACTCTGCAACTCACTTTCTTAATACAATCCTTGGAATTCTCCCCTACCCTCCCACTGGCTGGGCAAAAGGGTAACATCACCCCCATCTTTACCATAGGTATGGAGTCTCAGAAAGTTGCTCCCAACCCACAGGGTGAGTCAGCAAGGAAACCAAGTTTAGCAAAAAGCTCAGTTCCTCGCCCTATCATCTGCTTCCCCTATAACTGATCAGCAAGTTCTTTTGCATATAGACTCAATCTGGAAATCATTAGCAAAGGTCAACACAAGAAGCCACAGCTTTGGTTTCTCTGGTTTCAGGTTCAGAACTAAAACAGCCATGACATTTCATAGAGTGTGTCAGTGACTGTCTCTGAGACGGAGGTCAGCCATTCCAACTCTCTGAGCCCACAGTCAATATTTATTTGGGAAATCTTGCTGTTGGCCAATTTTTCTTAAGCACTTTCATCTTCCAGTCAATCTTACATAGATTTATTCTCTTACTTCTCTTGGTACAGGGGCCCTTGGAATCACAGGGGAAAGGCAAGCAGAGAGTTAAGAAGGAGGAATATTTAATATTTGTTGGTCTGGGGTACCATGTAGCCAAAGCTAACACGCACAGGCTGCCTCCCTCCCCCTTTCTCCTTTATGCTAAATGCTGTCTAGCACAACTTTCTGCAACTTTCCTCTTGGAGGGAATATTCTCTCTGAGCTGTCCACAGGTGGCTACTGGGCACTTGAAATGTGGCTAATGAGACTGAAGAGCTAAGCTTTTCATTTAAATTTAAAAAGCCACACGTGGCTAGTGACTACCATATTAAACAGTGAACTAACCTATAATCCCAGGACCGTGGAGAGAGAGAGAGTGTGTGTGTGTGTGTGTGTGTGTGTGTGTGTGTGTGTGTGTGTGTGAGATTGTGAGTTAACAGAGTGAATACTGCTCTTTCTACCGTAAGCACTGCTGTGCCAGCACCTAAGGAATGTGCATAGGGAGGTGACTGAAGTTCTAGGCTTCTTGTTGCTCTAAGGTCTTATGAAAAGAAATTTCCTTGGCACTCTCTCTGGGCAGTACAAGTAAACATCCATTAGGAAGAAGAGCACATTCAGAGAGAGAAACAACAAAAGGTACAGACACATTAGCGGCAAAATAAAGATGCAACCTTGTAAACTGGTTGATAATTCAGAAGGTGACAGCTCTCCCCGACTCAGAAACCCAAATGCCAAATGGGAGACATCAGTCTCTTCACATCCATGAAAAACAATCCCCTGAATGCAAAATGAGAACTTGGTGACTATTTCCTGATCCGGCCCTTTGTATTTTTCATGAAGCTTAAAGGAGATTAATGGGACAATCAGGATATTACCGATGAAAACACATGCATTTCAAAAGAGGCTGTGACAAATGGCTGGGATGCCTCCACGTTGGAGGGAGAGGAAGTGGGAATGAGCCCTGGACAGGCATTCAATCCTCCTGTGAGAGCCACTGAATAGGAGAAGGAGACCCATTCGTGAGAAGCTATGAGGTCCAAGAGGACAATAATGGCAGCAAGCACTCCAGAAATGATAAAGCTCTACTCAGATGACTCACATTCTTATTAAGCAGTTTGATCAACATTAATTATTATTAATAATGCCTAACATCTATCAGGTTTCTGCTATATGCCAAAGAATATATATGCAATGTCTCCAAGGCTTACAGCAACCCTACAAGATTTATCTAATTATCTCCACTATAATGTTTACTAGATGCTGTGCCAATTGTTTACCATACATTAACTCATTTAATTCTCACAAAAACCCTGTAATGTTGACATTATTCATAGCCATATTTTGCAGATGAAATAATTGAGGCCAGAGAGATAGAGACAGTCATTACTTTCCCAACTAAACTGGAAGGCCAAATGATAAGAGGAAACATCCGAAAATAATCCCTTGAATGGAAGATTAGAACTTGATGACTGTTTCCTGATCCAGGTCTAGTAAATGATGGAACTGGGATAAGAACCCAGGCATGGCCCATAAACTGCAGAGTCAGGATTTAAATTCAGGCAGTCTGACTAGTCTGCATTCTTTGCCTCCATGCCATATTGCCTCCATAAAAAGTGAGAGCACCAGAACTTGAGACCCAGGCCTACCTACCTCCAACTATTCAGTCTTCCCCAGAGCCACCCTCTTCCACTTAAAATCCACATATGATCGGCCACTTTTGGCTAATGGCCTTGGATATTTACACCTCTCATCAGTGCAGCATATCTTGGGAAGCCCCATTTTTTTGCAATTCCTAACTTAGAATAAATCTAGCTACCTCAGTAGGAAGGAGAAAGTGGTAGTCTTAGAGTTGGGGACAAGTTTTAGAAAATACTGGGTCAGATTTTTTACCCTCTTTGAAGAAAGCAGATCTGTAAAAGGCCTACGAGATTGGTTGCCACAAAGGTTCTAGACCATCCTGGGTGGTACTCAGGCTGTTGTGCCCAGAGCATCCTGGTGTGTCCACAAAGTCCACTGTATCCTAAGGGAAAGTGGATGTCCTTGGATGAAGCCAAAGCAAGCTTGTACAGAGGATGAACTAGGGAGAAAGAACAGAGAGGGAAAAAGTAGTCCAATGGCTGGAGTGTCCAAGATCAATTCTAGATTGAGGTACCACAGGTTGAGTATCAAAGGTTGTGAGTGACAGGTATATGCCACCTTTATTACTCAAAAGAGAGAATATACGAACTTCAGTGCTGTAGTGGCCATATCTTCCAGGACTTCCTAGCATCCATTGTCCACTTTTGCCTTCCATCAGTCCCCAAAATTCCATTTGGGGACCTCTGTGGTTCCAGGGAAATGGAGCCCACCAATATATTCTGTCCCTGCCACCAATCATTGGCTCAGGGTTAGGCATGCAACCTAAGCCAATTGAATCAGAATGACTCTCTGTGCTTGGGTATCTTTTTGGCAAATGCAAGAATCTGAACTAACACAAATGTATCATTTTGATCATCCAGTAAAATAACAAGGCAGAGTCCAAGGTGATGTTATATGCCCTGAAACTGGCAGCTTCATCCTCATATGAAACTCATGTATTACTCAGTTAAAGTACATATTCCCTCTGCACCACACCCATGTGGGAAACTCCTACTCACTCATCAATGCCTAGCTCAAATGTCCCTTCCTGCCTTCTAGACTACACTCAAGGAAAATTAATTACTTCCTTCCATTTTATTTTTTACTCCCATAGAAGCACATTACTCATTCTTTTATGTAACTATAAACACATAGCAAATTACAGGCTGCTAGAGGGCAGAGAACATGTCTTATGCATCCCTGTATACATCAAACCCAGCACAAGCACATAGAGTGCTGGGTGTTCCAGGCTGCATAGTCTCCGACAGGTCAGGTAACACTCTGTTTCCTCTCCTGTAAGCCAGGGCTAAGCATATATCTCAGCGATTGTTCAGTCAAAAGATGACCTAACATTCATAAAGCATACAACTGCCTGATACATAGTAAGTACTCAATAAGAGACAGCTATAGGTTTTTAATAAAAACTTGTTCAATGAATAGAATGAAAATTGTTCAGATATTAAATTCAGATGGATGGATGGATAGATGGATTTTTCTAAATCTCCAAAAGCTATCAGCCCTCAACTGATGGCCAAAATTAATATTAACCTTACAGGGTGGAAGGGATTCCTTACCTCTGTAGCTGGGGAAGAAGTGTGGGCACAGAGCCTGCCCTGCCCTCTAGATTAGGCCCAAGTTGGTAAATTAGGCTCCATATGCCCTTCCAACATCTAGGAGCCAGATGGCAGGAGGACCACATGAACAACTGAGGAACTTTACAGGAAACCAAACAGGAAGAAATCACCTAAGAGGATCAGCTGGCAAACACAGTCACCCCAGGGCTGGCCCCTCAAATCTCCCTGATTAAACCATTGTCACAGTGGATAGCTATTGCCTCTGCTTGTCTATCACCCACTGCCCCGTCTGGTAACAAAACTCTCCCTCACTCTCAATCCTTGGGGTTCAGGAAGAGCCTTATCTCTACCCTCCAGCTCCAGGAGGGGGTGAGTCCACCAGATTTACATACCCATCTTCCTGGCCATGGTGACGGTTCCAGAATGAGCATATCAACCAACCTGTTTCAATGAGAGTCAATTCTGGAAATTTGGTTGGAACTTCTGTATATAAACAGGAGTGGTCTTTCCACTGCAAGCTAAGGTTACAAGTGATTCTGATAGGCATTTGGCTCTGTTGCAGGACCTGCCGTGGAGAAAGGCTGCCCACGTATAAAACCAACACAGAAGAAAGTGGAGGTGTGAGATGGGAGGAGAAATGGAGTGAAACAGTGAAAGCCAAAGATTTAAGAACATCACTCTACTGCCTGGAATCAGCTAATCTGAAGCCAAACCTGACTCTGGACTTTTCAGTTACTAGAGTCATCAATTCTACTACCCTCCTTTTTGTTTTTTGCTTTATTCCTTTGTTTGTTTGTTTTGTTTGAGCAGCTTGAACCAAATTTCTCTCACTTGCATACAGAAAATCCTGGATGATACATGAAGTCCCCCTGGTGAGTCTTTCTGTTAACAGATCCTCGCTTTGCATCCTGACACTCATGGGCTTTGGAACAATCATTCTGGCAGCATTCTCTGGTGGTTCTAAAGCCAGGGTGGGGAACTGCTGAGAGAGGGTCGGCTTGGCGCTGCTTAGGAAGACCCCCACCGAAAAGGAAAAGATAAATTCAGCTTTGATTTCATGATCTTGTTTTGAAGCTTTCATTTGCACTTTATCTTCCTCTATTCCCTTGGTTCCTCTCTAGCTGAATAAAGAACCACTTTTTGAGCAAACATCTTCATTGTTTATCTAGCAGAGCTTTCCTCTTTATTGGAATATGCGATTTATTTTTAAAATTAAATATCTCTAGAGGTGCAGTCATTTAAAGGGAAAGCTAATATTCCTTAAACTTTTGTTTCCTATCTACAAACTAACATTTTATAGATTTCAGAATCTTCCACAGTTCTGAGGAAGGCCCTCGGCTTTACTGCTGATTCAGATTCTCTTCATTACTTAAAACAACATGAGAAGGATTAGTCACAAATATAATCTGGGGGAATGAAGAAAGAACAGCCTAGGACTTCAAATGTCAGCTTAAGAATAGCATAAAAATAAAAAGCAGCATGAGGTGAAATGGGCTGGGGTCCCTAGAACATCGAGTCACAAAGTCAGAGTAGAGTTAGAGGGAGATGGCAGATGATCAGATTTCAGATATAAAGAAATACTTTATATCTATTTAAATGTCATATTTAAAATATTCCAGATGCCTTTTTACAATTGAAATATTTAAGCACAAGCACAATAAAAGAAAAATATATACGTAGAAGGCTCTTTTAGGGATGGAGGCTTAAGGAGGAGCAGTGAGAATCAGCTAACACCCCTCAGGACTCCCTGCAGCCCAGCTGAGGCCACAGAACTGGTCCTGTCTCCACGCCATTCTCCATCCTCCCACAGCTGCACAGTTCTAGCTTAGCTGTGGTTATGCTAATCAGTTGTCCTTACAGGGGGCTTTCAGAATTAGCCCAGTATTTTTCAACTAGTGGTCTTTTAGAAGAATACATAGTAAAGAGGACTCACCCAATTGGCTTGTCTGTAGTAGATCTGGTTAAATATATTTAGCCATGTCCTTCTCCACTTTCTCAAGCCCAACCATCAGGGCAGGTTGTTATCTATAGGCCAGTATCTCCCCCACCCTCCCACCTGACACACAGCACCATGACCTAATAAATGAATGTCTCTCTTCTCCCACAACACTGCTGGACTCGCCTCTTCATTTTTCTCTCATAGGCACCAGTGATTTGGCCCTCCAGCCCATCCTCTCCCAAACAAGCCCACAAACACCTTTCAGGATTATTCCGACAGGACCCACAAGGAGGGAATGATAGAGTATTGAAAACTAGGATGATTTTAGAAAAAGGAAATGTATATATTGCAGTAAAATATTTGCAAGGTCCTCATGCAACTCTACAGGAATGTGTGCCTTTGTCTTCTCATCCTCATCCTTCTCTTTCTCTCTCCAAGTTTCGCTTTAGAAGGCATCCTCAGTCAAGTCTTCCCGCTCTTATAATATGGGCCGAGTATCCTCAGTTTCCTCTTAATACTAAAAACAAGCCCCACTTTTGTGTGTGTGCCCACACCATTTCCCCAAGCTCTCACTCCAGAAGATACGAGGGGCCAGGTGAGGCACTTCCTATAGGAAGACTCATCTGTATTCCCGAGGAGGTGATGTTCTATCTGCTTTTCCCACTTGTGCACATGATCAGCCACCCAAACCCTGTTCCAAACTGGAGAGGCTGAGATGTGCTTACTGTCTGGCAGGTGCCTACAACCTGCAATTCTGCAGTGAGACCATCCTTCACATCTCATAGGCTCAAACCTTCTTGCTCAAGTCCACTGGGTATCACAATGTACACAGGTCCCATTGGTTCTGCACCGGCAGTGTGGGAGCATGGGCCGGCAAGAAGGTGCAGGAAGGTGTGCCCAGCAGGACAAAGGGCAGGCCACAGAATGGGGAAATGAGGGTGTGGTATCTGAACCCCGGGTGGCAATGACAGAGCTGCTGCTGTTCTATGTGTTTAAATGGGTGCTGCTTATTTGAATGTGGCATCTGTCAAGGCTCCGTGAGGATGACAGATGTCTCTCTGCTCTAGGAACAAACAACACAGCCCTGTGGGGGTGACAAAAACAGCCTCAGCCAAACCAGATCAGAGAGGTGCAGTTCTCTGGGAAAATGAGAAGACAGCCATGTAGGAGTTCAGAATCTACCACACACCTGCTCCCCTAAAAAAAGTGTGTTCTCATTATGAAACCTTAGAAGGTAGCTCCAACTCCAGGAACAGGTGTGTGTGAACCTGGGTGGCCTCATTCATTACCAGATGAAACTCTCATTCAAAAAAGACCCGAGGCCCATCCAAGAAAGGGCTCCCCAGGTACTCACGTGACTCACAACGTGAGCTCCAATAGGGATGTGGGCTCCAGCAGTAATGCTGTTGAGCCTATGGGTTGAGGCCCCACCTTAAGTCAGCCCAATTCTGCACCTTTCAATTACATAAGCCCATAAATATTTGGTTCACTTCTACAGCTCCAGCACCTAGGACAGCGTCTGACACATAGTATGGTGATTTGTTGGATGAATAAATAAATGCCAAGACAGGGAAAGGCAGTGGGAAGCAAAGTTATGAAAAAGAAACAATTCAGTAGAGCCAAGTGATAATAAGAACTAATAATATCAACTACAAAGAAAGAGAAAATGATCTAAATACACAAAAGTATAAACTCGCTGGCTATGCTGAATTATGCCAGTGCTCTTTAAAATAGTCCATGGGCTTAACTATGCACAAAAGAAGAGACAGTCACTGTAGGCTTAAAAGAGTTTGTCGTCTGGTCTTGGAGAATAGGAAGAAAAATAAATACAGCAGTAGGTAGACTACAGTGTAACAGATGTTCCAGAATGAGGTCTGGAGCAGTCAGGGAAGGTTTCCCAGAGGAGGTGACAGTGAGTGGGCCTTGGAGGAAGACTGGGGACCTGGGAAGAAGCAGGATGGCTAGTGTGGGTAGAGAGGACAGCTTCCAAGAACTTTCCTGTCTGTGGGCCCAGGGACCATAGAGCCGATGAGCTTCCCAGCCTTCCGAAGATGGGGAGGCTCAGCCCTGGTGAGCATGAGGCTACGCCCAGGCTGGGAAGCCTTCCTTGTTTTGGTCTCTGTCTCAGGGAAGTAGACGGTCAAGTCTAGCAGGGTGTTGCTCCACCCTGACCTCTGCAGTACCAGGGAGAGCGTTCCCGGTCAGACCACTCTGAAGGTAAATACTTCCCCGAGCACCCATGCAAATGGCACCCTTTGCACATCTGAGGTCTTCAGGCTCCTCTTCCCAACTGTGCCTCCTTCTCATCTTCCCATCTTCCTCCCAGATATGTTTCTCAGGCCTCCAAATGAAAACTGAGAGAGAAGCTGTGAGGCCGCTTTGCATTTCCTTCATGCCCAGCACTTGCCAAAGCACCAGCCCAGCCAAGGCAATCTCAGAGAGCCAGCTCTCTGCAGGCACAGTGAGTGCAGCAGGGAGGGCCAGAGGGCCAAAGCACTAGCGCAGTCAGGGGCACCAGCCTGGCCACTATAAGGCGGAGGAGTTAGAATGACCTGGGGCCCTGCTGACTCTGGGAAGTTTCTGAGTGAGTGACCCTGGGGATCTCTGAATTCATATGTCAGAGCACCCCAGATGGACAGAGCTGGGCTTTGGAATCAACAAGGTGTGGGCACAAACCTCAGCTAGGTAGCCTGCCAGCTGTTTGACTCTGGGCAAGTCACTCAACCTCTCTGAGCATTAATTTCTCATCTATAAAGTCACTATAATGCCTGTCTTGCAGGGATGTTGTTAGGCTTAGATATAATAAGTTTAAATTTGCTTCTGGCACAAAATAGACAATGGGTAACTGATAGCACTTTCACTGTTACTAGTATCATCATCATCATCACCATCATCAACCAGGTGAGACATAGCCCAGACCAGGCTTCCCTATGCTGAATCCAGAGTCCTCTGCTCTGGCAGGCAAGAATGAGAAGGTGGGTCCAGAAGGAAAACGGGCCACCAGGAGTCCCAAGCACCATGCACTCCCAAACACACCTTCCTCCCAGGGAGCCCACTGTGCCACTTCCCTCCCACAACATGGTGACTGGCTGACCTCTAATTTGCTTTTAGCAAAGAACAGGAAGGCAAAGCAGGAGAACACAGGGACTAATGAGGTTCCCAGGGCTCAAAGATTAGAGGCAATAGGAAGGGTGTTTCCAACTAATTGCTCCAACACCTCCCACTGCAACTACAGAGTAATTACAAGGAGGGGGTGACAGCAGGAGCAGGAGGGGAGCTGGAGGGGCTGGTGATCCAAGGCACCAGCTTTTAACAGGAGCACTGGCTCCAGCTGGGAGCGGCCCAAGGGACTTCCTGTGGCCAGGCCAGACAGGGAAACCACTACCCATGGCTAGCCTGTACGGTCCACTTCGTGGGGCAAGAGCTTCCCCTGGCTACTGTGGGGCTCTAACAAGCAGGGATGAGACAGCTTCCACGTAGAGCCGGGCAGGGGGCAGGACACCCAGGCAGTTCCTCAGCCATGCAGATGGAAGCTGGTAACATGGGCTCGGGGAACGCATTCTTGCCCAGCCCAGGCAGACGTGGCCCACTTCTCCATTCCCTGGAGCCAGGCTCAGGGTCTCCCTCCACAGGCTTCTGGCAGTCTGGCTGCCTGTTAGCACCTCAGCCTTCTCTCCTTGCTCCCCCTCCTCCCTAAAGACCTCTCACATCCATTATCTGACACAGGCTCCCAGCAGGCAGGCAGAGGGCAGGCCAGCAGGGTGGGCACGCTGACCCTGCTTCACAGAGGAGAAAACAATGGCCTGCTGACAGGTCAGAGGCAACCCTGGGACCCTCGCAATCCAGGGCCCCTTCACTGCACCCCCGCCAAGGACAATGACTGAGCCGCAGGACACATGCCTGGGAGGAGGGCGTCACTGGCCCTCTCCCCCCACACATACACACACAGGAAGCTGTGGTAGGCTGTGAGCTAATGTGGAGACAGCCAGAAAGATTTGCGTGCAAATATGGTTCTACTGTGTCTTTCAGTCCATTAGGACTGCTATTATAAAAATACCATAGACTGGGTGGCTTAAATAAACACCTCACATTTATTTCTCACAATTTTTGAGGCTGGGACGTCCAAGATCAAGGCACTGGCAGATTCTGTGCCTGGTGAGAACCCACTTCCTGGTTCACAGATGGCCATATTCTCTGTGTCCTCATATGGTGGAACTGGCGAGAGTGAGTTCTGGGGTCTTTTATAAGGCACTGATCCCATGAGGATTCTACCTTCACGAACCTAATCACCTTCCAAGGCCTTACCTCTAAATACCACCACACCAGGGATTAGGTCTCATACGGATTTGCAGGGGGACAGATATTCAGTCTGCATCAACCCCTTCTTTCCCATGGGCCTCTGAGCCCTTTAGATAACTACTATGAGCCTCAATTGCTCTGTTTAAAAAATGAAGGAGCATCACTGGCAAGGATGAATGGGATGGCCTGAGGGAAGGGCAAAGCCCGAAAGACAGCAGACTCTCGATAAATACTAGATTCCCCATGGCTGGACCTTCCCCACCGTCTTGTCTCAGACCCAGCTGCCCAGCTCACAGGGCAGCCACAGCCTTGTAGGAGCCACTGCCTGTCTGCCTGAGTTCCCTCATCTTTCCCTGCCATAGCCCCTCTTTTTAGGTAGAAGGGAGTCTCCCCTGGGTGATTAGCTCATAAAGATACACATCTGTCAAATGGGCCTCCCTGGCCACTTGCTTATACAAAGAGGAGGAACACAGCAGAGAGACCCTGCTGCTCTCTAGGCCGTGCTACTCCACGGGGCACATGAGGAGAGAGGACATATATCCCCCAGAAAAGTTTTTACAGTCGTCCTGTCAGTGGGAGGGGAGAGATGTGGCTGCTTAGCTCGAGCCATCTTCCAGTGGCGATGGTTCCCAGGAGCCCCGAGGTGACTAGGGCGAGAGGCCAATGATTCCAACCCTTGTGCTGTCAAGGTGACACAATACTGAGAGCAATCTGAGTTTCTCTAAAACTTTTCTGAAAAATATATGGTGAGCTTCCTCAACCCAGGTTATCCCAGCTGACACCATTCTCTGCTCCTCCTCTAATCAATAATGGAATTCAATTATCAACTTGGGATCTCAGTTCAGGCCACAAAACTGACTGTTTCTGGATTCCCACACCTGGGGATTCTCAGACCCAAAGGCATAATGGGAAAGTCTATGGTTTTAGACGGGCAGAACCCCATAGACCACAGAGACTCCAGCATCTATGAGTCTGTCCATAGCTCCAGAGCAGGGACCAGAGTCAGGAAGAACCAAAGATACTCATCAACAGCCACCCCTGCCTTCTGCCATAAATATGGCATCTGTATTCTTAGTAACCTTTAATTCAGTTCAACTTCATCTAGTCCTAACAAACAGAATTACATTGCCTCCTTGCTTAAAACTCTTCTGTGGCTTTATGGTGCCCATAATATGAAAACCACTTCCCATGGCCGGCAAAGCCCATGTGCTCTTGTTCTTCTCTTCTGTCTCCTTCCAGCTAGGCCCTTCTTGCTCACCACACTTCAGCCTCCCTTGGCCTTATTTTTCCTTCCTTGAGTCTGTGCAGCTCTTTCTTGCCTCAGGACTGGACACATGTTCTTCCTCCCTTCTGTCCAGTTACTTCCTGTCCCCATTTCTGGTCTTAGCTCAGTGCTGCCTCCTCAAAGACAACACCCCTGACTACTCCCCAATGCCAGTCATTCCTACCCTCTTCTCCCTTCTATGTCTTCTACAAACAGACTTATCAGTATGAATGATTATACATTTCTGTGTTCATTGTCCTCTCCTGCCCCACCATGTAAGCTCTATATAGCCAGAAACAATACCTAGTTTTCTCTAGCAGCTTGCATAATGTCTGATGCCTAGAAGATTCTCAACAAATCTTTGCTATATGACAATTTATTCATTCAGTTCTTCAATGTCCTCATTCATTCACAGAGCTTCCATGAACCATGAATTAAGAAACCACTGTCAACTGAGCGCTGTACTGAAGGCCGTTAGCTTATTTATATTCGTAGTTAGTAAGGTTGCCACTTTAAAGTGAGTAAATCCTGACTCCAAGAAGCTCAGTCACTTACAAGTCATGGAGTCAACACGTGGCCAAAGTAGAGTTGGAACCTCTAGCTCATAACTTGTTGTTTTCTCCACCAAATGACATAAGTGGCAATCCCCTTGGTGCCCAGGCTGAATGGGTACAAACTCCTGTGTTGGTCCCCAGCCCTCTGGCAGCCAGGATGAGACCCAGCATGGCATCACTCCTCCGCCACAGCAGACAGGGCTGCTTAGGCAGTGAAGTCAATTGGCATGTTTACCTGCCTCCGATTAAACAGAGTCTTTACTTGACAGCAGTAGCTGAAATAGCTTGGGATATAAATAAATAGGAATTGGGCTAGATCTGAACCAGCTTTCAAAACTGACGCCTCTTCCAGTGGAGCTGCACAAGATCCAATCTGCCCAGAGGGAAAAAAGGGGAATGAGGGAAAAAAGCCCTTCAGTTTCTGTGGCATTTTAACTGAGGATTCATTGAGGCTGTATGCAGCAAGGAAGGTAATTGCCAAGAAAACTGAGGTGCAAAAGGCATCTGCATAAAAGAATCAACTAAGATTACTAACCAAATGGAACTCTAACCAATCCTCCAAGGGCAGTGGCACTTGGAGCAAATGAGATAGGCATCACACCCCCCACACTCCAACCTAGGAAATAGGGGCACCTTGTCCTGGACACCTCCTGGCTCCTCTCTCTGCCTCCCTCAAAGGCATTACAACCCACCCCAAGGCAGGCAAGGATAATTCATGGACATGATCCAGTCCCAAGCTCTGAGGAACCCAGATACCCTTTCCAGGGACCTTCCAGAGATGAGGCTTCAACTGACTTGTTCAAGATCTCTCATCAAAGTAGCTGTTGTCTAAAGCTGACTGAAGTCCAGAGGTTCTCACTCTAAAGAACCCCTCATTCAACACTGGAATTTCATGCACAACCTCCTTTGGTTGTGGGCAGAGGAAAGGCAATTAGGAGTGGGTGATACTATGGCTTTCCGTAGACGCGCCACTTGACAAAGACGCACCCTTCAAGCCTTCACTGTGTACTTGAACCTACACTTGACAGCCACATTTTTTTTTCCTCCCTTTACTCTTTACCTCCATCTAGACTTTTCTACTGCCATCTTCACCCTGGTGTGTGAGCTTGCAGCTGACTCTCCAGAAGAGTTCTCAGAACCTATTTCCTGTGCTTTGTGCTCCAGGACAACTTGGCATGCCTCTCACAGGGATCTTGGGCACTCTGGTGGGTAAGAACCAGCTTCCTCTTTGTTCTTTCACTAACAATTTCTATGACCTTAATCTCCCACGGTCTCAGCGATATTACTTGCAAGACAGAGAGAAGAACCCCTGCCTAGGATCCCACATAAATGTACAGTCTTGAAAGAGAATAATGTATAAGAGTTTTGAGAAAAAATAAAACTCTGACAGACTGTGCTGAAGTGAATAATTCAGTGTGCCTTCCTAAGGATCCTCCTAATTTTCATAGTTAGTTACAAGGAAGCATTTTGCAAACTGTCAGGCACTGACAACTGATGAAGTGTTTGTTCAGGTCTTTTGCCCATTTTTCAATTGGGTTGTTTTCTTGCTGTTGAATTTTAAGAGTTCTTTATATATCCTGGCTATTCAAAGTCCTTCATGAGATATGTGATTTTCAAGTATTTCCTCACAGTATGTAACTTGTATTTTTCATTCTCAAAATACTGTTTTTCCAAGGTTGAAACTATAGTTAGGTTAGGTATTAAGTCTTGGATTGCTGATGTGGGGCTCCTAATATAAGTAACCCCATTTGGGGCTTGTTTTCTTTTTAATACCCTATATAACCATTTTTTGAGACTGATCTCCAGCTTGCACACTGAAAAGGCCCTCTAAAATTTCATGGCACTTACATGAGGCAAAGAAAAGTTTGCGTGTGAAATGAAATTGTTAAAAGTCATCAATAAAATGTCTGTATTTAGAGTAAAAAAAAAATACTATTTTTCACAGAGTAAAAGCTTTTAATTCTGATGAAGTCCAATTGATCCACTTTTCTTTTATGAATCATCTTTTCGGTGTCATGTCTAATAACATTTTGCCTGACCACAGGTCACCAAGATTTTCTCATGTGTTTTCTTCTAAAAGTTGTATAGTTTTTCATTTACATCTGTGGTTCATTTTGAGTAAAGTTTTGTATGTGTGTAAAGTTAAGGTTAAGGTTTGTTTTTCACCTTTGGAGGGCCAATTGTTTCAACTCCAGTTGTAGAAAAAGACTGTCCTTTCTTCATTAAATTGCCTTCATACCTGTGTCAAAAAACAATTTGCTGGTATCTGTTGTGGGTAGTGTTCATTTTTTGGACTCTCTATTCTATTCCATTGACCTAAGTATCTATTCCTTTGCCAATATCATGTTATCTTGATCACTATAGCTTTCTAAGTCTTAAAACCAGGCAGTGTGATTCCTCCAAATATGTTATTTTCCAAGTTATTTTAGCTACGGTAGTTACTTTGCCTCCCCACATAAATTTTAGAAATTGGCCTATTTATATCTACAAAAAGTCCTGCTTAGATTTTGATTGGAATTGTGCTAAACATACAGAGGAATTTGGAGAGAACTGATGTATGTACTGATGAGTCTTCCAGTCCATGAATATGGTATGTCTTGCCATTTATTTAGGTATTCAGAAACTGCGTTTTAACAAAATTCCCAAGTAACTCTTTTACACTTCACAGTTTGAGAGGCACACTGCTCCAGAGTGGGCAACACAGTGAAGTCAATTGGGAAGATTTACAAAATATGGATGCCTGGGTTCCACCTAGACCAACTGAATAAAAATCTCTGAAGATGGGCTTAGGCACTGGAAGTTCTCCAGGTGATTCTAATGGCAGCTAGCTGTGAACCCCTAGTCCAGACTCAAACAAGGGCTTCTGGGAATCTGGACTCCCATGGCTCTGGCCCACCGCTCATTGTCAATCTGATAAAGGCCATTGCTTCATTGCTGCTTAACCCCATTGACTGCATAACACTATGATTACCTGAGAACAGGGATTATCTCACTGAGAATTTTCAAAGACATTTTGATTGACAGATTTAACCGAAGTCTCTGTCAGTCCAACACAACTCCTGTACTTAAGGATTGCCTTCCCCCACCCAACCCAGTAAACTACAGCAAGATTCCAGAAGCCCATCTCCTGTCTTGAGAATTCTCTCTGGAGTTTACTGCAGCAGCAGGAGACTGCAGATAGACAGAACGTGCACACTCAAGAGAAACATCCAATTGCGTGAGTCTGATCAATAAGATCTGTGATTCAAAATATTTGTTTGGTGGCAAGAGAACATCTTTTGCTTTCATATTCACCTCTTTCGCCTGCTGATTCAGAGGTTTAAACAGTTCCATATTTTAGAGAAAAACCCTCTCTAATCATCACTAAGGGCTGAAAGACATTTTTCAGTGTCTTTTTCTATGGCTCACTGGAAATGTTAAATGCATGTCTCAGTTATAGCAAGGTGGGGCATGACATATTGGCCTCCAAAACCTGAACGAATTGAATACTGCCTGAAGACAGCTCTGTTTCTGCTGTCTTTAATGGATTTTGGAGAAGAGGAACTGATGTAGATAAAAATGGATGTGAAACTTGATGCTTCTGTTTTGGATGTGCACCAACCCCAGACAGCCAAAAATAGACTCAATCCATCCATATTTTTCTTTGAAGTTGCAGGTTCTTTGGGGGGTTATTCATAGAGGCTAGAAGGAAAAAAAAAAGATAGAAAAACAGCAAAAGCTGTGTTCTAGGCCTCAATAACAGCCATGCTGGAATGCCCATGTTTTAGACATCCACAAACCTATTTCCTACAAGAAGGTCTCCCAAGAATGATGACAACACATCCTTGTCTGCAGGGCTGCCAAGTTCATTCTCAACACTGCTGCCACTGCCTATCAGAGGACACATCTCTGATTCCTAGCTCTACATTTGAAGCTTAACATTCAAAGACTTTTAGAATCATAAAATCTCAACATACAAATGTCTCAATTGCAGAACCATGGCATGCTGAGGGTGGACCAGGCAAGCCCTGAGGTTTCCTGTCTTGCTTTTACATGAGAAGATGGAAGGGACCTATCCAAGGCCCCACAATAGGTTAGATACAGAGCTCAGGGAGGGACTCAGTATGGGCCAGAAGAGGAGTGGGATCCATGGGAAAGGGCTTGGTCTTTAGAATCTGACTGACCCGGGTTCCAATACCAGCTGTGCCACTGACCAGTGCTGTGACCTTGGCCTTAAACAGGTCCAGTCACTGTACTCTCTGCCTCACAGGGCTAGTTGGACAATTTGGAGGATTAGTGAGAATGTGCATGGAATGCCTGACATGTGGCAGATACTCAGGAAACACAGTGACTTCTATAACCCTGGTCACAATTCCCAGTCCAAGTGCTCTTTTCAGTCCCGCTATATGAAAACCCTGAGCCATTCCAATAAGCCCATGTTAAGGGTTTTAAATCACCTGCCTTCCTTGAAAGTACAGACCAACACCACCCAGGCTTATTTAAATACAGCGAAGAGAAGAAACTGGATTTGTACTGTGCCCCCAACCCTGAACCAGACACTTTGCTCACTTTCCTTCATTCACACTCTGTTCTGGTCTATGGTTTGGGGTCAAGGTGAGCCCTGCTCGGTATTAACTGTGACCCCTGGCCACAACTGCACGCGGCCCTGACCCAGTGCTGCTCACTCCTGCTCAGTTCTCCGGTCAGCACCCCCATCCTCCCTCTGCCACCTGCCCTTCAGTGGCCACACTGGCTACAGTAAAGTCACAGGCTGGAGCCCCACAGATTGCACATCTATGTCTTGACCCATGGAGTGATTTTATTTTATTAACTTGGTTGAAAACATGTAAAAAAACCAGTAGACTTCATAAAAATGCAGATTTCTGACTTCCCATGAAAACTCATAAACCGGCCAAATGGCCACAGTGAGTCAAAGGGCCAAGGCAGCTGCTCCCTCAACTGGGAAGGCCCTCACTCCACTGACCCAGGGCCACACCAGGTCCTCTGCACTCACTGCATGACCTTCTCAGCCCCTATCAGCGTCTGAGTTTTCAACCATTGATACAATATGGACGTTTTGGACTCCCAGTTCCTCAGTTGGACACTCAACACCTAACCATCATACCTATTCAAACTCTGCTCCCAGGAGCCCTGGAAAACCTCTCTGCTCTAGGCCTTGGCTGGGAGTTATTCCTCTGCTTCAAATGCCCTCTCTGCTCTTGGCTTACTCAACCCAATCAGGAGCATCCCTCTCCAAAAATTCTTCCCAAACCCACAGCCATAAGGAGCTCTCCCTCCCCCAAAGCTTTGAGCAAACAGCTACCTTCCTCACCTTGCACACTGGTGACTTTTCCTGGGCATGTGGCCTGTTTCCTCTGCTAAACTGTGAACTTCTTGAGTTCACCAAGTGCTTATGCTTGTTTGCATTCCCCAGAGGGCAGCCATAGGCTTTGCATATAGAAGGTTCTGGACAAAAACAAATTGTTTGGTCAAGAACTACCATCACTCAGCTAACGCCTGGGCTTTCCTGCCTCCAGCCCCAGTGGTCTCCACTCCATCCCTTTCCCTCGTCCCAAATCCACCAAAGACCCCAGTCCCGTGAAAACACTCCAAAAGGACAAGGACTTTTTTCTGTTTCACTGATGAGTATCCCCATCTTGTCCCCTCCCTGCACACACCCTGGGGTCTAACACAGAACTTGGCACATGATAGAGGCTCAACACATATACATTAAATGAAAAGCACCTGATTTTTTATTCCTACACTTTTGTAAATGCTGTTTACCTGCTTCCTTTTCACCAAGTGCTCAGATCTGTGGAACTTGGAAATTCCATATCTAATGTTTCTGTCTTGGTCCTTTTTCTCCTCCCTTACCCTGCAAAGTAATACCTCTCTCAAGGTTCCTGCAGCACTGGGCTCTTGCCTGTCATAGCCATCACCAAATGGTGAGGCAGTTCTCTGCACAAGTCTTCCCTCCAGTGGATGTCAAGTTTTCCTCCAGTGTCGGGACTGTGTAACCTTCCCATGTGCTTGCCCAGTGCCAAGCTATCAATGGGCATAACCAGCCCACAAGAGAGGTATTATGATGTTCACTTTGTCAGTGGGGAAATGAGGACTCAGGTTCCATGCATGTATGGGGAGAGCAGAAAGAGGAGGAAAGAGGAGTGGATTTGGTATGAAGACTTGGTTCGCAATCAGCTTTAAAGTGCTAAAAGGGTAGCATGTCTTTCCAATGTCATATTTGGGGCATTGTTTGACAGCCCACCCAAGAAATATTTCATTATGTAGGGGAAAGTGCAGGGAGGGGACAAGATGGGGATACTCATCAGTGAAACAGAAAAAGTCCTTGTCCTTTTGGAGTGTTTTCACGGGACTGGGGTCTTCGGTGGATTTGGGAGGAGGGAAAGGAATGGAGTGGAGACCAATGGGGCTGGAGGCGGGAAAGCCCAGGCGTTAGCTGAGTGATGGTTTGACTTGTTGTTTACTATCAATTAAAGGCTCAGAGTCTGTGAAGCTGCATTTTTATGTGTGGTGTTTTGCCCATAGAAAATACAAATGATTTCTATTCAATAGAAAAGATAAGCCCAAAGTTTATAAGTTTTATATAAAAGTTACCGTACTGCAAAACTTTATTTTTCTATCTAATCTAGTGATCTTATTCCAGTGTTCTTTCTCCAGCGCCCATATAATTCCACTTTGTTACCCTGTTGATTGCCTCATTAAGGCGCTAAATACAATTTTTGACATGTGCATATTCTATATTTGTATGAGTCACATTTTTAACTTTGGGGAAATTATACTTTGACACCAAGCCTGCCACCAACTCTGAGAGTGTGGGCAAGTCTCTCCCTCCTCTTCTTCGGACTACGTTTCCCCACTGATAACAGGGAGTGGATCTAGATGAAGAACTGCAAGCCCCAGGAATCTCTGATTGTAATACAGTCTTAAATGAACCATTTCCTTATAGCGTTAAACATCTTATGGGTTTATCCTCAAAAATAACAACAATAGCAGTGGCTTACACGTACCCAGTCCCAGGTATCAAGTGCTACCCCATCTAATTCTCACATCGTGAGGCAGCTGCTACTGCTTCCAGTCCCATGCACAAGTGAGGTTAAGACAGCTGAAGCATGGTATTTTTTCATCAGGAGACACCACACTCATCCCTCCATCCACATTCCCTCCTGTTCATCTCTTCACCCGTCCACTCTTCCAGCCAACCAGCTAATACAAAACAAAAATGGTTTCCACTTTCACTCTGGATCCATCCACCCGATCCAGAAATGGCATTTAGAAGTGGTGGTGATTGCTTCTAGCTGGTAGGTCCAGGAAGACTTTTAGAAGAGATGCCATTTTGAGCTTGGCCCTGAAGGTTAAGCAGGACTAGTGAGAGAGAGGGCACGTGAGCATCCTCGGCAGAAGGAACTACCTACATAAGGGGACTGAACCCCTTGGTGGTGGCAGAAAGGGCCAGAGGTAGGAGGACCAAAAGCCCTTGCAGAAGGCTACTGAGAAGGCTGTGGGGAGAGTGGATGGCAGCAGATGGAAAGAGATTGATTGGTCTTGATGGATGTCAATACCTGACTAAAAATCATGATGATAAGTTTCCTTGATCTGCTGCTTCTCCACACTCACCCAGATCTTGAGTACCATGTGAAGTAGTAAATTAGCAGAGACAAATCCTTCCCCTGGGGCCCTGATCTGGCCAAGGCGAGGCACGCCGACTACCAGACACTGGATAGTAGACTCGCAGGAGAGACAGTAGACACGAGGGAATCTATTCCAACCTCTAGCCTCTCTTTCCAAACATGTGGCCCTGAGCTAATTTAAGCTAGAATGAGCTCACTTTGCAAGCAGTTGTCACAAGGCGCTACATCAAAAGACTCCCGAGGCCCAAATATTTAACAACCAGAACAGTCCTTCCATCCATCAGTTTGGTAATTCTACCCAAGAAAGAAAAAAAAAAAGCTATTGGGGTTTCTTTCCTGGCCTGATCATTTCTTATAAACATGCCAGGGCCATTTGCGGCTCACAATTCACTGCTCTCTAAACATTTACACATTTCTCCCTCTTAACACGTCCTTGGCCATTTGATTAAGTGGTAGGTCACAGGGGCTGGACGTCAAGGCCTTGGAACCTTTGGGGTTTGTCCAAGCCTGCCTTCGAACGGCTTCCATGGCAGCGTCCCGCTGGGAACATGGGAATCACTGGACACCTTCAGACTTGCCGATGCCTTAGTCTGCCCTGCACCTCCTCTCAGAGGTGCACGAGGTGGAGGAAGTACAGATCCCTCAAGAAGGCATAGACATGAGGGTGTATTACCAGCTGGGCAACTAGTGGGCAATCCAGTGGGTTCCTTCATGACCCTAAGGCGGAGTGGGTGCCAGCATCTCATGACACCGTGATTGCCAGAGAGGAATTCCCAGAGAAGTATCTCTATTCAAAGGAAGGAAGCTGTGCCAAACTTCCTGGACTGCAAGTAAAATAATCTCACATGAGGCCTGAATCAGGGCACACACAGCACCCCTACCTGTTGGAACTGTGCAGTCTCCTAGGACCAACGGGACTTTTCTAGTGCAGCAACTAGAGAACATAATTACGGTCAGCTGAGAAAGGTCATGGTGAGGAGGAAGCCCTGTGGGGTGGAGAAGTGGGGAAGGCTTCCTGGAGGCAGTGTGGAGAAACGGCATCACAGGTAAGGAATGGCCAGAGGAAAGGCCCAGAGGTGAGACCAGGCCTCGCTGTGCTACTTAAGGGGACTGAACTCCCATAATCACATCTCCAATTACAGAGGTAATTTTGAATAAAGGAAAGCACACAGCCTTCAGAATTGGACCTGGGTTTGAATCCTGGTGCCATCCCCTTCCAGCTATGTGACCCCTGCCAGTTACTCAACATCTCAGAGCCTTGCTTTCCTCATCAGCAAAACAGGGTGCTGGCATATAACTCATGGGGTACCAAGGCGAGTAAGCAGGCTCTGTAGGACCAGGTACAAGCCTGGGTTATGGAACATTACCGGAACAGCTCTCCATGCTGGCATCCATCACGCTGGCACCTGAGCCACAAGACTGCAAGCTCTTTAAAGACAGAGATTAAGCCTTTCAACTCTATCTTCAGGGCCTTAACACAAGCCCCTAAACCATGAGAAAACCCTAACAGACACAGAACCCCCTTCCAGGAAGGACTTGCTGCCCAGCTGCTGGGAGGGCTACTGGGAGCTTCTTCAGGGCTTGCTCAGTGGCAGAGCGCTGCCTGGCCCAAGGTCATGCCCTTTGGGGCAGCCCGCCTTTGAGTGGAGCAAGAGAACAGAGACCCATTTCAGCTTGACCCCAGACAACACCGGCAGACTGCCTCTGCACCGTCTCATGGCAGTTCCAGCTCCCGCCACCGGGTGGCTGACACCACAACAGGCCTACATCACAGCTCAACCTCCATGCAGTCCTGCCTCCTTCCCCTCGTCCCATGGACGTTGGTCCCATGGACACTGCCCTAATAAGCACCTGGTAAAGAAGATGTGGTACACATATACAATGGACTATTACTCAGCCATAACAAAGAATGAAGTCTTGCCATTTTTGACAACATAGATGGACCTAGAGGGTATTATGCTAATTGAAATAAGTCAGGCAGAGAAATACAAATACCATATGATGTCACTTAGATGTGGAATCTAGAAAAAAAACCAAATGTACAAACAAACAAACACAATAGAAATAGACTCATAAACACAGAGAACAGTCTGGTGGTTGCCATAGGGGAGGGAGATGGGGGCAGAGATGAAATACATTAAGGGGGAGAAATTAGTAAAAATGTTTGATATCTTTACCTGGGTGACGGTTACATGAGTGTGTACACATGTCAAAGTGCATCAACCTGCACTCTAAGATTTGTGCATTTTATTGTATGTGCCTCAATTTTTAAAAATGAACAATTAAAAAAAAAGCCTCCTAGACACTCAACTCTGCCTCAGTCTGTTTCCCAAGAGCCACACCTGCCACAAATCCTGTATAATTGACTGAATAAATGCCAGACACCAAGTTCCCTGCCTGCGAAATCCAGCATCACCCAGCCCCACGTGCCCAGCCAGGCTGTGGTCCCGGGTCCTCAGTGTTCTCACTGGAGACCAAGGTAGGCAAAATGGCATGTTGGGGGCGCTGTGGCCACCCTGAGGACCACACCTCCGCAAAGGCAACTCTTTCACGCAGGGAAATCAGGCAACCAGCTGTCTTCTAACAGCGGCTGGGAAGTCCCAGGTAAAGGCTGGGCTCTGTACACGGTCTCCACCACAAAAGCTGCCAGGGTCATGTTGCCCAGGTAGCCGGGACAGTCAGTGCTGGCGAGGGGATAAATGAAGCAATGAACACACAAGAGGGAATCCTGCCATGGGACAGCATTACTTTTTTATGCCAAGGGTCACTGAGGGCCTTGAGTGGCTCAGATAAGCATAAATGATGAAGGATGGTCACCTCAGGGCATTATCTGGACAGTCACCCTGAGGGAGGAGGAAGCTCCCACTAATATCATAAAAACCAGAAATATTTTTTCTAGAAGACAAAAGGCTAATTTCAAAATAATTATTTTGTCAACTGCTGCATATGTATTTTTTAAGGAAATTCAAAAAATCATGAAATGTTCCACTTTTTAAAGAAGAGTTGGAACATTTAGACTTAAAATGCCAGTTAAGTTCTCTCTGGCAGTGAGGTGAAGAAGAGGGGGAGCTGACTGACCCACTGGCACAGCTGGGGCAGCTGGGAAAGAAGGGGGCACTGGTGAGGTCCGGGCTAGGCCGTCCACAGTGCCGTCCAGGCAGCCTCCGTGCTTCATCTGGTGTCAGAGCCAGCTCACGCTGTCCCCGCCTGCAGCCGCCTCGGGGGAATGGCATTCTCTACCTCAACCCCCACCTGTTTTTCTCCCCAAGTGAGGAGCTTGCTGAGATGGACCTGCATCTCCAGCACACCCATCTAATCCTCACAAAGGGCCTGCCCCCTTCCCCAAGGAACTGCGGCTGGGTCTTCCCTGCCTGAGGATGGGAGCTCCTGATTTTACAGGAGGGAAGCAGAGGCCTGACAGGCAGCATCAACTGAGACGGGTTGCTCGTGGGCACGGTGGAAATGACCTCTTCTTCAAAGGACTTCCAGAGAAGGCTGGTATCTATGTCATATGCCCACTGTTCTACAGGGCACCCCAGGGTGTTCACAACTCCACAGGGCCTGTGAGGGGCTGTGGGTGGAGCTCCAGCCTCCCCCAACCCCAGCCCTATAACCAAAGCAGCGAGGTTTTAGTCACTTTAGAGACCCCTGGGCCCTTGAAGCTATTGCCTTCAAGAAGCTCCTTGTCAGAGATCCTCGGAGTACAAGCCATAAGGCAGACCACTCAGCGAGCTGTGCAACCCTCAGCAAGTTGCTCAGCCACTCTGAGTCCATGTTCCCTCTTGCATAAAACAGCAATTTTAACAGTGCCCGCCTCCCAGTCTGGGAGTGAAGATTGGACATGACAGGGCCCATTATGTACCTCACCCTGTGCATGCCTCACAGTGAGTTCTCAGTAAATGGGAGAAGCCACTGTAGCCCATTTTTTCTTTAAATGAGCATTTGCCCTTTTCAGCTCCTGGAGAAGATGAGCTTCCAATCCTAGGGATGAAGCCAGAGGGGCTTTATTTCTTTTACTGGGTTCAAAGAAGTGCTAAGCATTTAAATGGCTCAAAACCTCAGGAAATAAGCCACAGCTCTGAAAGTGCTCTGTCCTCATACATCCGAGGCAACACCAGTCACCACAGCCCAGGTCACTCCTGGAGCCAACGGGCCGTGAAAATAAACTGCAAGGACTCACCCATCCAGGTGGAAGGGTTCCACAGGGACCCAGGCATGGTGGCTCATGTGTTTACACCTGCTCATCGCCCCACTGCCTCTCTCCAGTGCCTGAGGTTTGGGGCAGAGGTGTAGCTAGGAAAAGCGGAAGACCCTTGCTATCATCTTGACTCTTAAGAGACAGAAAGGAGAATCTATCTCCTCTTAAACTGAGGGTCAAAGAGCTCGTGAGCTGAGTCCATAAAGTTCTCCATTCTGTTACTTCAGCACTAGCAGGGTGTCGCCCTCCCACCACATGCATTCAGCGGAAAACCATGGCTCTGGAGTCTGGAACCTAGATTAGGCCAGCTGTCACCACTGACATGCTGCACATCATCAGGCAAGGGACGGAACCTCTCTGATCCTGTTCCCACTCTAAAGACAGACCTTAGTGCCAGGCGTCACTGCTTCATGACATTCGAGCTGCTCAAATGTCAAATAAGACAGTGCACAAGAGAACACCTTGACATGTGAGAAGCACCCTATGCCAGTACAAAGCACTGTTATCTTCATTATAAACCAGCTAATCTATGGTGACCACTTGGCAGGAATGATATGAGGAGGTAATTTCCATGATTGCATGGACTATTTGTATAACATTGTAAATGACAGCTCTTTGCCCCATTCTCTGATTCAAATTAAAAGCCTCATTCCACGGCCCCTCCATGTACATGCGTTTTCATTGTTCAATTACATTCACCAAGAAGAGACATCAATGACACCCTTGGTAATTGTCTGGTTTCTATTCAGAAGTTCTTGGTTCACAAACATCATTTCATTTGATGTTTGGGGGAATAACAAGGCTTTCCCCTGACACTGTAGTTAGCAAACAGTGTCTGTTCAATGATTTCTATGTAACATTGAGTAATAAATAATCAGAAAAGACAACAGCCAAGTTAAGAACTTCTCTACACAACCAGTTAACAGAACTAAGAGCCTTCCTCACACCCCCATCAAGGACCACTGCCCAAACAGGGAATCAGAATATTCTACTACTAATTAAGTAAAAAAGCAATTTGATGTTACTATAAAGAGAGAAGTACTAAAATTATCATGAATTTTGAAAGTAAAGCATGAACCTCTCTTCTATTCAACAAGCAGTAAGAACATATGTGAACTCTTTTTCATGGGCATTTAAAGGGATACTAGTAGGTACAGAGAGAAAAGGGAAAAGTAAAGAAATCAGCTGGATAAACATAGAGGAGGAGACAACATGAGTGCTAGAAAAGCAACAGAGAGAAGTGACTGAGAAAGGCATCTTAGGATGCGAACGTAGAGGGAAAATCAGACATAGGCAGGCGTAAGAGAGAACAGTTAACCAACCAACAGTAAAATGAAATGAAGAGAACCTGTCATAAAGCAATCTCTAACTTTGGGAGATTCTCACTAGAAGTTTTAAAGCTACATTACAGATTTACAATTACAAGAGTTAAAGGTCTGTGACCTCTTGGTAACAGCTTCCTTAATGAGGTGAAATCACATCAAGACTACGATCTGCTCTCAAGCAGCAGTGGCTTAGCCCTGCCCAGTACTGCCATGCTATATTATTTTTCAATATAAAACATGTCACGTCTACGTGGGGCAGTATTTCCATCAGGGCTGCCAGCTTAGCCCCCAGGCTTACAGTCCTCACCTAAGGGTCCACAGAATGGGGATGCACGTGGTACCCACCTCCTTGTAGGGTGATGAGGATTAAAGAGGTAACATAGGGAAAGTAACATATAAGTGTATATGGCACTTAATAAATCTTATCATTTGTCATTAGCTGCGGTTAAAAACAGTCCATCTCATTGGGAGAAAAAGAATGAAGGTATATGTATAGATGAAATTAAATTTTGTTTTTAACTTTATATCACCTGAAAGTTCCTTCTTTATTAGGCAGAAGGTATCTTCCTCACTTCTATCCTCTTCTCATGCCCACCACGAAGAACATTCTTCAATTTCTACCAGAGACTCTCACACCGCATTTCCTTCCTGCCTCTTGGTTTCCGCACTGAGCCCTCCAGCTCAGTGGGTGGCCCTCCCACGAGTCTTCTTTAGGAAGCCCAAACTCTGATTTTGAGAAGCATTTCCTTTATTTCAGGTTATCATTCAGCCCATGGTTCCACCGCAGAACCACTTCTGTTGCCTTCCTTCATTTCCATTCATTTACAAAGGAATCCTTTCATCTGGAGCCCTAGCTCGGCTCCTTTGAAGAGTCTCCTCCTGCACTGCTTTCTTGCTCAGCCTACCGCACCAAAGCATGCAGGCACATCTCAGAAACTGGCAGAGGCTGTTCATCCTTCTCTCCCTCAGTGGCCTACCATGCACCCTTCTTCCCTCGAATGCACTCATGAACAAGCCATAGCTCCACTTGCAGCTCAGAGCCTAGCACAGAGTAGGTGCTCAGATGAGTGTCTGTCTTCACAGCTTTGCCTCTGGCAGCCCTGTCACCTGAATTGCCTGCTCCTCTCTCCTTAACACAGTGAAACCCTGCTAGTCCTTCCTATGTAGGATATCTTCCATCTTAAAGGAATGGTGCCCCAGGTACCCACCCTGCTTCAAGTGGTATGGTGATGTGAAATGACTCTTTTACTTCGAAAGTGGAAGCACAGAGCCCCAAAACATAGGACCTTTAAGAAAGTCACTATTACAGCATAGTCCTGGCCAACTCTATGACTTTCTGATCTTAAGAGTCCCTTCCAGGGTGGGAATGGCTTTCCTATTTCTCTCCAAGGGACTCGGAATCAGACAACCAAAGGAAAGCTAACTTAGACCAAGACAGATCCATGAGACTGAGTAGGTTCTCATCCACTCCTTCAACAGATGCATTCATTCAGCACCTAGTGTGCTCCAGAAACTAGATGCTAATGATACAGCAGTGATCCAAACAGACAAAAATATCTGTTTTTATGGAGCAAGTATAGATTCTAGTGAAGAGGGTAGAAAACACATGATAAATAAAATGAAAAAGCAAATGTATACTATATTAGCAACTATGAGTATTATAAAGAAAAATGAAAGATACAGAGGACAGGAAATAGTAGTTTGAAATATTTTAAATAATCTAAAGCTACAGAAGATAAAAGGAAAACTCCCTTAGAAAAATGTGATATTCAACACTAATTCGCTGTGTAAATATGGGCACATCCCATGTTCCCTCCAAGCCTCAGTTTCCTTCTCTACAGTACTCACTATAGTACCTTCCAGCACTGGAATTCCATTTCTCAAATTAATAGGTAGCAATTTGAATTGTGACTAGAGTTTGTTGAGACCTAATGACCACAGTCTATTGTTCAATGACATCAAAAATATCCCCAGATTCCCTGGAGGCCCCACCATGTGTGCCCTTGGTCCCAAATAATTGTGAGGGCAATCACAAATTCACTTGTGACTTTACTTTCTTCAACTGTTGACTTAGAAACAACTGTAAATCCAGGCCTTCCTTTCCCTCTGATACACTCAAGACACCCTCCTGGTAGGCAGGAACCCCTACAAAGGGTCATAAAGTGGGTGCTGGGCAACCTGGCTTCAAGCATCTGCTTCTCCTGGAGCCACACAGGTGAGCACAGCAGGCGCAAGTTCAATTAACTGAGACCTGCCCTGATGAGGTGGCATCCAACATACCTTTCCAGTTATGGATCTCTCTTTTCCCTCTTCATTTCCCACAAAACTGATACAAGACTCAGGAGAAGTCCCTTCATCTAGGAAAAGTCATCTTGGGACCTTCCAGGGAAGAAAACCTATCCATTAAGTACTCATCACCACTTTTGATTAAAAAAGCTCCCTTTGCGGTGATAACTCTGCATCTCAGAGTCGGCATGCTGCCTGCCGAAGGAGCTGCAGTGTGCAGACTGGGGAGGGTCTGGATACTCTGGAATAGCCACTGGCCCCCTTACAGCCCCTAATGAGAGCTGATCTCCATTAGACTGACTTCCTGTGTGCCAGACACTGTTCTGAGCATTCTACATGTGTCAGCTCAACTCACAGCCCTATGAAGTAGGTGTTACTGTTATTCCCATTTCACAGGTGAAGCAAATGGGACACAGTAGAGCAGCCTGTCCAAGTTACAGAGTTTGTAAATCGGAGAGAAGAGCCCAGACCCTGTGTTTAACCACTAATGGTCCAGGGCAGCAAGAAATAGAAATTTCAGAAGAAATATAATACAAGCCACATATGTAACTTTAAATTTTCAAGAAAGCATGTATTTTTTGACATGTAAGTGACTGACTTACAACTACAGATAGATTTAAAGACCAATAATATTCTAAGTGGGGGAGGACATTTTCAAATTGCTTTCACCTGCAGCGCACATACACTGACTTTCCTGTACATCCTCCTTAAGGTTCCTCAGCTGCCACTTCCTCCTCTCCTCCTCCTTCAGAGAGCTCTGGTTCTGTTCAGGGATGCAGGTAACCCACCGCAGGACACCCTGGCCCCACTCCTGAGGAGACCTAGTTAGTCTGGGCCAGGCAAGGGGTCTCATTCCTTTGCCAGCAATGAGTTTAGGGCCAAGCATATGACTCCGTCCTGGCCCACAAGGTAAATGGGGAGGTGTCCTGGGGCATCTAGGAAAAGGGTCCAGACTCCTAAGGAAGAGATCTGGAAGAGATGTTTCTTTCTCACCAGATGTCTTTCTCTTGTTGCTTTCTTTTAATTGTGGTAATATCATAATATAAGATTTACCATTTTAACCATTTTTAAGTAGTTCAGTGGCATTAAGTACATTCATATTTTACAACCATCACCACTATCCATCTAGGAGGCACTTTTAAAAAGGAAAAAGAAAAAGGTGAAATTAATTTTAAAAAGGTAGTTTATTTAACTTAAATTAGGTTCTTGATAGATTGTCTAAAATATTGCCATTTTAAGATGTAATCAATATAAAAATAATTAGTAAGTATTAATAATATTTTGCAGTCTTCTTTTTGAACTACATTTTACAGTTTTGGCACATCTCATCTGGACTGGCCATATTTCAAATGCTTAATAGCCAGCTGGGGTTAGAGTCTCCCGTGCTGGACAGCCCAGGTAGAGAGCTTCTCAGGCCTGTGCACACTCAGCCAGCTCCTGGACATCCCCAGGGGAGAGCAGCAAGCCATCAGTGTAGGAAAGCTACGTGCATCACCGTCAGCTCACCAGGGCAGTCTGTGATTCACTGCAGGGCCCTATGTGGCATCTGAGTCTACTGGTTCTAAATCGGCATCTCTAACGCCCCCAGCCCGGGTATTGCAGTCAGCACGCTTACAGACAGCAGAAGGTCTGGGACCCAAAGGGGAGCTTTTCCTGGTGGGACAAACCTTGTGCCTCTGGCCACCCCCCCTGGGGGTCCACCTCCAAACTGAGAGAGTGAGCTCAGCAAACGGGGTACAGGCAGCACCTGCGTAGCCACGCTGGAACTCCCGGGTTGAGCCAAAAATAAATAAATGCATGCCTACATAGAAAGAAAGACGTGTGTGCGCAGGGTTGAGGCAAGCAGTGGTTACCGTGGAAACCAGCCAGCCTCACTGGAGACTTTTCCCTGGAACCTTGATCACTTGGTGGCTGAGGAAGCCCAGGGAGAGGTATTGTCCCTGTACCTACAGAAATCTTTCAAACAGGCCCATTATGATGAAAGTGGATCAAAGAGGGAATAGTTACAGACATTTCCCGTCCACCTTTTGTCCCTGGTATTACCCAAAGGAGAGGAAATTAAACCACCTTTGTCTGAGAGAGAAATGGCTACAGCGTATCAAGGTACAACAACAGGGGTCAGAGGACCCCAAAAAGAGATGCAATGGAAGTGCCTAACTGTCCACCACGGTAAATGTTTGACTGGCAAATGGTTACGGTTTCAGAGGCTCATTACCTGCCCAACCTGACTTTGAACCCACCCTGTACGGCAAGTCCCTGGTTTGATCCTCTCCCCCTAGAGCCACGAGTCTTTGGGACCCTCCAGCGTCATTCTTCCGCATAGCCCTTCATCCCCTCACTCCTTATTGAATGAGAAGCACCATACCACAGCAGAAAGAGCCTGAGCCATGGAGTCACAGGAACGCAGGTTTAAACCCCAGTGCTGATATTTTGGGGATATATGGTCTTACCTGCTATTTAAAAAAAATTACTTAGATAAGTGACAAACATACAGTTATAGTCAACATGTTCAGAGTTACAACTCTGTTTCTTCCCCTGGACTGTGAGCTTCTTAAACAGCAAAAGCTTATCTCATCCCATTTTGATCAACAAACACCAAACAGACTGGTACTCTCAGCTGAGTGAAGAAATTATAAAGTGCTTGCTTTCACACGTATTCCCATTCCTCCAACCCCTCCCCCCCTTTAAAAATTTCATTCTCACAGCAATCTGGTTCAGGATTATTTTAGCCCAGTACAAGAGAAAGGGGATTACGATATTAAAATATGTGTTTCCTATTCTCAAGGCATTTACAATTTACTGTATATGTTTACCAAACAATTTATATAATATTTAGTCTGTGCCAAACTGTTCTAAGCCCTTTATAAACATTAGCTCATTTAATCTTTATAATAATCCTATAAGGTAGCGACTATTATTGTATCCTGTCACTGGCACAAGGTCACACCAGTGCATGAAAGAGGAGAAGCCAAACTCAGCCAGGCTGCCTCTGTGGCCAGTGCTCTCAGCCACTTGGCTGCTGCCCTTCATAGGGCACAGAGGTCCCCCGCATAAGTGTATATGAAGAGTGCACAACAGTGCTGGGTTACAGACACCCCCCTGCATCTTAAAGATGGGTAGGATTTGAACTTACAGAGTGCATGGGGGAGAAGAGTGGGAAAGGTGGCTGGAAAGAGAGTGGAGGCCAGGTGATGGTGAGCCTGTCTATTTGCATGACAAGTTTGGGCTTCAGGCCATGGGAAGCTACTAAAGGCCCCTGAGCCATGGGAGAACCTAAGCAGAGAAGGCTTTGAGGCAGATTCATCTGGCAATGGCACGCAAGGGAGGAGATGCGGTACATGGGGAGAGTGACACAGGGCTGTTATAATAGATGAAGGAGGAGGTCATACGGCCTAAACCAGGACAACGGAAACAGGAGCATGGGGGACTTGGCAACTGCCAGAATGTCTGTATCAGTTTCCCACCAAATCATTCAAATCAGAAACAAGTTCCAGGGAGCACTCACTAGACACTTTCTCGGCCACCAGCACGGCACACAGGCTCCTTACGGCGCCGGTTTCCAGAGGAGAAACAGGGCTGTCTCTTGAGCCCTGCACAGAAATGCAGGCTGAGTCTTTCCCTGTGTGTGGCTGGTTCCTGAAGCCATGATGGCAAATCCAGTCCTGCCAAAGAACCCTGGCCACCTCAAATGTGAAAAGACAGCCTGGCATCTCCAACTGCCGCCCTGCCTGTTCTATCACCCTATCAATCACAACCCCAGAATCTAAACCCAGCTGGTCTTAACAGCTAATGGAGCTTTCTATTCCAATTCCCATCACACTGGAAAGGGAGGAGCAAGAATTGAGGAATGGATGAAGAGACTGGGAGTGAGTTATGGCCCAAGAATATGGCTTGTCAGCCTTCTTCCAAACTCTATGAATTGCCCAGAATCCTCTATCCAGCCCCAGTTTTGCATAAAATCCGATTTCAGAATGAAAATAGATGCCAGGGTGCAGGCGTCATTGGTAGACTCATAAAACTGGTAGAGAGAACTTCGCTTTGACAAAAGCTGGATTTTTCCTTATTATTTATCTATCATATCTGAAGCCTTGGAATCCTATTTTCATCTTGATGGAGGCAATAAAATCTTAGCAAACTTTTATGGCTCCCAGGATGAAGCAAGGACTCTGCCCTGCTCCCACCCTGCAAACTTCCAGACTTTTAAATTCAAGTCAGGGCAGAAACTGCTTTTGGTCAGAAGCAAAACGTATTTATCTTTGTAAGCACAGCCATTAAGATGTGAACATGAATACTTGAAGAGATAAAACATTGAGGGAGAAAACAGGAAGAAATAGAAGGTGAGGCTTCTGAGGCAAGAAAGGAAATGATGACGCATCAGCCCCCACAGACAGCATTTTTCAAGGCCGAGGGAGGGGGGCACAGGGAAGGCATCTGCAGAGATGGGGAAAAGGAACCCCGGAAGCGGGAGTGGGCTGAGAAGAAAGCTTTGTAGTGGGAAGGCCGTGATCAGCATGCGCTCTGTGCTACGAGAGCTTTGCAAGTGGACCTAACACATGGGAAAATCACATTTGCATTTCTGTTTGTCTACAGAATCACTGCGGGTCTGAAATCCTCCCCCTTTGCTTCTCCAAACACTAAAGAAAGTCTCCAGATAGGAAAATGTGAATTCAGACTGCAATATTTTTAAAAAAGAAAAGAAAAAGGAGGCTCATATAGGAAATTGATTACTTTCTACTTCTCTGAGAGCTAACTTATTGGATCTGGGGTATCAAATACTAATGAGACAGGCAACATGGGTTTTAGCCACATGCTGCTTGGGAGTGACTATGTGACCATGGACAAGCCTGCTTAAATCACATATAAAGTGACCTTTAAGGAAAATGATCTAGAACAGAGATAGCTGTGGCATAAATAACACTGGTACTGCCATCCTCCAAGCCATCGTTCGTGGCAGGAATCACTAATCGATCACAGCATTCTACAGAGCAGGCGCCACCTGCTCTTCACTGCTGAGCCTTGAATCTTCAGCAAAGCATTCTCAGTAATCACTACCAATTAATCCGAGTGCACCCAGGAGATGAAGCTCATTCGCCAGCCTATTTTCTGATCCTTGAACACCAAAGCAATAAAATGCTTTACATCACAGGTATTCTCACTACAAATACCCTCCACTGAGTTCTTCCTCTTTTACCTCCTCCTTGGCCTTTTTTCCCAAATCTTAGCAGCCCTGGCTATGAAGAAAAAAACTGGTTTCAGGATCTTTCACTGAAGTCCATGTCTGAAGCTCTGAAAGTGACCTTGTGAGTTTTTCTTGAGCCTCTTTACCTTAGGTTCCCCCAGTTCTGCGAAAAAGCTCCTCCTGCGGCCAATTTCTCCTCTACCTACCCCCTTAAGGAGTTCATCAAGGTAGAGAATTCTATTCCTTTTCAAATGCTTTGAGATCATGTAATAGAAGAGAGCCTAGGGAAGTTCAAAAAGACATTTAATTATTATCCTTGGTTCTTTTGAAAATTATTAAAGAGCCCAGAATTAGACATTCAAATTTCCTCCAGATCCTTGAGAACAAACAGTTTACTTTTAAATGGTTTAATGTGTCTGTTTAATGTACACAAAATTATCTTTCAGGAAAGCAGATTGTTTTTCATGTCATTTGGCATTTCTAAAATATACCACCTTTGGCAAAAGGATTGGGATTCAAGGTCTGACAAAATCTACAGCAGAAATAATTAGCACCAGAGGCTGTGTCTGAAAGAGAGTTAAGTGAAAATGAATCTGGTTACTTATTTATCTCTGTTCTCTGTATCTAGACCTCTCCTTCACACCCAAAGACAAAGAACTGCATCTTTCAGGGCTAGGAGCATGGTTTGCCGAATTGCCTCTACAAGGTTTGTTTGCTGGAGACAACCTGGAGCCCCCAACCCAGTAACTCCCTCTGGGCCAGGCTGCTGTGGAAACCTGCTTCAGACCTGAAACTTTCTGGGAAAAACGACCAGATAAACCCCCTGGTTTGCAAAGTGGGCACAGGTCACAGGAACAGTGATGTTTTGTAATTCAGCATCTAGTGAAGGCCTCAGTCCTTATTCCCAAGGATATGAGAGTCTTTGCTCAAATCATGTTAATTAAAATTAGAAATATTTGAAGTAGCCGGTTGAGGGCTTGCTATGGTTGTTCTTCAAGTACATCTAAGAAGTTCACCTAAAATGAAGCTTCCTTTCAGGAACTTCTGCAACACCAAATCCACTAATCGCCCCCAGCATTTCACACCCTTGCTATAAATGTGGGGGTTAGCGTGGCAGCTCCCGCTCACCCTATGGGTACACTACCTTGCTCCAGAAATAAAAAATGACTTTTGCCACCGTAATGTTTCCTCAGTCTTCAGCCCCTCATGGATGCCTCTGCCTCCTTAATTTCTGTAAATATGCCTCTTATGAAATGTTTGTAGGTACCAAGAGATGGAGGTGCTTCTGCCTCCAAGAGGAATAGGCTTTAAGGAACACAATGCAAACAGCAAAGGGCAGGGGCCATACGTCACCAGTGTCTCCCTAGGTGCTAGCATGGTTAAGTTAGAGCATGATCCCCTCCACCTGAAGGTGGCTCACGAATGGGGAATCCAAGACCAAAATGGCTGAAAACAAGCCAACTTCTCCAGGGAGAGCCTGGCCCTTGGGGATGTGACCCCGCTTCCCAAGGCATACTTCCACCCACCAACTCAATAGGCCCTGCTCCCCCTGCAGATGCTTCCCTCCTCTGCATCTTGAGATCCACCTGGAAAAGGGTCCAGAAGGAAAAGAATCACAGATGAGTGAGAGGCAGAGGCTAATCACACAGGGAGAATTTTAGATTTTATTTTAAATGAGAAACAGAGCCAAGGGAGGGGGCCATGCCGGAATGCTTCCTGACTACAGCCTGCTTCTCTCCAGTTGCTCTGGCAGCTGAGAAAAGGACAATCCTTTCTCCTTTTGCAGCTCTCCTAGTGTCAAGCCTATTGCCAGGTGCACAACGGGTCTGGGGTAAACTCTTGCTGCCTTTGCTGATTTGGGGATGGCAGAAAGAATAAGAAAAAACAGAAACAATTTGGGCTGCAAGGGAACAGACTATTGTTACCCTCTCACTTTCTCCATGGAGACACCAAGGCCTTGAAAGGGAACTGACTTATCCAAGGTCACCAGAAAGGTTATGGCAGAACCATGATAAGAACGCAGGTTCTGCTGATCACACTTCCTCAGGTGGACGTAAGAGACTGTCATCTCCACTTTCACATCCCAGATAAATCTCAAATACTGCCCCCAACCCACAAGGCCCAGAGAGGCACACTGTATGACCTCAGGTGAGAAAACTGTTTTCCTTCTTTCTGATAACCTACACTTCCTTCCTGGAGAGTTCTAAGGTGACCAGGAAACCAAGCAGCCCACTTCCCGGCTCAGAGGGAGACGAGAGCCTCATGGCAGTATCCCCAGGAGCCCACGCACGTGGCTGTGGGATTAAGCAGCTCCTGAAACAACTGCTTTCCTTTGTAGGAAGTTATTTTCCACCCCTGGGGCAAAGGCCCAGGCAGAAGGTTCGATGAGCACCCGGCTGATATAATTAGCTCTGGATAGATCTAATGTGACACACAAGGAGAATGGTCTGGACTCCTTCCAATGGATTCCAAACCCCACGCCTTCCTGTGCAAGTTGGAGCCCAGAGGCTAACAAACCCAGCAGGTTCGTGTGGCAGCCAGGGATCCAGAAACCTATGCTCCCTGAAAAGCTACCTTTTTGAAATTCGGCCTCTGTTTCCAGCTGTTTTTAGTGCAAGCAAAGCCTGAGTTTAAGGGAGAATGGAATGGAAACAGGGTCTTCTCTTTCTCCTTTTCAGTGAGCTGTTCCCTATTTCCCATAGGACAGTCGCTTCACCAACAGCCACAAAAAGGAAAGAAAAACAAAGATTAAAAAGAGGAATGAGGAAAAGGTCAAAATTAAGCCTCTTCCTAATGTAGTCTGGGAACAGTTCTAGGAAGGTTATAGTTTCTCAACCCTTCAGATTTATCCACTGGATCCTGGGTTCTCCACAGGTACAGGAAACCAGGATGATGAGTCCATCTACTTTCTGGATTAACCCACCTACAATAAACAAAGGTGGCCCAGAGGTCGGCCCGCCCAGCGAGGAGGCACACACAAATACAGGTGACCGTCAGTACCCTAGGGAAGATCTCTGTCCCCACAGGCTGACGAACTGGGAACGAAGCTCCCACCCAGACCCCCGGCTTCCCAGCTTCATCGTGCCTTCCATGTGAGCACCAGGCCAATTTCATGAACTAAAATTAACTGGATCAGCAAAAAGATAGCCCAGGTACTTAAAAGGCCATGGTGTATTAACTGAGGTTTTGAGTGTCCTAATTCCTTAAGAAATGCAGAGAAGCAATTGTCCTGTCCCGGTTCCCTCACTACTCAAACTAAAGAACATTTTTTGCAGTATAATTTTGAGGGCAAACAGTGGATTTCTGTTGCTGTCATTCCCCTGAAGTAGTTGTTTTTCTGGAAAAAAGCCTCATTCTGGACCCAGACCCTAAAAATGGGGCTTCTAGTGCACCAAATTGGGATGTTTGAGCCTGTCGGCACGAGTCAGTCTGCCTCCTCCTAAACATAGCCTAGTAAACTAAACTTGGAAGCATCAGCTTGCGTGTGGTCCTGAGTGTGACTTTCCGAGCACGTGCTCCCTGGCAATGACAACGGCTGGTGACTTCGGCATCCTCATCTCTATTTTTGAGCATCTCTGCTAAACAATCTTCCTCACAGCTGAAATGGAGGCTCTAAGGAGAGTCTCAGTCCACCAGAATATTTTTCTGGGAAATAGGGGCTGCTAAACCATCAGCATCCTGGGAAGGCCCTGGAGGAAAAGCTGGGTAAGAATATTCTCCCGGCCCAAGATGGTGGCTTCCATGCATAGGCATTCCCTGTCCTGCAAAGCCTCCAGGGAGTGGGGGGTAACCAGCTTTTACTGGTTGAGAGGGAGGGAGGGAGGTTGCGGGGAAGGATTAGCATGACATTCTTCATATAGACACACTTGCTTAGGCCTCTAGGGTCCAGCAGCAGAAACACACAGGATGTGGGATCAGGATCAGAAGAGTCAGGCTCCCAGGCCTGTCCAGCAGCTGACGGACAGGTGACAGACTCTGATTGATCACTGAACTACTTCTTTGCCAACCGAAAACACTGCTGCAAATTGCAAGCCTAGCATTTTCATTTTCAACACTTTGGACAATTTCACTTTGCAGATTCTGTTAGAAGAACCAACAAGTGTCCAGTGTCCTGAGCAGCCCCGGACACCTAATCAGTGCTCCAGGAATATCTGAAGGAATAGATGAATTAGCTCAGAGGAGATGCCTTGCATGTATGTACAGCGGGATCTATATCCTTATCTTCTGGTGATTTAGCACACTTTCCCACAATTCTTCCAATGGATTTGTGCTTGCCACCCACCAAAATGGACATTAAAGACCCACCTCACACTGGTCTCACATGCCCTCTGAAACCAGCTCCATGTCAGCTGTGCCTGACACCCACAGAGGACTAGACATGGGGACCACAGTGAGCTCATGTGACGCTCTGTCCACAAGACTCATAGGTCACCCTGCCAAGGCCTGTTCTGTGACATATGCACCTCCAGTGTACAGCTTCCAGGGAGAGCCCAGCCGCTCTCCAGCCCCCTGCCAGTTCAACGAGGCTATATGGAGTGAGAACTTCCAGGCTGACTGGACAACGGTGAGTCATGCCAGCAGGCGCCAACTTCAGAAAAGACAGGGCCCAAATTGTGTGCATAGAGCAAACACCATCAACTGGCTGGGCCCAAACCAGGGCTTGCCTGGAATACTTAGACCCCTTTCAAATGCCTGTATAACCAGAGAAAGCTCAGTACTCTGAGCAGACATCTGAGTTTGGTGAGGTCGGCAGGCTGCTCCATCTCCATTGCAGGATAGGATTTATTCTCCACTTCTTACCCCTGTGTGTCTCTACACCAGCCCATTTCCTCCACAATGTGGCAACTGGGCTCCCACAACAATAACAAAAATAATAAAAACTCATGCTCATTAAGCACGAACCACGTTAACAGGCACTATTACAGACATTTTACATGTGCTGACATATCAAATCCTCACAACATTATGAGGGAGGGACTATTATTATGCCCACAGAAAAGATGGGAAAACTGAGGCACTAAAAGATGGAGCAACTACCCAGGGTAGAGGCCCTGGAGTCTGGTGGAGCTGGGGCTCAGCAGGAGACTGCAGGTACCGGGTCCCTAGCCACCCTACTGTACCAAGTATAGCAGCCCTCCACTGTCCAGGGCCACAGCTTCCCTTCCCAAGGATGCATGTCCCAGGGAGGGACAAGGAGCGGGAGCTGGAGATCAGGGTGAGCTAAGTGCTCCACCTATCCTCCTGTTGGTTCCAATCAAATGAGAAAGAGACACAAGGAGACAACCAGAAATCAAAAGAGAGTAGGAGCACTTCAGATGATGCTGGTTTAGTGACGGGCAGGGCGCCTGTCTCCCAGGCCAGACAGCAAACGGAAACAGAGCAGAGGCAAGGGTGACTGGCAAGGGAAGGCCCTGCAGTGCTCTGCCTTCCTCATCAGGCACACACTGACTGGGCGCTCCATTTGGCGCTGTGCACTGGGGACACCAACAAAGGTATGTGGCCTAGACAGATGGATGAGGTAGGAGGACAACACAGGCACCTGCTCCCCCAGAAGCCCCAGGAGAGAGACCTTCCACCAGAGCCAGGAGGCCTCGGGAGCCAGTGATCAGAGGCCGGGATGAAGCACGCTGCTCCTCAGCCAAGAGGCTCTTCCTCTCTCCAGAGCGACTGAGGATTGATTTCTGAAACGCCTTCTTTTTCTCAGAAGCAGTCAAAGGAGCCAACACACCAGCTAGTAAATTTAACAGCTGCTCCTTACAGAAGGCGCTGCAGAGGCCGGCGCAATAGCACGTGGCCTGCAGACCAGCCATGCAGCCCAGCTGCTGTGCGGGCCTGAGCCTGGGGGTCCTGCATTGTAGGGACAGACTCTGGGATGCCGTGAGCTTGGGGCTGACTGCACAGGATGCAGGCAAGCAGGGGGAGACAGACTTGGGGAGTGATGCTGCTTCAGAATGCCAGACATATCCCACTGACCTGGGGAAGGAGAAAGCCAGCTGGGAACCTGGTATGGAAGTTGGGGCCCACCTAGCTCTGGCCTCTGCTTCCCCATCTCTACAAATCATTTTGCTGAACATGTGGAAGCAAACGTCTGTTCTCTATAAGAGGGGGATAGACAGTACGTCTTACCCATTACCTTGCACCACAGGGAACTATGGCTCAAGGCCATTGGCCACTTAGAGAGGAATATTGACAGTCATAGAGCAGAAGGGGAACTTGATGATCTAGTTTGGGGCTGGCAAACTTTCTCTGGACAGAGCCAGACAGTAACTCTTTCAGGCTGCTGGGTATTTCGGACTCTGGATACTACCCAATTCTGCCATTGTGGCATGTTGCAAAAGCAGCCACAGACAGTATGTAAATGAGTGAACATGGTGGTGTCCCAAAAAAACTTTGTTTATGAACACTGAAATTTGAATTTCATATAATTTCGTAAGTCACAAATATTCTTCTTTTGATTTTTTGAAAAACCATTTAAAAATGTAAAAACCACCCTTAGTTTGTGAGTCATACAAAACTAGGCAGCGAGCCAGATGTAGCCTTTGGGTTATAGTTTCCTGATTCCTGGGCTAATTAAATGTTTCCCAAAGTGTGTTCTTCGCAGTGTCCATGGGGGTTAAATGGGGAAAGGGTTCCATGGTGAAACAGGTATGGGAAACGCTGGGCTAAACAAAGTCTCTCTGCTTTCTTACCGCAGGGCTTCTTTGAGCCTTACATGCAGATATGCACTGGCAGTCTATAAAAGGGGATGAGAAATGAAGACTTCCCAAGTTCCAGGGAACCATTTTTATCCTGGAGCATCTCCTAGATCTCATTTTCTGTGGAACCTTATCAAAGCAATGAGCATAAAGTCTGACCAACTGTCAGCACCAGCACCACTAGGTTAGATAATGCCGTCTCCAGGGACAGGCAGCTCTCTACCTCTGGGGGTACCTGCGGGGCTCAGTGACTTCTCTAACTCCGGTTTTCCCACCTGGTGATGCCTGGTCACAAATAACTAATTGAGTGCATCTTTCATCAGATGAAGACAAAATTTCATGTGTAATAATGTAAAGAAATACCGACTTTAACTTACTGATTCATATCCAAAATATAAGCTGTGCACAGGATAAAATGAAGAGCCAGTATTAAGCCTGCAGGAGAATTATTACCACATGGTTACTTTAAAAGAAGCCTCACATAGGAGAGTTAAAATTTTTAAAAAACTCAAACAAAATCTCAATTTACTCCCAAGTGCACAGACAGCAGGTCTACCTGGTCACTATGGGGACATTCTTACTAAAAATACAGGCCTGTGAAATCTCTGGGATTTCTGTTACATAAGGCATTTGTAGGTAATACTTGAATTTTATGTAGATTTGCCTAAAATGTAATAATAATTTAAAAAGGTGGGGTTGAGAGCATAAAGGAGAGGAAGAGCAAGATGGAAACGTGAGCCGTGTGTGTATGCCACCAGGCACCACTGATAAAGGAAAGTAGAGGATGCCAATGAGAAAAGTCACCAGCATCGTGAGCCAGCTAAAGGGGGAAATTAAGGCAACAAATATCATGTATTTGATTAAGTGTATGCCTCCGTTTTGTTCAACTGGTCCAATCTAATGTGCAAACAGCACAGCAGTGAATGGATCTATTTAGCTCTGTTAAACCAATAGGATTATTTCTATCTGAAAGGCATATTTGATACATATTATCTTCTGGGCTCCAGGAGATAGGACAGAATGGTCCACACTATGTATATAATATTAATGCGTAATGCCACATGTGCAGTATATTTAGGAAGACAAAGGGAAAGGCTGGCGTTTCACTTTCTCCTTACTTAGACAAATCATCTCCCAGACAGTAAAGCAAGTAGCATATGTTTTCCATTCTTGGATTAGATGTGTATGCTCCTGGAGTAATATTCAAATGTAGAATCACAGGATTATGGAGGGAATAAATAAAAAGAAAAATTCTAAGGGCTCTATCTTTGCTCAAGTAGCTGATAGCTGTATTGGCAAGACCAGCCTTTGCAGAGAAGCATAAAACACTGACTCTGTAAAGGAGCTGAGGTAAAGCCCAGGCAGTACAGACCCTGACTACGCACTGAGGTGAGGCCATACTGGGCCACAACACAGTTTTCCTCAGGAGACAGTCATTCTGAAATCAATGTGGAAACGCATATGAACATTCAGGAACAGATTCTAACGGAGATGGTGTGAGTATGTATGTGTGCTGTAACCTTAGGAAATTCCTTCCGAAGGAGTTTCTTTCAATGTCTGTCTTTCAATTTCTTTATTTATAAAATGAGTCGAACAGACCAAGTGTCAGAACATTATAGTCCATGAAACAAGTCTGGGCCGCCACCTGTTTTTGTAAAGTTTTACTGGAACACAGTCACACCCATGTACTATCTGTGGCTGCTTTCAAACTACAACAGTAGAGTTGTTGTGGCAGAGGCCCTATCTTCTGCAAAGCCTAAATATTTATTAATCTGGCCACATACAGAAAAACTTGCCAACCCTGAATTAGACTATCTCTAATATTGATTTTCTCTTATAATTCAATAAAGTACAACCAAAGGACACAAAAGCCTATGCTGTGTTTTTCTTTCCTCTTTATTTATATGCCTTATCCTTAGAAAGATTTAATCTGGCTCACAAAAGTATATGAAGCACATAACCACATACATGTAAAGTACAAATACAAAAGTAAGGAACTCAGGGCAAAGGGAAATAAGACATGTGCAGAGGAAGCCAGAGGATGTGAATACATAGAATGCAAACCCTGAGACTCTGTGTATTTTCAGTGGGCGAAGAGCTTGGCTCCAAGCAGCCACTACACAAAGGGGGTCACAGTCCCTTTCCCAATTTAGAGTGTCCCCTGAAGGTCCACCAGGGAGGACCACAGCAATCCCTGATATAAATTACTATTTATCCTCAGAGTCTGTACATAAAGCAGATGACACAAGAAGCAGAGAAGCAGGTCCCCAACAATACCCAAAGGGCCGGGAAATACCTCAATGGCATTTGCCACTACACTGAAATGCCCCTCGGTGTGGGCCAACTCAAATCCCAAAGTGGAATTTATCATCAGTTCTCCCAGTATATTTCCAAATCTGGAAAAAGATAAAGGGAACAGAAATGTTTGACAGCCTAGTGTTTACTTTGATGTCTGCCAGCCATGTGCTCTAACAGAAGACTGTCCAGTCTTGCTGTTTCTGTGAAGCTAAACCTAAGCGCCAAGGTGAGTGTCATGGCAAAGAAAGGCTATTCTGAGACCTGAAGAAGGAATTTTTATCACTTTGATGATGAAGCTCTAGGTTTGACTATATATAAAAAGTACAGGTGAATTGTGCCTACTGTTGGTCATTTTTTACATTGGGCTCTACAACTTTGTATCTAGCTTATTAATACAAATAAGTATTACCCTAGATCTCTGTGGCTCTCTGCTTTTTGCCCAGTGCCTAGAATAGTGCCTGGGACAGCTGAGAAATACTGACTGACAGGATGATGTACTCATCTGAGAGACCCTGGACAACAGGGGAGTCTCCAGATACGCTGAGGTTGTCTTGGAGAATCCGTCCCCACCTGGACTTTACCCACAATGCCCCAGCTTTGAGACTCACCTGTGACAAAGAGACAGGTGAAAAAGGGGGCCCAGGTGTGGAGGCCAAGCTCCTGAGCTGGGTGTCAAGGAAAACAAATTAAAAATTGAAAAGGGAAACTCTGAACAGCTGGGCGTCTAGTCTTGCTTTGGTCCCACTGTTACTAGGATAAACATTTGGACAGCACAAGACAAACACAGCTCTGGGGTCCAAGCAAGCAGAACTGCTTTCTCTGGTACACTGAGACTTCAGTGTGAAATCTGTTCCTTGCTCAGGGCAAGTACCTGCCTTCTCCTAAAGGAGCAGCCTGTTCTAAAGGTACCCTTTGGAGCTCTGAGATTCTGCTCTCTGCACAGCAGGACCTGCTCCTCCCTGCATGCACCAGAGCAGCCTGGGCAGTATTTTCTCCAAGGAGACCTGCAGAGAGCAACTGGCATCATGGGCAGGAAAGGAGGCCCCAGGCAGACCATGCTTGTCCGTGCAAATGTCAAAGAAGCAGGCGAAGCAGCCTCAGGACCTAATTGGCTCAGAGACAGTAAGGTCCAAATGTCACAGCCAAAGTGACAGCTGGCAGGGGCTTAGAAAAGAAGAGGCTATCTTCTACTGGAAAGTAATCATGCAGAAAAAGCACTGGATGGGAAGTCCAGAGGCCTACAGGTACTAACCAGGCTGGTTCTGTTACCTTGCTGCAAATTCTTGGGCAAGTCGCTGCTGTTCCTGTAAAACTGAGATGAATTCATTAGTAGACTAACTTGCTGGCTTCCTGTGATGAACCCCTACAACACAACAGCAAAATGGGAGATACAGAATGGATACAAGGTCCTCACCCTTCAACCAGATCCTAGTGTGTATTCCCAGGATGGTGCCTGGCTCTAGATAATGCTCTAGTTAGTATAGGTAATGTTATAGCAGCATCGAAGTGCCTGCTGGGTGCACTTAGCCTGTGAGTTCTGCTTGCACATGTCATCCACGTCCACCTACCTGCCCCTGCCGCTGGATTGAGCCCACCAGGTCCACCCCAGTAATATGTTAGTGTCTTGTCACAGCTGCCAGGGGCTCACTATCCTAACTCTCCCAGCAGCTCCGAGCTCCTGCCTTACCAAGTTGGTCTCCACTTGTCCACTTGTATTTCTCTCTGCACAACCACCAATCATAATACTCCCTCCTTCAAAAATCTCCTTTTCCTAAAAAATCAGTGCAAATGCTTAAACTTGGCATCTGAAAACCTGACAAGCTGTCTCCACCCACCTTCCGGTCTTACTTCCCCTCAGGTGCCTTTGTGTTGGCCACCTGGGCTGCATTCCCCGTGTGCCAGGCCTTTCCTCTGCTCCTGCTGCCCCCTTACCATGACTTCCTCTCCTTTGACTTTCATTCTAGCTCCCATTTCAGAACTCGACTCAGATACTTTCTGTTCTATTAGGTATTCTTCTCAGCTTCTAAAGCTTCTCAGCTTCTGACCATGAAGTGGTCCCTTTCTTGTTTTCAAGCTCAAGTATGTTTTTTTTTTGATATCTTCTGTGTCATCACGCATGTGCTTACTTCCCCTTGAAATGGAAGTTCCAGCTCAAAGGCTTTTCTCCCTGTGAAGCCCTATGAAGGTTTCCTGATTCCTCTACTTCCCCCTTCTCAACCTCCCTCCTGACATACGCACACACTTGTACTCACAGCATTTCTCCTCCAGACATCCCTTCGACAACTTCCGTCCATGTTGCAATGGAATTAGTATCATTGCCTTTTACCATAGGACTGAGAAAGCACCTGGCCCAGAGTTGCTGCTCGGCAACTCTTGGCTGATGCTGATGAAGATGATCAGAATGGTCCACAGTGGCCCCATGGAAGCAGCAGCCAAACTGCCTGCTGTTCCTTGTCCACCATCGCTACCGTATGTATGGAACGCACTGCCTCCATTTCTTCCCATGTGAATGCCCAGATCCAAAACTCAACCTCCTGAAGTTGCCCACATAGAATCTACTCATGGACAACCACAAGGGAGAAATGGAGACCGTACTGGAGACCCTGGAGGGTGGACAACGATGGTGGACACAAAGCACAGCCCACAGTGAGCCACCTCCACTTCCTTGTGAAACACGGTGTCCTGGCAAACGGGGGTGTTGGTCGCTCAAGGCCTGTCTCACCCACAATCCTTGCAAAACCAAGAGTTCATGAGGCCAATCAGAAAAACCAAGTTCCATATGAGCATACCAGAGAGAATGCAGTAAATGCCCAGAGAAGGAGTAGGATGAACTCTGGCTACTAACGGGGCGAGGACTCAGCCTCACCAGAAATAAGGTCACATAAACAGTGCTCCAAGCATGCGACCAGGCAGTCTCAGGTGGCTATGATTGCCAATGAGTATGACTGAGGATTTCCACCACGGGCAGGACCCAGATCAGGGCAGATCAGGAAGCTTCCCTCAAAAGGGGTTCTCTCGGCTCGGCAGCCAGAGGACAACAGCCCGATCTCCAGAAGGCCAATAAAGACGCACACAGAACACACATACTGAGAACTCCCTGGATCCTGGCATTCTGGGGCCCTCTGTGAATTCTAAGCACATGTTTCTTTGCCTCTCTTTTCTCCAAGATTATCAAGCTGTGTGTGTGCATGTGAATGCATGCGTGTACCTATCCTGCCAGCAGAGAAAATGCTCCACATCCTCCCCAGTGGACCCTCTCTGCCCCTCCCACGGGCCAACTCTGCAACCCACCCCCACAAACCACTAACTCAGATGTGCCCAAAGAACCCAGCCTCTCCTCCATGACCACACATAAGCACTTGCCATTCACCCCCAACTTTCAATAACCAGTGGCCTGGAGAAGACACAGCAAAACATCACGTCCTATAAACAGAGGGATCATGGACCAGATAGCAGACTTCCTCGTGTGAGGAGGGAGTTGGAGACTCACCAGGACTCTGCCAGTCAATGTCTGGGCAGATATCATCACCCCCGCCCAGTCTTTCACGGAGGTCATCCAGCCGACCTCGGCTGCCACCGCCTCCTCTTTTTCATCCACTGGCTTGAGAGTGCCATCCGCCTGGCTCGAGCCATTGTTAATCTTCTGGGCCTCCTGACAACAGAGAGAACAAGGGTTGAGACATAGGGACCAACTAGGTTTTAAAAAACACAACCTATCCAAAATAATCAAAGCCAGAAGCATCCCAGCAGCGGTGAGAAATGGCTTGAAAGCTCAGGGGTCAGAGAGAAGGATTATGGCCTTGATAGCTTTTTTTAGAAGTCTTTTTTAAAAAGAGTATTTTATTTCCTCTTAAAATGTCTTTTTGAAAGAAAGAATGAACGCTTCTCTTCCCATTTTAAAGAAAAAATGCCGCAAAGCTCAGGAAGGCAAGCATCCTATCTAGGATCATGGAGTGGCTCTGAAGGAGGCGAGATCAGCACGCTGTGGTCTCTACCTGCCCACTCTTTGAACCCTTCTCACAGAAGCAGCCTCTCTTTTCTTTGGAAATCCTGTCTCCTCATCTTAGTCCGTGTGGTTCAAAAGTAACTGAGGTCCATGCTGGGAATGGAGACTGGTCAATCGGACCATTCCATCCCTCTGGCACTAGTGACCAGTTCAGGGATGATTGTGATCCAGGCCAACACAATACAACTCAAGCCCGGGACTTTTGCTGGAAAGAGTAGGAGAGAAAATTCTTCCCTGAGGATGCAGCCACCACAGAGGAAACTAGGAGAAATGACAGAATGCTGCTTCATTTGAACACCTGAGTCTAACTGTGCCTGAAATTTACACGAGACCCTTTTAGTTACAGAGACAATAAATTCCCCCTTTGTGGCTAACAATGTACCTGAGGAAATGAGGCTGACCTCACCAGATAACTGAGCCCCAGTGGGGCCCTAAAATTGTACACTTTTGCACACAATGTGTCCTCTGCCTGAAACACACTCCTCCCACAGAGGGCCATGGCTTACTCCCTCACCTCCGTCAAGTCTTTTCTCAGTTATCACCCTTCCAATGAAATCTTCTCTGGCTACCTTTAAAAATTCCCAACTCTACCTCCCAAAAGCATCACCTTTCTGCTTTACTTTTCTCACAGCACTTCAAACCTCTAAGATACTCTGCAACTGACTTACTTATTTCATTTACAGTCCACTTCCCCTAACTTGTATACCCTGAGTGCCTGGCATATAGTTGGCTCAAGAAACATGAACAATGCACGTATGCATAGAAAGAGTTCTGAGTATTGGCCCTTACTGACTACAGAGCCTGAGCTTAGCGTTGCAAAATAAAATACAGGACACCCAGAGAAATTTGAATTTCAGGCAACCAACAAATACATTTTTAGCACATACCTCAAATATTGCATGGAACATAGTAAAAACGTGTTATCGAAAATTTAAATGTAACTGGGCCCCCTACTCAAATACCCACTGAGATTATTTTTGCAGATATATGTATAAAAAGGTGCCAACAAGTTACGTTCATCATTTAAAAGCCTAGAATTAATTAACAAACCAAACAGACACCAGGGATCATTGTGAACTGAAGTAAAGGGGGAATCTCTGTCTGCAGTGAGTGGGGGTGCAGCACAGAGAGGAAAGCAGGGCTGGAGGCACTGGATGAGTCACCCCTTGGGGACTTGCAGGCAGGCAGGAAGCTGCTCCTGCCACCTGATTCTTCCCTTCCGGCCTCCCCTGATTCTGGGAAGCTGGGAGGAGAGGAGCACTGCAACACTGGGCGCTCGTGTTATTTCCAAGTGTATTGGCCCCATGGAGCTAGAACAGTCCAAGAGGAGGCCTGGGGTGGTGGGGGGAGCTGCAGGGTGGGCATATCAGGAGCTGCCTGCTGACATCTGTGGAGCCTGCTTCCCAAGACACCTAAGGTGGGTCTCCATGGCCTGTTAGGATCCTGGGTCTCAGCCATGTGGAAACAGCACAGAAGGGTATCCTAGAAGAGATGGAGTCCCTAATCCAGGGGCAGCCTTAGTCACTGAAGGTGGAGATTGAGCTCTCCTGCCCTGCAGGACGCCTGTGTAAAATGGGGACGATATTGCAGGCCCTATAGACATGGGTGGGATTAAACTGCCCAATGGCACATGATACAGCCTATTAATTAGTCCCACCACCTCCTGCTTCTCCTTGTGCCACAGTGGTTCTCAAACTCAAGAGGGCATCAAAACCATCTAGAGCGCTTGTTAAAACACAGAGTGCTGGATGCCACCCCAGAACCTGCATTTCTGGCACATTCCCAGGTTATAGGGAGGCTGCTCATCTGGAAACCCCGCCTGGAGAACCGCTGCTCCTAATCATACTGGCACAGCGTGGTCATCCCTACCCTGATCTGACTTGGGACATGGAACCTAACCCCCAGCTCTTTCCCAGCCTCTCCCTTCACTCAGGGACAGAGCCACCTCCTTCTTTCAGAACTAGAGAAAGTGGGTTGGACAGAGAGGAGGTTGGGGTAGGAAAAAGGCTCTCAAATCAGAGGCTCCAGTGTTTCCTTTGGAGCAGTGTCTCCCAGGAGCTGGTCTATGGCCACAGCCTGATGCCTGGAGGGCGAGCTCTCTGCTTCTGGGGATGCAGCCCTGGGATGCAGGCTCCACAGCCACGTGGCAGACCACGAAGGAGGGAACTGGCATGAAAAGTGCTGGGCGGCAGGGAGTCCTCCTAGTCCCAGTAGTTTCAGTGCATCAATAATTCAGAGCAGATGAGGTATATGGCAGATCACACCCTCTTACCAGCCCTCTTAACTACTGTTTTACAAGGCATTCATTATTTTAATTACTTTATGATAGGCAAGGAAGAACACAGACTAAAGAGAGATAATGCCCTTGTTATTATTTGCTTACACTAGATGTTGTGGGCTTAATTACCATGTGTGGGAGGCAGGACCGGAGGAGTGGTGGGGAGAGGGAGGAGCCGGGGAGCTCCACAAAGCCTGATGCCAGGGGCCAGGTTAGCGATCCGGGGCCTGGAGGGAAAGCCTCTGTCCGCCTCTGACCTCACTCTGGCCAAAGCATCTCTCACCAGGAACAGATCTAAACCCATCCTCTGTAGAAAAGGGGGCGCAGGCCCAGAGAGGTTATGGCCTTGCTGGGGACACACGGCGGGAAGGAGAGGTAAGGAGCAGAGCTATTACATAGTGATTGGCCACTGTTTATCTAGAACTTAGTGCCAGCAACTAAACACTAAGTGCTTTCTATGCACCATCTCTCTTAAAGCTTAAAATAAATCCCACAGGCATGTGGAACCCTCATTTTACAGAAGGGGCAACTGAGGGCAGGTATTTCTCAGGAGAAGGCACAGAGCTTGAGAGCTCAGGCTGGACACAGAGCCCACCTGGGCTTCGGTCAGCTCTGCCTCTTCTAAGCTGAGCCATGTAAAAGCTGCCACTTACTCATGAGACCCGGTGTCTTCTGTGTAAAATAGGGACAAGCATGCCAACCCCATTACAGTGGTAGAGAAGTTTACACGATGTAAGTGATGTGCAGCGCTTGGCATGAGGCTTGGCAGTTAGAGATGCCAAGACAGAACACCATTGACGGGACTTGTTGCCTCCAAGGATATTCAGTTCAAGTGGCCTCACTTCATGGACTGGTGGCCCTGGGAGGGACCCCGGCCCAGAGTGAAACCTCAATAAATATACAGAACAGAGGATGAGTGAGTGTAAGTTCTAACAGCTATAACTTTTCAACTAGGCACTGGGCCCCGGGGGGTAGGAACCCACACCTTCTGGAAGGGTTCCAGCAGGAGCCATGTGCATATCCAGGCCAGGGCTTCCCAGCGAGCCCTGGACCAATGACCTCCTAGATCCTCTGAACTCCATCAGATCGACCTCACATTTGAGACGAGGACACTGACCAGGGACCAGAGAAAGGCTGCCTCCTGGGCCCCTGCACATTGTTCTCTCTCCTGGGCCCCAAAGAAAACCGCTTCGGGCAGCTGTAGCACTTCGTCTGAATGGCGAAGTGGGCATCCATCCATCCCCGACCCTCCCACTTCCCACTGCAGAGAAGGATGTGGCCACTCCATGGGGAGGACCCGCGAGCGGCTCAGACAGGCTCCCCCTGGTGTCAGGAGAGACTTGGTGCTGATCCCTGCTCGTCCTCCAGGGAAGTCGGAGAGAAAGACAGACAGAGTGTGTGTGATAGAGAAAGACAGACAGAGTGAGAGAGAGACAGACAGACAGGCAGAAACCCTGCTAGCTGCAGGCTCCAGCTACCTTAGCCTTGGGCAGGCCACCAAAGAAATGGAGAAAAGGGCACTTCGGGGTGTGTCCTGCAACGTGAAGGTCTGGCTGTACATGGCTACCTTGTCTGAGGCAGCTCAGTCCGGCTTTAGAGGCCACTCTTCCCTCCAGCCCTGCCCTCACTGCCTACCAGTGTCTGAGATAAAACAAGCCACCACTGCCTCCTGGGGACAATACAGGATACAATCTAATCTCAGTGCTCAGACTAGAAGGCAGGGAGGGCTACAGGGCCAGGGTACAGGTACAGGAGCCTGGGGGACACTGGAGAGCAGAAAGACTGGCAGTCCCCTCCGACTGTCCAGGCACACAGGCAGCCTCTCATGGGGCTGGCCCCAAGCACATGGCTGCACCCCTTGTCTGCCTTCTCCCCATTTCTTTTAGTGTTCCTCTCAGTGACCTCCTGCTGACATAGCCACAGAGAGCCTTGCCCCTCCTTCATGAACTGTGGCCAAGGGCCTGACTGGACCATAGTCACCTGGTGCTTCTACTCAGAGCACACATCTGTTGGGTGTCTGGGCATTTCCCCTGAATCACAGGAATCAAAGGCCAAAGCCTGGGAAGGAACCTCAACAATCCCTGTGGATGCTGACCCTCCTCACTGACAGATGAGAACACCAAGGGTCTGGGGAGAGGCCACGGGCCCAATGCCCCCCGACCCTGTCAGGTAACCACCAAGCCAAGACATAAATCCCCATAGGGCTTTGTTTCTCTGACCTCTTGTTGCCTTCCCAGTGAGATGGTTTGTCTCTCCAAATCTAGCCCAAGGGGTCAGTAACTACCCATCAGTTCCTTCTGCTGCATGGCCTGCACCCCAGAGCCCTGGTACTCCTGGGACTGGCAGAACCTCCACTTGGCCTGAAGTCTGGATGTGAGGCCATGATAGGTTGCAGTCTTTCTTGTCTTCAAAGGACCCGGCTTTCCCCAGTAGTGGGAGCAGCCCTGGCCCAGGTCTGGACAGAAAGCCCATTCTAATCCCAGGGCCCTGCGCCCCCAATCCTCAGGGTCCAGGCTCTCTGTCTTTCATCCTTCCTGAACTGTACCCAGTACACTGGGAACTTTGGGTTTGTGGTGTGATAGGAAGAGCTCTAAGACAGGAAAAGCCTGCTCAAGTCCAAGCCTGGCTTTTCTGGATGGCCCTGGACCAGTCAATTCATCTCACAAAGGCTCTTCTGTAAACAGCAAGAGCACTGCCTTGCAATCTGGTAAGGAGGACCACAGCACTTGCTGAAAGTACCACCTGCCTTATGAAGGTGTCCTCTGGTTCTGAGCAAGAAGAAATGCTGTGGGGAAAGGGGTCCTGCAACCCAAAGCCAGGCCTCACAGAGCATGTGGCTCAGCTCTCAGATCCCCACCTAGCTGCACCTTGCAGGGGAGGCCCGTTATCCCCCTGTGACACAACAGGATGTTGACACTGCCATGTCCTGTCAGGTGGCCTGCCATGCTGGCCACACCCTCCCTGTGAGCCGCACTACACCTGCTCTCTTCTAGCTGGCCTCACTCACCCACCCTAGGAATGGTCGCCTGGACACCTGTCAGGCTGAGCCCAGTGCTAAGGCAACCCTGGATACCACACCTGCTGGGTGCCTGTATCAGGAATGGGGGCCAGCCACCGGGAGTATCACAGAGTCCTCTTGCTGCTCCCTGCTGCGCCTCCCCCAGAAGCTCCAGGTCTGTTTCAGCTTTAATTGCATCTCAGTTCCTTGGACACCAGCTCCTCATTCCAGATCTGGAGCAGCAGTGATCATTTGGGAGTAAAACTACTCTTAAAAGAATAAGTCAGATAATGTCACTACCATCTCGACACCCTCTCTGGCTTCCCATCCCACTCAGAGGATACGTCACAGTGTTCACACAGTCTGACCCACCCCATCTGTCCCATTCCTGCCACCATCCTACATCACTCGCCCACTCACTCACTCACTCCAGCCACATCGGCCTCCTTCGTGCTGCCAGAATGTCCCAGGCCCACCTCAATCTCGCAGCTGATTGCACCCCCCACCCTGCCCGCGATAGCCCATGCTGCTCCCTCACCTTCCTCAGGTCTTCATTGCCTTATTAGTGACTGCCTCCCTGCCCACCACCCCCACCCCCATTGAAATGACAGCCACCCCATCCTGAACACCCCCATCCAGGACTTTTTCTTCCTCAGAGCATTTATACTACCACATCTGGTAGCTGCAAACTTCAATCATCTTTTATTATCTGTAAGCTCTATGAGGGAAAGAATTTTCCTCTCTTTTGTTCATGGCTGTATCTTCAACAATGAAACAGTATGAGCTCAGAGTAAGCACTTGATACCTCTTGGGGAAGGGAGGGAAGGGGGTTGCAGCAAATGGGAAGTCAGGTCTTGGCATGCACAATATGTAGAACAGATTATATGACTAGTTAGTAGTAACGATTATAACACTGGCTTCCGTTTTTGAGCGTCATCACAGAAGCTCTATGAAGTAGGTGCAAGGGCACTCATTTGCAGATGAGAGACTAAGTAGCTGGTCCAAGAAGACACAGCAAGAATTTAAACTCAGCTGTCTGACACCAAAAAGGGACAGTACCTGTCCTAACATCTTCCCAAGGACAATTTGAGAAGCAAATGGGACAATGTGTACACAAAGATTATAGGCTGTTGCAAAGTGCCCATGAAAGGCTTATTATCATTATGAGCATTCAATTTGCCCCACTTCCAGGTACTGTGTGTACCTCAGAGACCCTTCTTCAAGGTCCCTGGTGCCTTGGGAGGGCAGTTAAATCAAGGATAGAGGAACACGGCTCTTCTCTCAGCCAAGAACCAGCTTGGAACTATAAATTATTCTTCACAGAGCAATGCGAGTTGTAAATGAATGTGGCTGAGCTGACAGGCTGTGAAGTCCTTCTGCTAAGCATCAAGATTCCCTATGCAGAAGCCACCAAGGAAGACGGGGCTTCGCTCGGTGTTGGTTGCATCCTTGGAGGGCCTTGAAAGGCAGTCCTGGGGAGTCCCACAGGCTGAGATGCCTGGGGGTTGAGGGGGAGGAAGGTGGGGAACTGCCTCTCCTAATTCCTCTGGGGCCAGAGTGGGGAGCTCTGGAAGCACCTCCTGTTCCCGGAAGTCCCATGCCTGGACCCTCTGCCCAGGGCTTTGGTACCATGGGACATTTCCTGAGCACCCAACTTCCAGAAAGCTGCAGGGAAAGGAAGGACCAGGAAACCATGTCTGTCTCTCCTTATTTCACAGTCTCACTCTGTCCCCAGATTTCCCTGGCCAACATCAGAAAGCTGTTTCCCCCAAAGACTACATTGCCGGATTCTACTTCTGAATTATTCCTTCAATCTGCCTTGAACCGCCCCCCACCCCTGCTGTACTCACCCCATGCCCAGCAGCAGCTCCCTGCTTCTCCCTGCCCCACTCATCCATCAAAAGTGACCAGGCAGCCCTGAATACAGCTGCCCTCAGCTGACCACAGGACAGGCATTTCTCCCTGCTATTAGGAGGTTGGTGGCAGGGTGAAGAGCTCTGGGCTAAAAGGTAGGAAGGCTGCATTCTTAATGTTTTTTTTTCATGGCAGTGAATATGACGTTCTGTGGTGCTAAGACCTGGTACCAAGTTTGGCCTAAGACCCAGAAATGCCTGAACTTCGATACCTATAAACCCATGGGGCTTCCAGTACCTCCATGCAGGCCACTGTCCTAGGAGTTCTGCCTCAGGTCTTCACCAGGCCTACACTGCTATGCAATGCCCAGCCACCACCACTTCTTCCAAACAGACCAAGAAGAAATCCCACCAGCAGCCTCTTTCCCACCCTGGGAGGGTGGCCCAGCTGTGGGGTTCTCCCAGGGACCGGTAATACTCTGTATTAGGCATAGGCCGATTACCTAAAGCAGCTACAGCAAATAAAGCATAGTGGGACACCACGAGCTGGGATTTTCCTGGTATGAGTTTCTAGGAAGGGAGAGGAGGGAGCAGGTGGTCAGCCTCACACTCAGGGGTGGGGGAAACAGGGCAGCAGAGGACCCGGGCCCTACCTGGAGTCAGCACAACTGGTTTCTCCCCACCATCCAACCTCTCCTGGCAGGTCAGAGCCTCCCACAAACCTTGCAGCCCTAGCTCCAACCCCCAGGACCCCACACGCTCAAAGAGATGAACCCACCCAGCAGCTACTGAGTTTGCTAAGCACAGGCTATACCTCCAGGGAAGGGAAGGGGAACAGTGTCCATACATTCAGACCACATTAGCTGCAAAAGAAGCTCAGGCAAAGACAATTGCTCTGGGATGTCAGCAAACCATCATGTTTACTGGGTCTCTCTGCTGGTGATAAGGTACTTCATCATCACAGGCATTTTTAGCTGTCGCTTCCCAGGTACACTGCCCAGATTCTCACTCCTAGGAGCACCCCCGTGCTGTGTGTGAATAACTGCTCTTCATAGCTCTTTGTGGGGGAAAAAGGTGACAGCATAAAAAGGCCAGGTGACCTTTAACAAGTCGCTTACCACCCTTTTGCCTCGGGTTCCTTGTCTCAGATTCAAAGGGACTGTGTAAATGCTCCCCAAGGTTCTGCTAGTTCTGACACCACCCAACCTCAAGGTCTGGATTGCAAGTCCCTCACTTGCATGCGTCCCAGCAAGTACAAAATGCTAGGGGAGGCCAGAGGTCCTTTCTGGCTCCTCTCAGGGCCCTGCTCTCAGCTGCTCGCCAGTCTCCCAGGGACTGAGGGGCTCAGCTGGCCCTCAGGAAATTCTTGCATCTACAGACCATGTTCTTTACTTGGCTGTTTTTCACCATCTTATTTAATCCTCACAACAAGCCTGCAAGGTAGGAATGTTACGAGGCACAGAGAGGATGGGTAATTTCCAAGATCACTCATCTCATAAATGGCAATACTGAAATTTAAGTCCAGTCTATTCTAAGACTATAGGCCATGCTTTTCTTCTAATCTCTGCTGCCGCAGGATGGGCAAAACATACAAAGAAGAGATGAGAGCTCCTTATAAAATGTTGTTTATTACTATTACTGTAACAATCATCGTATGCCCTATGGCTCCTAAATAACAGAATTTTGTAATATAGACTTCTAAATCTGGTTATGATCAGCCAGGTATGGATAGGGAGTTAGAGCAACAGCCTAGGGGAAGGGGTTCCAATTTGGGAATAGAATGATCCATTAGACATAATGTCCCATGGAGAGATGTGTTCTCAACATGGCTGCTTAAAATAAGTAAGTTAACCCCAAACTTTCAGGACTAATGCAAACATCACAGCCAATATACCACATTTACAAATTAATGATCTCCTTCTTCAGCTGCCTTAATAAAATGAGAACACATGAGTGATGGCCCATAGTTCACTATGTGGGCCTCAGAGAGACTTGGATTCACAGAGCCCTCACCTCTGATCCCTCAGCCAGAGTAACCTGGACCGTCCCAAGTCAGCCCACTCACCTGTAAGGACATGGTGGCTGAGCTGCCAGTCTGCAGGTCTGCCTGGGAGAGGGGCTCAAGAACCACCCAGACAAGAAAGCCATCACAGGGCCCAGTCAGAAGACAAAAATCACATCTGTTTTCCAGTTGAGGTAATTACGCCAGGCACACATGAGGCAGGGTGAGAGTGCATAAGGATTAATAATGGATGAAATTTTCTAAATGCCTTGTGTTATCTTAGTCAACCCTGTTAATAATATTACAAGTTGGGCACTATTATCCCCATTTTAAAATTGAGCAGCAGAGTCGCCGAGGCTCTCTGTACGGTCTCTGGTTGTCACAGTGACTGTGCAAACCCCACTGAGGCCCACGAGCTCAATACAAACCATTTTTCCTTGTGGGAAGAATCCTGCATTTTACGGGAAGGCAATCTAGCATGACTCCTTGTTTGAAGGAGAGCATGCAAGTCCTTTCAAAAGATTTTTTTAAATGAAATGAATTTCAGGGTCACAGAGCTATAGAGGTCAGAGCTGCAAGGGGCCTAAGAACTTGTTCAGTCTGATTCCCTCCCTTCAGAAAGGAGCAGCTGAGGGTCACGGAAGGGTGGGGTTCTTCCATGAACAAAGAAACACAGCTTGTCCACACAAGAGACTGTGCAGCGTGAGGATGCGGGAAGTCCAGGCATGGGCGTCTGGAGGCCCGAGTCTGGCTCCCAGCTGCCGCTTTTACCAACCATGAAACCTGGAACAAGCCTCAGTTTGTTCACTGGAAAAACACACTTACAAATACCTTCCTCATAGAGTATCTGTGGGGATCAATGTTGATGGTGAATGCAAAGCAGCTGGTGAGGGCTCGGTAAATAGCAATTATTATTAGCGAAGTGCCAGATATGCACTTCTATGACCTTAGACAATGACCTGCCCAAGGTCCCACAACTAATAAAGAGCTGATCAAGATGTGAACCCATGTTCCAGACAGCAAACCTCATCTCTGTCCACTTCACCAGCGTGAAGGCCAAATTTGGTTTCTAGTTGAGACAGATTAGATATGAGTAACTAAGACCCACAGGATATCCAAACCCTCATTTTCATGAAAGGAAGCAGAAATCTCCATAGCACAGCCAAGGTAAGTTTTATGACTCAAGTTAGTGAGGAAAAAGGCAAATCAAATCAAACAAGGATGGGAACACAGTTGGGAGACAACTGAAAGTTACACAAAGATGAGTTTACATGTTTGAGAGACCAGATCTATGAGGTCATGGGCTCTCCCTCTCTCCCATCTTCTCCCACCTCCTGAAAAGCAGCCCAGGGCAATTTGGAATGTCCCCACTTTCAGAGAGGATTTACTGGGAAGAAACAGTGAAGTGTCAAGAGGGGAGAGATGCAGAAGGAAGGGAGCCCTCACCACCTGTGGATCAGGAAGAGGATGTGGCCCCTGTGGGGTCCCGTGCTCCACAGCAAAGGATCCTGGGAGGTTGGCTCACAGGCCCTCTGCATGTGGCGCCACAGAGCAGCACCGCTCCAGGAGGAGCGTGGAAAGGAAAAGCAGCCGTGCAGTGTAGCATGTGTGCCCTGAAAGACAGCCAGCACCCCTCCCCGGGGAAGAACTGTCCTTCTCCTTGACGTTATGTCATCACTGCTTTGTTGGGTTATCAATATGCCCTTTAATGGAAATGACAGTGGCATCTGACAGTTTCTTTCTTATGTCCTTGCTTGTCAAAATGAAAATCTGGCAACCCTCTGATGTTCTGTTTCTTAAGGCTTAGTTAAGTTTTCCGTGAAAAGTCTAGGAACTACTCACCTAGTCCTCATTCTACTGATGGGAAGTTAAAGCCCAGAGAGGCCATGCTCATAGCCCGGGCACCCCTACATGGAGCCCAGGGTGTGTCTGTCACACCAGTCGGGGACCAGGAACAGGAGGGCTCAGGGGATAAAGACAAGGTCCGCAGGGGTCCAACAGCTCAGTTAGCACCGGCCCAGAGTGCAGGAGAGAAGGCAGGCCTCAGTGTCCAGGCTGAGGCCACACCAAGCACCCTGAGTTCCCAGCTTCACTGCCAGTTCTGATGCCCTCGCTACCACTACAGCAGGAGGAGCACAGAACCTAAACAATCTCCCTGGAAACAGCACAACTGTTGTCACTGCCCCAACCCATCCCTCAGGGCAAGTGGAGAGAAAGAACTTAGCAGCAGACTACCAGGAGAATGAAATGCTTGTAGCTGAATATTGCCCCCCAAGTCAATACTGAGACAATAGAAAGACAGAAGCAACACGGAGCAAAAAGGTGATACCTTGTGAACAATCTAAGTAACAGCCCAACGCCCCAAATGAAACCCATCACTTCCATCCCCTTAGCTCACTGTGCATTTCCTCATAACACCTCCCACGACCTAACATGATACCTGGGTGTGCTTGTTCTCCATCAATGCCCGCTAGAGTGTAAGGTCCAGGAGGCAGGGGCTTGGCCAGATCTGTCCACTCCACATCCTCAGCCTGGAACAGTGCCTACCACATAGTGGGGACTTACTGGCGTGGTGGAAGAATCACGGAACAGATTCTGGCTTTTGTTTGGTTCTTTGTTTTCACTCTACTCATATTTTCTGGAATCTCAAAATCCTCTCCAGTCCCCATGGCCCACAGCACAGAACTCGAAGTTCTCCAGGCCTGATCTTCAGACCTGCCTGCTGCCCTCCCCGCTGCCCCCTGAGCCTGCCCTCCCCCCAGACTTCTCTTCCAGGGCTTTGCCCTCCTTACCTCCGCACCTTGGTGCTAGCTGTCCCCACTCCCAGCATGCCGTCTACCTTGCCTTCTAGCCATCTTCAGTTTTCTTGATCAAATCCCAGGGGCCCAGTGAGGTCCTCTCCCTGGCGACCACCCCTGCAGCCCTCTCTTGTCTCAACTCCAGTGCCCACAGTCAGTTCTTCTCACTCAGCACTGGACAGGCACTGGCTGGCAGCCTCAGGTGTCTTTCTATCCAAGCAAGTCATTGTCCCAATTAGCCTGAAAGCTCCTTGAAATCAAGGTCCATTTTTTTATACCCAGAGTGTGTGGCATACAGCAAGTGATTAATAAATACGTACTGACTGAATAAATCAAAACTCTGCTCAGTAGGTACTGTGAAAGCAAGACCTCTCTCAGGCTAAACCGAGCCAGTTTCCGTGACTTGAAGCCTGAACCAACACTGGCTCCCAAATTGCTGTCCCTCGGTGCACCTACATTTCCAAATAGAAATCCCAAATCCCAAACAAGATCAGATGTCATGGGGCTTCTGAGAGGCACATGCCTCACCAGGCATGTCAGTCAAAAAAAAGATGAATGTTCTTGTTTAAAAAAGGATTTGTCCCGTTCCAGGAAAATTTCCACCGTGATTTAGGGCCTAATCCAGAATGCTCCTATAGACCTCACCAGCTCAACATTTTTGTGCCTCTCCCATCTGCTGGAGTTGGATAGGGTTTGGCTCAAAAGAGCTGTCACTAGTAGGCCATCCCCCTGCCTTTCCCAGTGGGCAGCAGGACTCCCATTCAGGAAACCAAGGCCTAGCAAGTCAGAGACCTCAGGGAGCAGAAAGACGGCCAGGTCACCAGGCACACAGATGCACTCAGGACCAGCACTGCTAAGTGCCACCCAGTGTGGGGGCCCAGGCTCTGACCTCAGGGGCTCCACAGAGTGGCCTGGCTCCCTCATTCTACATCCCCCTCTGGGGACCTGGCTGGGCTCTAAAACCTCGGCTTCCTACAGTCTTGGGTCCCCACAACCCTCGGTTGGATCTAGGTTTCCAATGCAGCAGCCAAATACAAGAGTCCAGACTGGCTGTTAATGTGAAAGAATAACAATAATTCAGCAGCCAGAGGAGAGAAAGGGGACCTCTATTTCTATCACGTTCAGGCAACTACTTCTCTTTGACCTTGTAGATCCCCGAGGGGAGCTAGGAATGGCAAGACCCCAGCACTGCAAAGCCTCATCTCTTCTTGGCATCCCTGGATCCCTCAACCTCCTCCCTGTGACCTGGGACCCCTTCAACTCCAATGTCGGGAGAGACTTCGCAGCTGTGAGAACTTTCCTTCTTGAAGACAGTTTTTCCAAAATTATATCAGGTTTCCTTCCATCCCAGCTTGGCAGCAGGGGACTCTTTTGCCTAACATGGTTGAGGAATGTCTTAGAAACTAGTGTGATTCAGTCTGGCTCCAGATGAGGTTTTCCACCCAGACAGAGCACACTGAGTGTCTGGACGTGTCGGCTCGCTACCCCAGGGGCACCCACACCCTAGACCTCGGTCAGGAGGGTACGCTGACAAAGTGGCAGGTCCTGCTCAGAGCTGATGTCAGATACAGAAAGCAAGCTAACAAGAAGCCAAAAGGTCTTGCCCACACACTTGCAGACACAGAGGCCTCCCTCCCTACAGCATCCCTCTCTTCCCCCCAATTTCCTGATTTTGGAAATCTAGTTGTAGTGCATGCAGTATAAATATTGAAGAGCTACTGGGGGAAGTAATTCAACAACTGAAATCTCAAAGGGTACAAACCTTTCTCTTGGAAGAGATGGTAAAGCCTCTCGGGCTTCTCTTCAAAAGGACACTGTATTTCTCCTCATGCATGTTTAGATTAGCCTCCTTCTACAAATACAGAATCTAACTAGAGGGGTGCCCAAGACAACTTTTAGAAATTGTGTAAAAATGTCTGTAACCTGAATATCAGCTTTCCTAATGAATTATTACTGGACTGCAGTTAGCTCTACCACACTCTCCCCTGCAGACCCTCAGTCTCCCCTGGACAAAATTAGAAGCATGGTATTCCTCCCTTACGACTCTATCCACCACACCGAGGGGGCTGCACCGGATGGGCGCAGGATGACGGTAACATGAGAAAGCAAGCTTCTTTTAAATCTCAGAATCTTCTTATTTTAAGGATCTAACAACCACAATGAGAAAAGAGCCCTGAGGGACAGGGGCCCCTGCCTGAGCACTGTGGTGATCACCTGAGCAGGCATCCTGCAGGCCCCATGTTTCCATGACAACTGTCAGTCTGGCCCCTAGAATTCATGGAGATGGGCCCTCCTTCATGCAGGCAGCTCTGGAAGAAAGATCACATTGCTGCCTTAATCCTACATCTCTGTTTCTCCTCTCCTTCTGTGGCTGATTTTGTCGCCAGAATCTACACAGAGATAGTTGTTCAAAGATTTCTTAGCATGGATACATCAAAGGTGAGAAGCCAGCCAAGGAGAAGGGACACAGGGAGAAGCTTCTGTGCTTACTGGTAATATTCTATTTCTTGACCCATTTGGTGGTTACACAGACCTTCTCATGATCAGTCACTTTTTTGGACTTTCATGTATATACTCTTCTGCATATTTTTATTTTATTATTTTTAAAAGGACTTTTAAAATTAAATCAGTCAAACTGTTCTTAAGGGACCTATCACCGTCACCTACATTTATCAAGTATCTCTGGCACCGGACAGAAGATTCAGACTGCAAACAACCCTGTGTCACAGTCCTGGAACACGAACCAGAAAAAACTTCATTGAAAGTCACTGGTCTCAGGGTACAGTCAGGAGGCTGGCACCAGCCAGAAGGAGAAAGTTAAAGCAGAGGTCAAAGGCAATTAGTCACAGTCATAGGTTGAATGGACTAGAAACCCCAAGGGGACTTGTTGATACAACACTTTGCTATTGGCTGGGGTTCAGGGTTGTGCCTATAAACAAGGTCATGGGGAGGAGAATGTGTTTTGTGGTTTGTACCTGCCTTGGGAGGTCATAAAATAAGGCCCTGGCCATCAGAGAAAGAATGAGCCTCCCACTGCTCTGCCGATCTACTCCTAAGAGTTAGTCATGGTCTCAGCCCCGACTGGGTTAAGATGGCAAGAACATTAAGCAATCAGGAATCTGGGTCAAGTTTCCAAAGCAGACTGGGAGCCAAAGGAACACATCTTTACTGCCCTCCATGAGCCTCCACTTGTCACTCATTCCAGCCACACTGCTCTCCTACCCTTCGCTGCATGCACTTCACACTGTCACAAGTCCCCCATTTTTCCCAGGTTGGATTAACAGCTCTCCACCGCTTTTCCAAATCCTACACAATCTTCAAGCTGCCTCCACCATGAAGCCTCTCCAGACCTCTTAATTAGAATTAACATCTCCCTGTGGTGTTTGCTCAATTTACTCTGTCCCCTCAGAGTGTTACCTGCTTCTCTGGGCACCAGCCCTCACTACAGCTGAGCACTGTGGGTACACCCACCCTCCCCCTAGCTAAGAAACTGGTGGTCAGAAACTTGGTCTTATTAATTCTTGTATCATAACTAATTAATTATTGAATATATTTTACAGAATATATATATTCTTATTAATTCTTATAACTATAGAATATATGTATGTGTGTATGCATTCCCTCATCTGCATCTAGCACTACACCTAATGGGTAGGTAGTAGGTGTGAAACAAGTAATCCATGTTCATTAATAAGTCAGAGGCCAAGAGCATGTGGGCCCAGCACCTAGGAAACAAGGTTCTTTAGATGTCGGGGCACACACAGGGCTTGGCAGCAGGGAGTGAGCATCACAGAGAGCCCTGACATGCCAACTACACTCACTTCTCTCCATCCCCACCTTCTCTCCCCGGATTCACTGCTGCACTCCATAATTCTGTGCATGGTATCCACTCTTGCTCCAGGCCCCCCTCCATCCTCTCTACACTGAAGCCGGAAGACCTCCCAATTTAAATCGCTCCTATGGTTCCTGTGCTTAAACTCGTCAATGATTCCCCATCACTCTTAGGTTGAAGTTCAAAATCCTCAGCATGGCCTTCAGAGATGCTCTCGTATGTCTGGCCTTTGCCTGGCATCTGACCACATGTGGAACCACCCATGGCCTCACATTCCTTATGCCCTGGCTAAGTTGGACTTGCTCCCATTCCTCCAATGAGTGGTCTTCCTTTCTGAATCATAGATTTGTATGTACTTGTAAGAACCTTCTCCACTCAGTCACACTCCAGACTGTCTACTCATCCTTAAGATCCTTCTCCAGAAAGCCTTCCCTAATGCTCCCTCCACCTCCACCACCACCATTAGTGAGGCAAGCCCTGTAATTATGTGTCCCTTGCACTTCCTCCCATAACACTCAAAGCACCACAAACCCTTGTTCAGAGCCTCTCCGCTCTGCTGGGCCAGGGGTTGACAAACTGTCCTGTAAAGAATCAGGTAGTACACATTTTAGGCTCTGTGGGCCACATGCTATATGGTCTCTATGGCAACTACTCAACTCTGTCATTGTAGCAAAAGTGGCCATAGACAATATGTCAACAAATGAGAGTGGTTGCGTTCCAATAAAATTTTATTTATGGACACTAACATTTGAATCTCCTATCATTTTCATATTTAAAATAAATAAAATGTCCTTCATTTAAAAATTGTTTTCAACTATTTAAAAAACGTGAAAACCATTTTTAGCTCACAGGCCATACAAAAACTTGGCCCCTGGCTTGTTGCCTGCCAGCTCCTGCATGAAACTTTAAGTTCCACGGAGAGAGAAACTATGTCTTGCTCACTGATGCAATCCCCCTGCATGGGGCCTGTTTCTTAGAAGGTGATCCATAAAAACTAGTTGAATGCCACGATACGCAGATGTGAGCAGCATTTCCCAGTATGTACTCTGCAGAATGCCACTCCAAAGGGATGCTCCATAAAGGACAGTCCTTTTATCAAGGAAATTTGGAAATACTACTGTTCCGCTTCCTGGAAACTTTGAATGTTCAGCGAGTGCATAAAGCATATCAAAAGCTCAGAACTAATCAAGGAACTTGTTTGACTTAGACCAACACAAAATTTCCCAAACTCATTTAACCAAAGAACTTTCCACTTCAGCCTCAAACATCTAGCAGCAGCTCCTGGCAACCCCGTTAGAAAGTACTGCAGTGAGGACAAAGGGTAAGACTCAGAAGAACAGTTCTCAAACTTAGAAGGATGGTTCTGTGGCAGAAAACATGGTGTTGGCCCACCTATAAAACATCTGAAGGTTTTCAAGTTCACACCAACTCCCTGCAAGTAGCCAGCCCTGGGTTGACAAGGATCCTATCTATAAGCATCAGAATCTCCTGCCTTATTAGAGACTTGTTAAAACAGAGATTGCTGGGCCCCACCCCAGAATTTCTGATTCAGTAGGTCTGTGGTGGGGCCTAAGTACATTTCTTGAAAGTTCAGCTGATGCTGATGTAGCTAATCTGGGGAACCCACTTTGAGAAATACTGATCTAAAAAGGGACCTTCAAGGAATAAACCTTCCAGCTGAGGTTTCTTCCTCCTTCCAAGGACCTGGTTCCCAGGAGAACCCCGACTTGTCCGCTTCCTTACACTGGCAGAAGAAACCGACCCATCTCTCCAACATGAAGGCAAGGCCCCTATAATGGGCTGCACTGTGTCCCCCCAAAAATATGTTGACGTCCTAACCCCCAGTATCTGTGAGTGGGACTTATTTGGAAATAGGGCCATAGCATATGTAATCAAGTGAGCCCTTAATCCAATACCACTGGCGTCCTTGTAAAAGGAGGAGAGGGACACGGGGAGGAGAAGGCCACATGAAGTCAGAAACACAGGAAGGAAGCAATGCGACAGCAGAAGCAGAGACTGTGATGATGAGCTGCAAGCCAAGGAGCACCAGGATGGACGGCCACCACCAGACGCTAGAAGAGGCAAGGGAGGCTCCTCCCACACAGGTTTCAGACAGCATGGCCCTGCAAATGCTTGGGACTTCCGGCCTCCAGAACCGTGAAGAATAAAAGTCTGCTGTTTTAAGCCTCCCCGTTTGGGGCGGCCTTTCCCTCGGACAGAGCGCATCTCACCGTCACAGGAACGAGACACACACACAGCCCAGACGAAGCTCTGGCCAAGCCTTAACATTGGTGGGTGTCTGCTTCAAGGGCATGACAAACCTCAGATCTCTGGTCCCTTTGTCATCTCTACGTCCCTGCTCACTGGTGGGTGTCTGAGCTGCGGTCTCTCTTTGGAACTTAGGTTATCTAATCAGGAGGACATTTTGTTGGATTCCTGCCCCAGGACTACTTTTCATGAACAGCATGTGATGACTTTTTTAGTCTAAAAGAGAGTCAATGAATATGTTATGGAGACTTGGCTTTCCCCCATCCTGGTTCCACCGGTCCCATTTCCCACTGGGAGATACTTGCAAAGTCCTTCTCACTGACAAATCATTTCTTCTCATCTGGGTCTGAGCTAGAAGTGCCTTCTCTAACCAACACGGAAATGGCTAAGCAGTAGATATTTTCACAGTCTGAGCACCCTGGTTTTAGTCACAAATTATTCCCCTCTCCTTTTGGAAAAATAAGATGTATAATTTTTATTCTCAAAAGAGACATGTTATGTGTCCAATACTTTAGGAAGAAGCCAAGAAGAGACTGTGGACACAGCTTGTCATTCTGATGGGGAGAAAAGGGACTCCAGGGAATGGGCACTGTGTTTTCTAAAGTGCAGAGGCCACAGAATGAAAAAACAGAACCAACCAAACACGTTCCCTGCCTCTCCAATACATGCTGACATGGGTGTGAACTTGACACCCTTCAGACGGTTTACAGGTGGGCTAAGGCCATGTATTCTGCCACAGCAGATTGTGTTTTCAGGATGCTGCCTACCATCCCAAGGCCCCTGACAGCTATGAGGGGGGGTCCAATCTTTTGAGACAGGTAGAGCAGAGACACCCCTGAAAATTAAGCATTCCTTCCCTTGTCCCCTCCAGGGCCACATTGAGTTTCAAATATCCAGCCAGTCATGAACAGCACATTAGTCTCTGGCCAGGAGAGTGGTCTTTCAGAAGAGCCTCAGCTCAGCCCCTGACTAGAGCTGAGAATTAAGCTTGGCAGAGGAATAACATGCTGTCAGAGAGCATGGTCCCGGGTTACAAATTTGCCGCATTTCATGTTTGTTTTGTTTGTATTAAAATCTAATTTGCCATGCAAACTGGAGCAGGTTAGTAAACCCTTTGAAACCTCAAGTTTCTGTGCTATTCGATAAAAATAATAATATATGCTTTGCAAGGGATTTGTGAGGATTTTGTGAGATGTTGGATGTGTCTGGTACATTACTACTGACATATAAAGCACTTACTATAGCCGAGTACAAATTAAAGTACTGTATGTGTACTAACCCTTTTCATCCTAATACCTCCCATTCTGCAGATGAGGACCTGGAGACACAGAGAAGTCAAGTCACTTGCCCATGGTCACACAGCCAGTAAGCAGCTGAGTTTAGCCCAGGCAGGTTGGCTATACAGCCTGTACTCACATCACAGGGAATTGCCACTTCCCCACAGGGGTCTCTGAGGTTAGAAATGAAGGTTTTATTCATTCATTCAACAACAATTTACCTATGTACCACTCATACAGGGAATGCTCACAGTAGATTCTCAGCCTCTCCTTCTAGGACTTAAAGATCTATCAAGGCAAATTAGACAAGTGCCCAAAACTAAATAAAGGGATAATATCACACTATAAAGGAAGACAGAGCATGAGAGACCTGTTAAATGACAGGACACAGTCTTTGTGGAACACGCTGATTTCAAGAAGGAGGTAGGATTTCTGCAGCACCTTAAAGGATGAGAAAGGTTTTGACAGATGCACCCAGCATGACTCAGTCTAAATTAGGGCCCCTTTGTTCTTCTTTCTCACACCAACCCCTATGTTTCCTTTGCTGGACACTGAAGTTTTCATTTCACAGGTATTGGGAGATTTGTGTGTTTAATGTCACTAGACACTATTTATTTATTCATTTGTTTAATGTCACATGACATTTGTTTAATGTCATGAGCCCAGGAGGAAAACAGTGTGCTTCTTGCCCATGGTCACACAGCCAGTACACCCAGGGCCTAAGGCCAAGGAGACACATAGGATCTATTTATTGAATGAATCAATGAATGAATGAATAGGTAAGTGTTGGTGGGCTGGTGATTGCTTCCAGAAGGAACAAACGTTCCATGGAAAGACACTGCCCAGACCTACCACTGTAGTAATTCCAAGTCTTTAGTTACCCTCACCTGAGTTTTCTCTCCTGGCGGAAGCTTTTCCAGTCCCTTACCCCCACCTTCCGATTCCTGTAGTGCTCAGGTTTAGGCTTATGAGCATGGGCAATACCCCAGCCCTGCTTTCTCTTCCCTGTTGGCTCACAGTGCTTGGGGGAGACCTGGGTATCCAGTGGGCACTGAGCACAAATCCACAGGTGGCATGTGGCTGAGAGCCCCGCTTTCTTGCTGTCCTCATTTATTCCCATCAGTCAAGTACCAGTCAGTACACAGACACCCTGAAGGTGTGAGTCTTGAGGTCAATTCCCTTGGTGGGGCAGTGTGGGCAGCCCTCCAGCCTTGCCCAGGCAGCAGGACTTCTCCTGCTGGGCATAAAGTGAGATTGTTAGCTCCCTAATGCTGAGGCAGATGACTAAGAGCCCTAATGATTCTGGCAGTTTTTGAGGACCTTCCCCCAAAGGAAGGAGAGTGTTTAAAAATGCATGAGTCTCTGCTGGGCTGGCTATCCTGTTTGGAAGCCTCTTTAACACAGCACTTCAAACAGGGGCCTGCACTGGTCACAGGCTCTATCTCCAGGCAGGGCCTGGCTTCTGAAACTGAGAGTGGATGAGCCAGGGATGGGGGACAGCAGGCTGCCAGCACATCAGACCTCAGCACAACCAGACAAGGCTGTCTAGGGGCTGAGTAGCTACAGGAGACATCAGGAAACCAGGTCTCCCAAGTGGATGTCTGAGTCACCCCTCAGGGCAGGCTTGGGGCACTCCACAAAGCCAGTGCTTCAAAACCAGTCTTCTGCCCAGTGGAGAAGACAGTACCCTTTCTCAGGACCAGGAAAGCACCTAAGTGGCCACATCTTCAAGAGGAACATTGGCGGCAAGCCAAGGACAGAATATGTCCTCTGGTTCAAGAGCACAAGCTTCAGAGTCAGATCTACCCGGGTCTGGGGCCTGGCTTGGCCCCTGTTTAAACACTCATTTCCCCATCTGTAAAATGAGTATAATGATAACTATTTCACGGGATTACGGGACACATGTGGAAAACCATGTACAGTGTCTGGAATATATTTATGATGAGAAATAGTAGTTATAGATGACCATGGTAAGAATATTGAATGGAATAATCTTCAAGGCCTGATCCAAGTCTTGCCTTGGTACAGCTTTCTGTTAGGCACTCAAATAAAGCTTATGTGATTTTTTTATATCATACACATGATTATATGATGGCCCCCTGCCAGGCATTGTTCTGAGCTTTCTATATATACTAGCTCAGTCCTTGTAACAACTTTATGCAGTGTGTGTGTGTACCATTATTGTGCCCATTTTACAGATAAGGAAACTGAGGCACAGAGAGGTTAGATGATCTACCCAAGATCTCAGAGCTAAAACAGGTTGAGCTGAGATGAGATATAAACCCAGGCAGGCTGCCCTGCAGTTCAGCCTCCCTGCAGCAATGTTGCACTGCTCCACTATTATTATTGCACATATTGCTTATTAATACAGCCTCTTGTCTGGTTGGGCAGAGCTGCTTTCTCTGACTGGAAAGGAAGAACCTTATGGACCAGCAGGGCCCTCCTCTCTAATGCCTTTGAAGCCCCAAAAGCATCTAACAGAGCCTGGCTCAGAGTGGGCTCTTAGCCAACCCTTGCTGTCAGACCTGCCAAGACGTGCTGTGTCCTTTCCCTCCTTCAACCCATCCCCCAGCAGAGATTCAAAGAGCAAGCACTGCATGCCTCTCTCTGGAGCACTTGCTGCACGCCAACTTCCCTCCAGGGCATTGCTTTCAAACTTGACCTCCACCAAAAGTAAGAAAATACGCTTTACATCGTTACACATATACCTCTAGTATACAAGTAATTGCAACAAAGGACTCATGAAACAATACCTAACCTTATTACAAGGGATGTACTTTCATGGCTTTTTTCTTTCTTTCTTTCTTCTTAGCATTTGTTGCAGCTGGCTAAACTGATTCTGCAATCCACTTATGGGCTGTGGCCACGGCTTGAAAAATTCTTCTTGTAAGACTTCAGTTCTAACATATGGCACATGCATTTTCTGGCCCAGTGCACGGCAATTTTTTCCAAAGGAAGAGCTAGACAGCCCTGTCTACAGCATGTGAGTACCATGGTGCTGTTGCAACCTGGACAGACCGTCCCCTGGAGCCCTGACCTGGCTAGAGCACTGAGACCAAGGAGATTGGGTACCAGCTGGGAGCTGGGGAATGGATTCAAGTCAGCACTCATGGGAGGCACCAAATTAAGAGCATGGCTTTAGAGCCTGCTGGAAATGAGTTCAAAGTCTGACTCTGCTATTTACTAACTTTGGTGGTTCTTAACCTCCCACAGGCCTCAGCTCCCTCACCTGGGTTTGTTAGTATCCACTACACGGAGCATCTGAGCAGGCTAGCTGAGACTCAAGATGCACTCAGAAAAGTGCCTGGACTCTTAATACTGAATCAGTGCTGCCCAGCAGTGGTAGGAGGTCCCTGCTGCCCACTCTTAAGTCTGACCCAAAATCTTATAAGGGTCTTCCCTCCTCCTCACTATATCTTCATATTTACAGATCCTGCAACCTTCAGAAGAAATAGCAGCACTCCCTAGCACACAGTTAACACTCAATAAATGTCTGAACCAATTAAGCAAGGGCCTGGGTTTCCAATAAGTCATCCATCACTGAGTGTTTCATACAGTCCCCTCCATGGCCAGTAGCCAATAAAGTGTGTTGCATAAATTTCACTCACTCAATCCCATATGATATCTCTAGACACAAGACAGTGCTCCCCCGCCTGCAGATGGGAAAGACAGAGATGGAAACTCCCAAGACGGTTTCCCCAGGCCCTCTGAAGTTACAGTAGGTGACAGAGCTGGGGTGGCTGAGCCTGCTGATGATTCCTTACACTAGCTGCCAAGGGAGAAGCAAGTTTCTCATACCTCTAAAGTTAACGAGGCCCCCTGTGATGAGAATACACACAGGATTGATGGGGTGGAGGGCCGGCAGGAGAGGACCTTCCACCTTGGGCTGCACCATTCACATGGCTCAACGGTGGGAGAGATACAAGAGAGTCCTTAGAGAAAGCATCCCTCCAAAGCCTAGAGAAGGAAGGGCAGTTCACACAGTGTTCCTCAAGACGTGGCAGGCTGATTTCCCTGAAGGTGTCCATGGGAAAATTCATTTCAGTGAGAGGTTAATTAGTCCTGACAGCGCCTTGCTTCAGATATAATTGCACTGGTCCCATTCAGGTCTCTGTGGGTCAGCCTTTAACAGAATTTCCATTACCTATTGTGTTTTGGTTACTGGAGAAAAATGTGTGTTTGGACAAGTGGGGGGCAGGGCAGTCAAAAAGAAGCATGAAAAGCTGGAATACCTTGAGTGTCCATAAAAAATATCTGTGATTGTACAACTTTATAAACATGATGAATCTCTGTGAGCTGCAGATTCTTCTTGGAATCTCAGCTGTGTCTGCGGGAATGGCTCCTGGCAGGCAGTTGGTTCTGAAATCTAAGTTTCTCAGGCAACAGAGTAAAGTGAGCTCCCCCAGCTTGGCTACTGAGGGTGCAAACAAGACCCAGGAAAGGGTTCTGGGTTCTTCTCCCCCAGCCACCAGCCCTTCTGCTACAGAACACCAGACCACACTTACTGAATGAATGGATATACAGCTTCTGAGTCAGGAGTGTCCAAGCATGTGTAAGGACAAAGCAGAATGACCTGCCCACTCCTGCCTTCCGGACAGCAGTGACATCAAGGGCCAGAGTTCCCCTCAGGGCAAACTGGTATACCAAGTCAAGGAATGTCACTAAACCACCTAATTCCCCAACTGTTAGATCTGGAAGGGCATTTTAGGAGCCACTAGTCCGAGATTTCTCCATCTGGGCACTGTTGAGTGGCCTCTGTCCATGCCTGCACTTGCACTGCCCGTGCTGTGGGCATCTGTCCTGTGTCTGAGGGATATTTAGCTGCATCCCTGGCCTCTATCCACCATGTGATCAGCACTTCCCTCCATCTCTAGTTCCAACAACTAAATGTCTCCAGATTATTGCCAAATGTTCCTTCAGGGGCAAAATCACTACGAGTTGAGAACCACTGATCTAGACTAGCAATTTCCAACATAGATTTCAAGGAATATTAGTTCAGTAAACTCCTCTATAGCACAAGGATTCCATGGCCAACTAACTTTGGCTATCATGCATATTGTCACCTCCTGTGGTGATTCCCCATATTTAGTACACTAAAGGGCCTGAGAAGGTCTGCAGGAAGAAGAAACCTATTTAATAACTTTGTTTAACCTAGTATTTTGTAAACTTTCTCAAACCCCTTTATTATCCATTTACATCTTTCAGAGCTAATGTTCCAAAGTACATATCGTGAGATTTTTCTATGTGTATGTGCAGGCACAGTATAGCTGGCAATGCATCTTCCCCACTGGCCAGAGGAGTGGAAACAATAAGTCAGTTATGTTTCTAAGTTCCTTTAACAGATGCATAGCAGAGCCACATCTTGAAGTCTGGAGTCCTGGTTCCCAGTCTACCTCCTCCTGCACAAATAATTTGGACATTATCCACAATAAGATAGGAGTCTATCTTCTCACGACCATGTCACAATTCAGTTCTGCCAACACCATTCAGAACCTCCACCTGGGAAGCTAAAGCCAGTAAAATATCAGCATGAATATTCTGCAGGAGAGCAAATAGAGCAGGCACTTTCTGCAGGCTGAGTCTAGGAGAACCTCACAACACAGAGCACCATAATCACAGGAGGACACAGGGAGACACTACCCAGTCAACATCACGCCCATGTGCACCTCAGTAGCCCACCTAAGTGCAATTCCCTCCAGTTACTCAACCTGACTTATTTCTGTAGCCATACAATGCACCATTGTTTTTGTGGCTGGCACAAAGTGGGCCTCAGTTAAGTTTGATGGAAGGAACAAAAGCCAAAGCCTTGGCCATTGACAGGCCTTGATTAAAATTCACAGATCATTAATAATACAATAAAAGCCTCCTCACTCCTCTCTGCCCTCCCTCATGATTCACTTGGGTCACACTCCACCCTTTCCAGGCTGCAGAGAACTACTCTGGACGGCAGCTGCCTTCTCCACTGAAGTATTCGCCATCCATCTCTGTATGCGCACCAGTTGCAAAGGATAAGAGATCAGTTTCCAGCTCAGATCAGCTGGCCCAGTGCCCCTCCTAAAGGCAGCATACCAAGGTACCAGTTTCCTGTCACTCCAGGCCCAACCACACCTAGTGACGGTCACTTGCTCTCCTTAGAGCCTCAGCTGCCAAGACCAAGCACGGGAGGGGCCCTAGATTGGCTCCCATTCTCAAATTGCAAAACAATCAAAATAATAAAGAGAGGGAAGCTGTCGGTGGTGTGACATTCTACAGTTTTGCATGGGGATTGAAATATAATCATAGTTTGAAGCCTCGGGTATCCCAAGGATACTCTTTCAGCCCTGGGGAGCAGAAGAGGACACCAGGGGTAGCTCCAGGCCTTTGTGACTTTCCAAGCAGAAGGGTGTAAGGACACAGAATTGGGGAAGGGTCTAAGCTGGGGGGCAGGCCTGGGGCCCCTTTTCCAGTTTTCCTTGGCTCCAGCCAGTCTGAGGAATACAGAGGTGACCACAGGCCACTTAACTCAGCCCCAAGGCAGCTGCAACCAACAGGTGCCTCAACAGCTGCACCATAAATACCACAGCAAATGCTGGCTATCTGCAGCTTCCCCCTGGAGTCTGCGCTGCTAGAAAACTGACAGCAAAGGTTTCAGAGTCAGGGACCCTCAGGATGGAAGAAGCAGGCAGCAGGCCTCTCATTTGTGGGACACTGAGAGGGACTGAGAGAGCCACCTCTTCACTCTTTCTTTCCCCTTGCCAGCACCTGTAAGCTACAGGGGTAACGTAATGCCTAAGGAGAAGCCAAAGGGACTTTGCCTCCTTGAGGTTCTTCTTGCTTTGCACAAACCCCACACAATCACCCAGTGTCCTTTCACTCAATCAGCCCATTTTTCTTGGCACTATTCCAGGCACTGGGCATATGATGGAAGATAAGACAGAAGAGGCCCCTGCTCACTTGTCAATCTTATTCCATTACAATTCCTTCCTCATAAAATCTAAAACAAGTGGTTGCCCTAATTTTACTTCCTCATTTCACAACTGAGGAACTCAAGTGTAGTCATCAAGTGTCAAAGTCACAGAACTTGAAAATGGGAAGAGGCCTTGGAGATTAGCTCTGGCGTCACCGTTCCACGAGGGAGCAGACTGAAATCCAGAAATAAAGAGACTCACTCATCTGGCCCAAGTCCCTTCACTGGCCACTGGGAAAATGGAGTCACAGGAAAGTGAAGGGCCCCAGATATCATCACATGGGAAGGTGGTGGCCGAGCAGGGCCCAGAAAGCAGAAAACCCAAAGGCCCCCACTTTTAACCCAGTATCTTCTCTACCTTGTCATTTTAAAGCTAGGACATTCTGATACAACTTAAAAAAACAAATTGTTAAATTTTCAACTTTTTAAAATCTCAGGCAAGATGCAAAAGAGACTGTGCTATCCTATACTTGGGTGGGACAGACTCACAGAGGGGGAAGGGGCAGGACGGTGAAGAAGGGGAGGGTCAAGAATGATGTGAGGCAAGGGATTGAGTAAGGGTCATGGAGGGGTCAAGGCCATGGATAGAGTAGGGTCAGAGGTAAGGAAAGAGCCCCAAAGTCTGTTCTTAATAAGAAGGAAGCCGTAACTTCATATTTCAAAACTATGGAAGGCCAGGGGCTGGGGAATCAGGCAACAATCATTATGTCTGCTGTTTTTTTCTGTTTTTGTTTTGTTTCACAAAAAAGTGATTTTTGACAGATCGTGTTTACATTGCCAATGCACACCATGGCATCAGGCAGAATTTAGCACAATGTCTTAATTGTGCCCAGCACAAACCCCAGCTACAAAGGTAGCAGTGATGCAATCAGAGCCGCATCCGGCCACAAAATGCCTCCCATTTGGGAAGCTCAGCCAAAGTTTCATGGCACCAACATGTCATTGCCTCAAAGGCGTCCCTCCCTCACCCAACAAGGGCCTTTGCGCCCACTATCACCAGCTAGCTCTGGGCTTCCTCTGCTCTCCCAACCACAGCATGTGCCCCTTGGAGGTCACACAGGAAGGCTAGCCGCAGGGCTGAGTTGCCCTCTGGGGGGCTGGGGCTTAAGCACACTCTGCCTCTTCTGCAGCAGGACCTGTCTCTCACCTTCTGGACATGTTTCCCATGAAAGAACCGCCTGCTAAGAACCCGGGCTGTACCAGAGCAAATATCCTTCCTGCAGCCCCGGGGAAGAACGGCGGGCTCCTGGCAAGGATCCTGGGTCTGGACAGGGTGGAATCAAGACAGAGGTGACCCGAACCAGGCAAAGTCATGTTCTGGAGAAGCAGCCATTACTGAGAACCCAGCTCCCCACATACACCTCGAAGCCATTCTATGCCAGCTCAACCCCCTCCTCAGGGAGAGGCTGATCTGTCCACGCGAGGTGTGCTTTGGGCCATTAGGAGCCCAGGGTGAATTCTTTTGCATGAAGACAGTCCCCATTCGACAACAGCAGTGTCCCCAAAGCCCTGAGAGCCTGGGCCTGTTGGTTCTCATTCCCAGCCCCTGGGCCCAGTGCAAGGCTGCTGAAAAGCAGGTGCCCATCCATCTGTGTGTAAAATTGATGAATAATAATCATATGCTAAGGTCCCTGTGCAGGTGCAGGATGACAAGAATGAAAATAATGCTGCCCCTGCTTTCAGGGACTTTTTGGCTGGTGGAAGTTGCCCTGAAGTTATTTGTCAGTGGCGAAGTCAGAAAGGGAGTCAGGGCAGCAGTTCTTGGACTAACCCAGGACTCCGTCAGTGGCTCTAAATGTGCTATTTACACACACCATGAACCTCACCCTACCCGCAGGCCCCCTACACTATAAACTACTTAAGCTTTTTCTTTAAATGGGCTCATATTTTTTAATTAAGAAAACACATCTTAATGAAAAATTACAAGTCCACCATATAGGAAAAACTGCTATTATTTATGGAAAAATGGAAATTAACCTTCAAAATAAACATAAAGCAAAACAAAACCAGGTCACAAAAGTCCAGCTCAATGCCACGGCTGGCAAGGGCCCTCAGCCTTAGGCTGGCTGTGCCTTTGTTCAAAAAGGACATGAGTGAAAATTGAGAGGTTTTCAAAACATCAAACCGAGACTTTCTGAGATAATCAGAACTGGAAGAAAACTGGAAAGAGCCTCCCTTCCTCCTGTGGTTCAAGGTCTTGTCTACATCATGAAGGCATGTGGCACACTACCCATGGAGTGCCCCCACACACTTGGGGAAACCCAAAAGCCTAAACAAACATTTCTGTCCATGTCGAGATTCAGTAACACTTACGTACATGACTTAATGTCAGAGAAATCAGGCACAAGGAAGACAGACCTTGCTCAAACAACATGGGGATCCTGGCTGAGTTAGATTTCCAAATTGTGTAGCCCCCCTGAAGGTTAATAAAGCCTATGGTCTCTGGGTTACAAATGAGGACACAAAGACAGAGAGGGGAGAGAATGCTCCCGGCTCACCCAGGGGGCAGGGACACAGCAATGAACTCCTGGTCTTCAACTGTATCACAGGACCCAGATCCTGAGGAAGAGGAGAGCTTTGCTCTCATTCCCCATCTTCAATCACAAATGAAACTCAGCCACCTGACCCCCAAGAAACAGAGAGAGTGATTCCGTTTTGGCAGGTGCAGAACATGTGTGAATCGGGAAGGGAAGACCAAAGGAGACACCCAGACCTCCCTGAGAGCTGCAGGAGGAGGTTTGCACGACAGCAGTGCAAAGCCCATTCCTGAGGAAATGAGGAGCCAGCCTTCACCGCCACACAATCGGGGCCCAGCTCCGACGGAGTTCCCAGAATCCCAGGTAGGGCTGGACGAAGGAAACCGAGCAGGTAAACCAGAGGCTGGCCAAAGTCAAAGACTGAAACTGGAGTTGACTGTTTACATTACAAGAAGGTTCTTCATTCTCCAAGAGCAGTCCACTGTAGTCTGAGCTTCCCTGGAACACTTAAAATGTTTGTTAACAGATTATTAACTCCCTGGCAGGTTCTCAAGCTCTAAAGAAAACTTGCTGAGAAAGGAAGGGGGAGGGACCTGGAAGCCTGGCTCTGTTTGTTTGCCAGACTTTCTGCTAAGTGTTTTACATACAGTATCTCATTTAATTAATCCTCCCAGCAGGGTCAGGAATGATCATCTCCATTTGATAGGAAAGGGAACTGAGCACAGGGAAGTAAAGTAACTCACCCAGGGTCACATAGCGACTAGGGCACCAAAAGCATGGACTGGTTCCAGCAGCGTACAGCATGGTCTTTTCAGGGAAGTGCCATGTGCATTTTGTTATCACCGGGTACTGACATATGCCAGACTGGGACACAGCTCAACAACTGTGTGAAATGAACATACATAAATGCTAAGAAAGCCACACATGGTAATGATGACTGTGTCAAACTTAAAACTTAATGACAGGTCAGATGCATCAAAACAAAATTATCTCAATGTACAAGGCTAGAAAGGGAGAAGATTCCTGGTTCCTAAAACTCCACCATTCCAGTCCTATTTCTTGACACACACACACACACAGACCTCTTCAGCCAAAATATTCTACTTGAGTAGACAGAAAAGCAAGGACTAGGGAGGTATTTTCAGTTTATTCCTGAGGCCTACCTCCTCCTGCCTGCCTTCCAGGATCTGGAACTTATCTGGCTGGCCAGACAATGAAGCAGAGAGCTCCGTTACAAAGGGTGAGGCTGGGCTGCTTTCTGAGCAGAATCAGGAGACAGTACCATCCAGGAGATAAACTCTGAGGGTAGGAGAGAAGCATTGTGTCACCTAGTAGTTATCAGGTGGGGAGGGATGGAAGGAAGGGAAAGGGCAAGGAAAGGGATGGAGGAAGTCAAGAAATGGGCCAAAATATATTGTCAGTGGCACAGGACAAAAATACGAATAGTTTTTCCTGTGACTTCAAGCATTTAAAAAAGCCAAAGACAGAGACAGCTGCTGCCCTGTGCAGGTGGGATCGTAACTGGTTTTTTAAATGTTTTTTAATGCTCTTACATAGTTTTTACAACAGGTAAAATTTTGGAGTGAAAAAGTGTAAGAACATTCATGGATAGAAAAGTCAGGATGACTCACCAAGGAGAGATTGGTTTGTGGTTATTTTATAAAACAGTGTTACCTACAGTTATCCCATCTCCCCAGGGCCCCTTGAGACCCCAGAGCCAAGGCCCACCGATAGGCTGTCCCAGACCTGGGGGGTATCACAGAGTTTGAATGGAGCTTCTGATGGGAGGGCCCAGATGCCACAAAGAGAGGGTCCACAGGACACAGAGGCTGGGAGATCTGCAGCAGAAGCCAGGACCCTGCTCTGTGGATAAAATGGGTGGCCTCAGGAAAGACCCTTACCCTGGTGGGCTAGTGTCCACTTCCTCAAAATAGGAGTCTGCATTACCCAGGGTGATAGACTCAAATGCTGTGAAGAGTTAGGCTGGGAAATAGGACTGAAAGGGCCACCAGGGACTACTATGCCCTAACCATGTGCACAGGCCAAGGCGGCAGCTGCCACTCAAATCTAGACAATTGTTCGGTCCCATGCTTTCAGATCAGTAGATATTTTTCTTTTCAAGAGAAGTCAGAAATCTATACTTCCACATGGACTCTCTTAATTCTTCTGTTGGCATCTACTTTTTTAAAAAGGTGAGCACTCTGAAGGTGACATAAACCCTGGATGTGTTCTCTAGGTTAGAGGTTCCAAAACTTGCCAAGAGGAGGATGTCAAGCCTGCCCACACTCTCGCCCTCTGCTTTGTTACTACACAGCACAGGTGTTGCTGGCCCTGCACTGTTCTGTCCTAGGAGACTGACAAGAGAAAGGGTGATAGCTTGCAGGTGGAACTCACTAAGTCAGATGCTAGAGTGGGGATGAGCTTCTGCAGAGGTCCAAGTGGGCCCCATCTGAGGTTCCCTGACCCCAGAAAAAGGTGACAAACTACCTGGATGGACCATGTGACTCCACCTCCAAACACAGGCTGTGAGACTGGGCATCTGAGTGTCCTGCATAAGCCTGGCAAGGTGCTTCCAGTTCAGAGCTTCTCTAACTTCAGTGAGCACAGCACACTGCTTTTCTAACAAGCTCCCAGGTGATGGGGCTGCTCCTGGTCCTCGGACCACACTTTGAGAAGCCAGGCAACATACCTAATACTTTCCAGGATTCCTCCAGCCCTTTCTCTCTCTCCCTCTGGCCCACAGACAAGTCCCCTCTATCCCTGCATCCTCTCCCCTCTCAAGCTCTCCTCCCTTCTGAAATCTTATATAGTTTTTACAACAGGTAAAAACTGTGCTTGCTGCCTTGGCTTCTCCACCCACCCGCCTCTCTGTTTAAACACCTTCCTCTGGCTTCTCCTCCCTACCCGACCGCAAGCCTAAAACTCTTCTTCCAGGTTACTAACAACCTTCAGATTGCCTGATTCAACATCCTCCTCTAAGATTCTACCCAAAGCTCTCCGCTAACAATGACACAGCTGATACCCATCAGTTGGATATTAATGGTATCAGACATTGTCCAAAGCCTCTGCCTAAGAAGCACTTCAAAAGCATTATCTTCCCACCCTATGCTATGTTCTATGATTTTCCCCATCTTTACAAATGAGAAAATGAGGCTCAGAGAGGTTAAGTAATTTGTCCAAGGTCACACAGCTAGAAAGGGGCAGAGCCAGGATTGCCTACCCAGGCAATCAACTACAAATCTCACTCTTTCTCCCCTTAACATTTTTATTTTAAAAATTTCAAACACACAGCAAGGTTGAAAGAATTTCACAGAAAACACCCGTGTATTCATCACCTAGATTTTACCATGAATATTATTACATTTTACTAATTTATCACAAATCTATCCAAAAATGGTCACCTTAGGTTCCATTTGAAAAGCAGCCTGGAAAACACTTTCAGGTATAGCTGGGATTTTGCCGTTTCTGAATTAGAAATCACATAGTATCTTCTGAAAGCCTTGCATCCCATTCCCTCCCAGGATGCGGTGGGGTTAGGGCAGGCAGGGGGAGATACTGCTCTGTGCACATCACCACACCACATGTCGCACCCAAACTCTGATGTCTGCCCTGGACAAAGCAGGGAGGGAGGTATTTGGGAATAGTTCACCACCTCGAATTACCTCCCAAGCCCCGAAGGGTCTTCCAAAGAGTGTCTAGGTGACAGCAGGAGGGGCAGCCATGCCTATCTTCAGGGGCCTTCAGCCTGTTCGGGTGGGATTTTACCTGATGCTCTTCGTTATCCAGCTGCAGGTGGCCTTAGGCTCCATCACCAGGACCAGAAATGAGGTGAGGGTTCCTGTCCCAGAGCCTCTCTGTGTTCCCCAAGGGGAGGCCATTCCCGAAGAACATAATGTCAATGGCCCCCCTGGAGTCTTACAGGGCGATGGCATCACTGCCAATCCTAGCCCTCTGCTCCATGGAAAAGGTGTTCAACCATGAGAGACCAGCTTTTTCTTGGTGCCTTTTGCAAAAAAGAAAGACCCCCCAAAGGAGCATAATGTGAACAGAAAGGCGTTGGTGCTCTGGGGGCACTGGACTGTCAGTCCTGCCACCTTAGCTCCCCACTACTTCCTGCTACATGACCTTCAGAAACCCCCCACCATCTCCAGGCCAGAGCTTTCTCATCTGGACAAACGACACTACACCAAACGAGAAGAACACACCAATATGACCTGTTCACTGTGTCTGAGACAGTGTCCTGGGGCTGGGTGGAGAGGCACAGGCAGAGTCAGGATCTCAGCAGACAATACATGGCCCCGTTTTAAGCTCTTGCTTTACACATACTAACTCGTCGAATGCTTACAACAACTCTGAGGTGGGTACGATTTTTAACCACACTTACAGGCAGAGAAACTCGGGTAGAGAGAAGTTAAAACTTTCCAATAGTCATATGATCAGTAAGAGGCAGAGCGAGGGTGAAATGCAGAAGCCAGCTGGAAAGCCCAGGTGGGCGGCCACCACACATCCCCAGCTGCCGGAGGAGCCTAAGGCCCTCGCTCTGCCCCAAGAAGGCTCAGGCCAGTGGAGATGGAGGACAAAAATGAAGACTTAAATGCTGATGAAATATTTAAATAACTCTTTGAGATAATAGTGGGGAAGATACTGCCAGGCAGAACATGATTAATTGCCAAATAAAAGCGTTCAGACAGAATTGCTCTAAAGGTCCAGGAAAAAAAAAAAGTAAGATCAAATCGAGATTAGAGGAAGCCTGGGAGACTGAACAAGAACTGGCTTTTGCAGAGTGAGCAGGATTTGAACATGCAAAGAAGTGAGGGAGCATTGCAGCAAGAGTCAAAATTTAAAGAGGCAGCCCCATATCTGGAGACGTGGGGAACCTCGAATGACTGAAGGAGGCTTAGGAGAGCAGACATCTGCAGGTGATCTACTGGATACACTAAGGGATTGCAAGGGGGAACCTGATGAATCAGCACAGGTACTGGCCAAGGAAGCTGTGTGTCTTGACAAAAAAAAAGCGAAGGTTAAGGTCATGATACACTTCAGAAACCCAGCAGAGAGGGAGACAGCTGAAGTCTTCAGTTGGGCTTCCTCCTAGGGCTGCTTAGAATTCAGCCCACTGTGTCATTGGGGAGGTCAGCAAATATGATCCAGAGAGCCTCCAGGGTCACATCTAGTGAACAGAATTTTTTAAATGCTATGTTTAATCCTTCTGTTGATCAGAAACACACTGGGAAGAAATGAAGCATGAACATCAACAAGAGCCTCTCCAATCGCTCCTCTCTCCTCCTATTAGCCACGCAGCGACCCTGCAGACTCACCATATGGCCCACCAGCCAGGTGGCCCCTTCCATCCTGGACAGGTGGTGCTACTTAATTATTTGGTAGCTATAAATAGAAAAGTTGGACAACAGGCTGAGACTTTTTCTGTCTTGCAAACAAAAATAGGGTCCCCAGCTGACAGACTGAGGAGCACAGGGTTTCACTCCCTCTATCCAGGCTATTTTCCTTCCAGGTGAGACAAGCCTAATGCAGCTTCAGAAACGCCCTGGGTGTGCTGGGCACCTCTCCTCTCCCAGCTGAACCAGCTGTGGAGATTGCTTGGATACTCACAGTTTTTAGAGAGGACCAGGGGGTCAGAAAAGAGATCACCCAGGAAGCACAAGAGGCCCATCTGCTTTGAGGTGTCACCTTGCCCTTGAGGTCAAGACCTAGCTCAGTCACACAGGGCCTTTCCTACCTTACCACCTACTGGGCCCATGTTCTGCCATCACTCCAGCCCCATCTCACTCCCAGGCAGTGTAGCAGCTGTCCCAAGGAGCGGATTCTCTGACCCAGAACAGGGAGGGAAGCAGAGCAAATATTGAAAGGCAGGAACATCTGTTCTGGATTCCTGGTGCCCACAATGGTAAGCCTGGCACCCAGGGCCCCCGTTCCCCTCACCACCTGGCCTTCAAGGAGCTATCACTCTAACCCACTGGCCTCCCCATCCTCCCAGATAGACTTTTTGCACTCTTCACAGTAGCCTTCTCTTGCCTTATTTCCTAAGCTGTCCTCCTACCCCTCACAACTCCAGTAGGGACCCAAGTCTGAAGTTAGATGAGCCTGGCTTTGCCTTCCAGGTCTGCCTCTTTGCTAGTTGGAAGAGCTTGGTCAGGTGGCTTAGTCACTCAAAGCCTCAGTTTCCTCAGCTGTAAAATGGGCACAATAATGGGTTTATGAGGACCACAGGAGAGAGCATGGGAGGGGTTTTTCCTGGAGCCCAGCACGTGGCAGCATTCCTCATGGAGTGTCACTGGCAGCTTTTATCTGCATCCTGCCCACATCCCTGCATGCACTGGACTTGGCACATGTTCCACGACTGGCTGGTTTCTTTCCGTCCTCTCTTCCACCTTCACATCCCCAGCAGAAGGCCAGGTGACAACAGGAGTCTGCATATTCAACTTCTGTACTTGGAGCTCTTCTTCCTGTCCAGTGTGAATCTGAACACATTTCTCTAAATGTCTGGCACCTACCGTGTACCCTCTGTCATCACCCCTCTTCGCATCCTGCCTTGGGTGCCCTCACTCCACACAGGTGGCCAAGGTGCAGGGAGAGCCCTCTTCCCTAGTGCACATTTGCTCTTCAGCTAATGTGTTTGCTCAGTGACACAGATACCACAGCAGCAGCCCGGGACTGCCCAGGATCCAAGGATGGATGGTACACACACACACAGATGGGACACCAGGGGAGAGAACGAGCCCCTCAGGGTCACTAGTCTCCCACTAAGGGGCTAGACTGCCTCTGCATGCAAGTGTCCCCACAGGAAAGGTCTTCTAGGAGGCCCCAGAAGGCTTCTGGAACACTGCTGCAGGCAGTGAGTGGTTGTTTCTTGTGGTCTTAAGAGCCCCTGCATTCGCATAGTCTGCAATGACACCTCCCTCCTTCAGATCCACCACTAAGCCCCCTCATGAGCATTTTCAGAACCACTTATGGGTTGTGGCCGTGACTTGGAAAATTCCTTAGAGAAGTTCATCTGGGCTGGGCTTTGTGGGGACAATGGAGGACAGGGTAAGACTGTCTGTCAATCAGAGAGAATGACAGCCCTTGTGAGGTGCAGGGAACACACAAGGAATCAGGCCTGCCTGGCCCTGCACTGGCTCTCAGGTGGAACATGAAAGGACCATGCTTTGGAACCAGAGACGGGGGTCACATCTTAGCTGGGTATTTCACAGCTACATGAATGCTGGTGATCCATTTAACCTCTCTGAGCCTCAATTTCCTCATCTGAGAAAAGGGAGGGACATGCTTTTTGCAAGGGACTGTTTTGAGAATTACAAGAATATAATTTAGAAAGGTGACAAGCACATAGTAGGGGCTTGCTTAGTGTGGCTGACAACTTGCCAGCATGAGGAATTATTATAGTGACTTGCCCAGATTTGTACTGCTCTGGGGAAAGGCTTAGTTAGTCCTAAGAATACCCAATGTTTCAACAAAGTAAATTCTCCAAGGGTGAGCAGCAGGGAAGAGAAAGAGACCTTTTCTCTCTCTTCTCACAAGCTTCAGGCAGCCTGATGTAGTATGGTGTAGGTGGCCAGGCAGCTAGATCCTTAAATAGCAACTCATGTCTTTGATTGGAATTAATAATGAAATGGCACCTGTTAGCTGGCTTGGATCCACCTTGATTTGCCATATGGCAATTATAAGCCCTTTCTATCGGCTGGTTGCTGAGATGTAAAGTGCCATGCAGTATGCCTCGGTTGTCCCCGTGACGAGGTGGAGGTGCCCTGGGGTGATCACCAGCCCCGGTGTTCCCAACCGCTCCAGATTATCCTGGGAGCTTCCCAGATATTCCCAAAGGCCCTAGGACTGTCCCAGTGAGCACTGCTGAGCCTGGAGGAACAGCTGGGAGCCTGCCTACAGGTAAAGGCTCCCCATGAGCCAGAGGCAAAACAACCCCCCACACGAGTTACTGACTCCCTGTGGCCACTGCGGTCGCCATGGCCTTAAAAAGCCTGGCTGGACGACACAGGGAATTCTTGACTTTGGCCATGAGCAAAGGGGCCACCATCCCTGTTATTTCCCAGGTTGGAGGCAGGACCTGAAGAACTACACAGCCCCCTGCCATGGTGTGAGATTTCGCTTCTGTCACCCCAATGGCAGCTGCGTGAGCGCCCACGAGCTGCCCGAGGCTTGCTGCAGACAGGCCTGAGTGCTGGAATCCCAACAGCAAAGACCACCAGCGGTATTTAGAGGTGGGAAACAAGCTTTGTCCAGGTTCAGAAAAGCCCAGGGTGGAAAATGTGTCCAGTATCTCAGCTTTCTATCAAGGCAAGCTCCAAGAACATCTCGTGTACTGAGCTGATGCAGGTCCCGTGGCTTAGCTGAGCTGTCAGGGAGCTCAAAAGAACAACCCACCTCTGGCTCTTCTAGGGAAAGATATGATATATTCTCTCTCTCTCTCTCTCTCTCTCTCTCTCTCTCTCTCTCTCTCACATACACACACACACACACAATGCAAGCACATATGGGAAAATAAAAAAATATGCAGGTCCCTATGGTTGACTTGTAGATTTAAAAAAATCAATGAATGACCAATTTCAACAAGATCATTTAGTGAAAATTCCTAATTAACGATACCTTCAGACACTTCTATTACTATACCTGCAGCATAATTGTTATTTTAGCTGTGCAATATTTCCTAATAGAACCCAGCATTGAGGAGGGGTGGGGGGAGGACCTGAAAGCCAAGTTACACACCAGGTAGAAACTAGCACAACTAGCGGCCAGTGATCCGGCTTCTTGACTGCTGATACGGAATAATTCTGGAGACTCAATCACAAGGGCTTGCTCCAGGGACCTGCTTGCTGTCCACAGATGCCACAGCAGTCATCAGTCAAGGCCAAGGGAGGTTAGCCATAAGCAGGCCATGGGGCCACTCTGTCTCAGCTGCTTTATCAAATCCCAAAATGCCAGGACGACACCCAAGCGGGGCCTTTGAGGACACTTGAGAGGAAATCCAGCCTGGTGTGATGGGAACTCAAGGCATGGCCATCATCAGCCAGGTGGCAGCATGGGCTGGAGAGCCAGAGGAAGGCAAAAGGCTGGAAATAAGAGCAGTCGGTGCATGGGGACAGGGAAGACACCTGGGCAGTAATGCCAGTGTCGGGAGAGAGCTGGCCAGACCCAGGTAACCTCCTTGCACGGGATGACACTTCAGCATTGATGTTCTTTTCCGAGCCCCTGCTGCCTCAAACACTTGGCTGAGAAAACCCCCTGGAGTACCAATGAAGTTCCAAAGAGGCACTGCCTGCAAGTCCCCTCAGCTTGGGGACCATCTCAGACATCCAAACAGACCAGCCGTCATGCCAAAGACCAGCCTTGCTTCATCTGAGAGGCTGCAGAACACACAGCAAGTGCATGCTGCTGGTTGGCAGCCTCCCCGAGGGAAGGCGGGTCAGAGAGCGGCCCCTCTGCACTGGGAGTTGGGGGGACTCTATCTGGATCCCTGCACCCCCATTGGAAGAACTGGGTGACCAAGCGCAAGGAGGTTCTTAAGGTCCTGGTCAGCTGCCCTCGAAGTCACCTTCACTTCCGTTAAGGAAGAGCCCTGAAAATCCATGCTCTGTGCAGGAAGAAGCAGATAATCTCTCCAACTGCCCAAGTCAACCTAGCTGGAGGACACGGCGCAAAGGCCACTCTGGGTCTCTTGGGTAGACTCAGCACCAGGTTGGCTTGGCTTGGTTTTCAGAAAGGTGGTGAGAAAAACAGGCTTCAGAGGGTGGCTAGAAAGCAAGTAACTGTGAAGGTTACACACACGGGTGGCCCCCTGGGCTGTTTCTGCCAGTGTCTCTGCCCAGACACATGCTTGTCGTACTGACTGTCGATTACAATGGACTCTTTTCCTACCTCCATACTTTTGCTCACACCGTTCTGCTCACCGGGAAGTTCCCCCCTCTTCCTCTGTGACTGCCAAAGCCCAAGGTATCCTTCGGGATTCAGATGGAACTCCAGCCCCCTCATCAAGCTGTGCCTGCCTCTGGGAGTACCTGGCCCCACCCCTGCGCAAGGAATGATGTATTGCCTGGGTTCATGCATCTGGTAAGGGTCAGCCTCAGCTGCATGGAGGGGCTTCATCCAAGGTCCCTCCCTTCCTGGGAAGGTCAACATCAGGTGGCAGTTTAAGGTGGGACTCTAGAGGCCAAAGAGATCTGCTCCATAGGACAGCAGTTACCCAGGCTCCCTGCTGGCTGGCTGAGGGTGGGAGGGACCTCTGCTCTGCCCCTCTGGCCACTGCTGCCTCTGCCCCTTCTTTCACAGGTGTTGATCCCTAATAAACATCCTGTGCCCAAACTCAGGTCTGTTTTTGGAAGGCCTGGTCTGCACCAGTTCCCTTGCCCTCTGAGTATTCAGTGGTTGGTCATTATTATTACAGCCCAAGTTTCTCCCACTGAAGAGGCTCAATAAACATTTGACAAACAGGTGAATAATGTAATGTTTCTACTTGTGAACCAAGTTCTCACAGAGACTGTCCCTCTTCCAGGCACACTCAGAGTCGCTGTCCATTGGGCTGGCAAGATCACACCCACACATCAGAATACCATTACAGCAAATGCCTGCCTCTGGCCCCCTCGGAATCTCACAGCACACCTGCTCTTTCATCTCACACCTGTGGCCCTGGAGACCCCACAGGAGATGCCTCACCCTGGATATTTCAGATCCTGGGATCTGGAAGAGTGGTTCATTGGGTCCTCAGCATTCTAAGTGATGGCTCAGCTTTGTCTGCCTGGAAGGTCAGCATCAGTGCACCTACTCATCAGCAGTGCTGCCACTAGGTGCAAACAGCCTTGCTCACCACGGCACCTTACTCAGAATGGCGCCAGTGCGGTAAATGTTAAAAAGCTTGTAATTAGAGATGCTGTTAAAACAACCCAGAGCTTAGTGTTACTAAAGATATTTGCAGAGTTTGGTGCAATATAAATAGCAGGGTTTATGGTATCATGCCTATAATTTTTGAGCAGGCTGACATTCTAAGGGGACACTCAGTGAATGCCCACCCAAGCTGGGACTTCTCTTGCTTAATTCTTGTCCTCTAATGTCAGAGTTCTCAGGCGCAGTAATCCAGGGTGTGCCATCCTAATAAAGAGGTGATGATATCCTGCTACTCAAAGGACCTAGCCAACAGCCCAAGGACACAGCTGGAGCTCAGTGGAACAGCTGCAGCTCCCAAGCTGCCGGAAACACTGTCTCCTGCTTGGGAGCTCACAGCGTCATGATTCTACCAGCTCAGACTGAAAGCAGTCTTGTAGAGAAGGGCCAGCATTCATCAGAGTGAGGGGACTGCTTTCTAGCAGGACTGCAGCCTGACTGTGGATTACACATCACACAGAGAATAGCAAGCAGTCATTGAACAAAGATGTTAATTTTAACAGTGCCTACTCCTGGCCGGGCCCCTTGCACACATCCATTTCATCCTCACACCATCTGACAAGGCGATTGTTGGCACGCCTGTTTTACAGATGGGAAAACGTTGACTGCATATAATTAATAATTAATCCATCATCACACAGCTAAGCAGCAGCAAAATCTAATTCAGGTCTACCCAATCCCAGTTTGGCTCTAACAGGGCTTATTTCTGAGCAGAGGAGGGAGGCGGTGGAGTAGGGAAGACTTTGATTTCTCACTCCATGTACTTCCGCATTGTTTTAATCTTTTATAAAGAGCAGGTCTTCTTGATTAATCTTTTAAAATTTGTTTTAAAACAATTTTTAAAAATTGTTTTAATCTTCAAAACATCAAAAAGAATTTGTGGAAAGAGAAATGGTCCTATTTCTATCAAAAAATTGAATCATAATTTGACAGTATCGACCAACAGCCATAAAAGTTTCTGTCTTTGCTATAATAATTCCATTTCTGGAAATCTGTCCTGAAAAAGATAAGTAAAGAGGGGTAAAATTTTACATAAAGATGTTGTTATTTTGAAGTGTTACTTTTAGTAACAAATAAACTAGAAAAAAACTAAATGTCCAACAGAGAACGGAGATCGGACATCTTCAGGATGGACTAGGGTGGTGCCATTAAAAATATTTTTCAAATATCAGCAACAGGAGAAAATGCTCATTATGTATTTCTGGGTTTAAAAAGTATCAAGTAAGTCTAACTACTCACATTTATAAAAACTAGCATATGCTAGTTTCCAACCATACACACATAAGTTTATTATTTACAAAGCTTCTTTTTTAAACTTTAAGACACCCTATTAGTAAGAGGATGTTCTACCTCTAATAAAGACCTTAAAAATGTTAGGATTTTGCCAGTCATGTCCTGCCCCAGAACCCCGCCCCCAAAAAGCTCACAGTGTCTTGCATCCAGGGGAGGAAACGGGCCACCCTAGACGCATTACAAGAGGCCAGCTAACACACTGTCACAAGCCCTTAATGGCTTAGCCTCAAACCCCAGCTGAAGTCACTCCCATCAGCCCTAGACCCCTGAAAAACAAGGATAGCTTGACCCAGAAGCACCCCAGAATTAGAAAGGTAAGAACTTGCCTTCATTTTCACCCTGAGCAATACACTCAATACTGGCTGGAGGACATGAGGCAGATAAAAGGAACCACTGGATTCTGAAGGTGATCTGTCCCCCAATGAGAGGTCACATCTGCTATGTGCAAAGCACTGAAGGGGTCACAAACATGACCCAGACCTGGACCTGGTACTGAAAGGAGGGTATAGTCCAGGCAAGGGGGTTAGAGGGTGTATAACTAACTCAAATCCCAAGCAGAAGGTGACCAGAGCCCTAGCAGCAGAGAGATGGATGACAGAAAGCTGTGGTTCAGAGGCAGGAGCCTCACTTCCAGCCTACAGAACGAGGACTGCTTCCAGAAGCAGCGGCATGTGAACTGGATCAGAAGTCTGGGCGTATTCTAACAACGGCCAGGGGTCCAGGTGTGGGCAGTTTCTGCAACGTGTGGACCACGTGTCCAGTGACTGCCCTCTGCTTAGTGGCAAGGCTGCCAGCCATCGCCACACAGGGCATAAGGTGCCTGTTGTTTTTCTCCCCAGGGCATATACTTCAATTACAAGCCACAGTAAACAAAAGTTTGTGGATAGTCACAAAATGGTTTTTGTTTTTTTTTTAATTCACAAGTCTTTTCACCACAGGAAACTAGACCTAATATGTATTTTCCATCAAACATCCCTGGCTCTGATTAAACTTTCCATTAGATGTCTCCTTCCCACCAAAATATTGCTAACAGCAGTGAAATTAAAAGCACAGATCCTATATTTTCTCAACTGCCCTGGACATGAGCTGGCATTCCAAGACAGCAAAAGGCTCTGTTAATAAAATTCAGCAAAACTCTCCCCTTCTCCCTACTTTCCTACCTGGCTACCGGAAGGAGAAATTTACCAGACTCTCATCTTCTCGCCACTCGCCGCTGCCCCCATTCAGTCTGAGCCCCACACAAAGGAGTAAGACCAGCCATACCTCATGTGGTTACCCAGACCACAAGCAGGACCCCAGAGCAGGTGCAATGATCACACGGAGGGGGTTACACTCCCAAGAACAGGGAGTGAGGCGGGTGCCCAGGGAAACAAAGAATGGCTGACATCCAGCCAGAGCTCTCCTCTAGATGGAGTTGGGGGCTAATTATTGGAAAAGTTTATTAGAGAGTGAAGCAAGTGGGTTAAGTTAATTGGAATGGGAAAGACATTTTAATGGGAATGAGGAGGCAAGATGATGATTTATTTATAATCAACAAAGGTATATCCTTCCAGCTACTAGGATAAGTATACACTTTAGAAATGCATGAGGAAAAGCCTCTTCAGATAGCAGAGATGAGGCCAGTAAGGGGAAGTCCTGCCAGGGAAGTCTCTGTCTCTCCATGGGAGTGACATTGCCAAAAGAGCTGTGGGCAGCTGGCCGCCAATAACCCCAGCTGTAAACTGGGGACTGAATAATCTCTAAGTTCCCTTCTATAAAGGGGGTCTTTTCCAGGAATCAGCATTTAGCCTTATTGCTTCTGGAATGTTTTCTTATCTCAACACAGGGACAAAGAAGGATCCTTTGACTTGCATCTGATCTGCTGTTTTGTTTTGCTGATTTGAATTGAAGTTCCAGTCTCTAAGGAAGATGATGATGAAGATGTTGGACAATGTATCATCTTGTTTAAGGGCCTTCAGAGCTGAGTTCAAACCCAGGATTTGGGAAATTTCCTGAATTTCTCTGTAGTTTCCTCATCTGGAAAACAGGGATGATGGCACCTGCCCAAGAGGGTTGCTGTAAAGATGAAACCTGGAACAAAGGAAATCCTGGTATGTAGTAAAAACTCATTGCCATGACTTAAGAGTAACTCCCAGTAAAAAAAGGCCCACAGGTTGATATGGTTCCTTAATAACTGGTGGTTCCAGCTTGACCTGTCTATCTGGAGCCCAGGCTGGCTCCCTGCATCTCTAAGGGCTCAAAATACTCAGCTAATTACTGCAATCAAAAAATTATTCCCCAGAAAAAGCCACACATCATCAGAATGGAGATTTCAGAATCCACCTTCTGACACCTACTGAAAAATGCAAGAACGAGAAGTTCCAGAATATTAGAGGCTATTCAAAGGCTCTGCAAAGGAATTAGCAGGAATCGGACTTACCCCCACTCCTGAAACAACTAAATAATCAGACGTGACATTTGAAACAAGGATCTGTAGGCAATGGAGCTCAGGCAGGGTCGGACAGCAAACCCTGAGAAACAAATGCGGTGAGCCCAGGATTGCTCTAGCCTCCAGCCTGGGAAGTGTCCAGGCCACAGCACAGGAACAGGGACCTATGAAGAGCCCAGGGGTCTCACTGCATTCAGGAGATGAAGCTGGGATTCCAAGGAGGACAAGGAGGCCAGAGGTGGCACCAGAGAGGACAGGATTGGCCAGACAACACTCTGGAGATTAGCAGAGGGGCCCCCTTGACTTGTTAGCTAAGTACTGATCAGCCCAGGCATGTAAGGAAACTGCCCACGATGGGAAGAAACAGAGAGAACAGCTCCTGGAGCTCACACGGGGCTACAACAGGTCATGTCCCACCAGCCAGAACTGAACACCTCAGAATTGTGGGGCACCAGGTAGAACACTGTTATGGGCCAAATTCTGTCCTCTCAAAATTCTTGTGTTGAAGTTTTAACCCCCCACTGCTTCAAATATGACCATATCTGGAGATAATGGCTTTAACTAGCTACTGAAATCAAAATGCAGTCATTAGGGTAAGCCCTAACCCAATATAACTAGTGTTCTTTCAAGAGGAGACTGGGATATAGACAACACTGAGGGATAATCCTTCTGCTGATGTCCCGCCATCTGAAAGTCAAGCAAAAAGGCCTCAAAACCCTACCAACACCTGGATCTCAGACTTCTAGCCTCCACATAGGTGAGAAAATAAATCTCTGTTGTTAAGCCCCCCCAGCCTGTGGTATTCTGTTATTGCAATCCACACTGACTAATGCAGGTACTCAGACTGCTATCGCCAGTTAAGGCAGCTCGGGTCCCACCTAATAAAGCTTAAAAGCAAGACCCAATCAAACCATTTCCATGCAACTTCACAATGTCTCAAAACAAAGCTCTAGAATATTTATAGTACTAAAATATCCAGCACCCAACAAGGTAAAATTTACTATGTCTGGCAACCAATTGAAAATTACAAGGCATGCAAAGAAGCAGGAAAAAAAACAACACATAATGAAAAGCCGATCAAAAGACTCCCCCACGGCAATTCTGCAATCATATCCACAGTGTATTTCAAGACCTCACCGTAGAAGTCACCTGGCCCCTAGAAATGCGTTTTTTAAATGACTCTCCAGTTCCCTGTAAGAGACTTGGTCTTTTTCATTCTAAAGAAGGCCATTCTAGGTGGAGAAGGCAGAGAGAAAAAAAAGAAATGCTCACTTTCCATTTTGTTTCTCTGCCGGCTAACAATGCCACCTTTCCCAAGGAGTAATACTAACCCATCTCGTTCACATTCCACCTCTGGGCCTATTATTTTACAGAGGTCTGTGCCTATCTTTAGCCATTTTACCAATTTTCATACTGTGGTTCAGCCTTCCTGAACATCTTTCTATCAGTCCCCTTCCTTCCTCATTCACAGGGTCTGTGAAAATCAGAGCTGATCAGTGACTGCTGCATGTGAACACGCTCTCTTCATGTGATGCCCTCACCCTTTCCTTCTTCATGTGGGGACTAATGATGTAATTACCGCATCAGTGGTACACACTTGAAATGCCGTGGTGAGAGCCTTCCATCACTCCTGGGCTCTATTCTAAGGTCCTCATATGAAGAGCTGTCTAAAGCAACCTAGAGCAGCAAGAAATCCACAACAGGGCTCAAGTTCTGCCAGGCTGTGCTTCACAGTTAGCCACCCATGTGAACAGCACAGCCTGCAATTTGTCCAGAGCATGAATCTTCCTGCAGTGAGGGCCCCTGAATGAGCTGCAAGGCCCCAGGAGAGTGGATTTCCATGGGTATCTTACACCCATCTGCCTTAACTGTCTTCCTGTCACTGCCACGTTAATCCTCATTCCTAACAGTTGTAAGGGTCTAGACAATACACCAGTTTTCATCAATAATGCATGCATTTAAGCAAGCATTTATTGAGTACCTACTATGCACCTAGGCAGCACTTTCAAACCCTGTATCCCTTTGGAACCTCCCTCCATCACTAAAAGGTAGGACAGACAGGTGTCATTGTTGCTATTGCAGAGGTGAGGATGCTGAGGGCTCTGAAAGAGCCTAAATAACCTGCTTGAGGTCATGTAACTAATGAAACAAGGAACGTGAACCCAGGACTCCTGGAACCCAGTCCTTCGTGGACACATCTTGCTCACTGCAGTCACAGAACTAAACTGGTCACAGTGATGAGCCAGAATGTCCACTGCCCTCCCTGCCCAGCCCACTCCAGGCCTCCTCAGAAATTCCCATTTTGGGTGCTCCTTTGCAGTCCCGTGGAACAGTGACTTCTTCCTCCCAGACCATTCACATCTGACAGGCTCCTGAGGAAACTACAGTAGCCTTCACCTGCCTTCACTGCTGAGGTGATTGGGGAACAAGAGCAGGCCTGAAGGATCTAAGATGAACGCAGGGCACGAGGCCACTGCATGTTGTGACCCTCCACCCTCCTCATGAGTTACCCCCAAGGGTACTCCATCAAGCCTGACTTGCACAGAAGGCCTGTGCCTATGGAAGGGCAGGCTGGAGAGGTGACTGGCCCCTGGGCCAGTGCAGAGAGCGCCAGAATTCAACTCCCTCCCCCATCACTGCTGTGCTGGGTGGAAACTGGGTCAGAGCAGGCCAGCCCATTCATTTAATCCAAACTCCCCCCTCTCCATTCAGCTTTTAGTCTTCAGAGCTTTCAGTCCAAGGAAGTGCTATTTTCCTCTGCAGAATAAACAAAATAAATTAAGCCTGTGCCCTTTGATCTCAGGGCTTTTGTGCAACCGATGGACTGAACAGAAACAATCTGCCAATCCTCCTGGCATCTCAGAGATACCAAAAAATTCAGCTACTGTTTCAAGAAGCAGAAAGCCAGCTTCTAGCCACCTGTTAGACACCCTAAGAATGGAGCATGGCTAAGGAAAGGGCACTTTGCCACCCATGCACCCACTAAAGCAAGAAGAGCCTTCACGAGGCATGGCAGGGCCAGTCAGAAGAGCCAAAGACTGTAAGGCAGGAGCTCTTAGTCGGCTTTAGGCACATAGGCCCGTTTTGGGTTCTTTTTTTTTTTTTTTTGCTCTCATTCCCACCCCAGGGCCTTTGTACTGGCTCTTGTCCCCATCTGACATGCTTTCTCTCCAAATCTTGGAATGCTGACTCCTCATCCCTCTTATCTCACCTTAAATGTGACCTCAGAGGAGAGGATTTTCCCATCAAAAAGAGCTCCCAAACTCAACCCTCATCACTCTATCCTATCACCCTGTTGTGTTATCTTCTTGGCACTTTTCATCCTCAGAAAATATCTTGCCTGTGTTCTTGTTCTCTTATTTATTTTCTGACTTCATCTCTACCTACCTCCATGACAGCAGAGACCATCTATCTTGATCAACATGTCTCCCCAGCAGTTAGCAAAACACCTGGCACAAGGTAGGTGCCAGGCATGCGTTTATTGCAGGAGGCAGACTGAATGAAGAAGCGCAGGCTTTTGTTTCCAATGCCACCTCTGCCTGCCTTGCACACTGTGTGGTACACTTAGACCGGGATCCAGAGCAAAGGCATGGCTGCCATGGGCCACAGGCGCATGCTGCAGGGAGGGGGTCTGCGTGCCTAAGATCAGGGAAGCTACCCAGAGGAAAACACACAGCTGGTTCTGGAGAAGCAGAGAGAAGAGAAGGGACTTCCCTAATATGCTCACTCAGCCAGGACAACTGAAGGACCACAGCCAGTTAGCAGAAAGGACCGTAGGACAAGAATACATGCACCTATGGGTATTTCTCTGAGCCCTTAGATTTCCAAAGTATAACGCTTCATGTTACATTAATTGCATTACCCATTAGGCCAAATCTTTTGGTGGCCAAAGAGTAACTTGAGAGTCTGAAGAAAGATACTCTCTTTCTAGAGAAATGCATGCCCATTGCATAGAGACAAAATAGTGCCTACAATCCCTAGAGGTACATGGACTCCCTGAAGCTCAGGCTCCAGAATGAGAACATCTCATGTAAAGGCTCCCCCATGCTGGTCGTTTGCCTGCTTGCCCTCAGACCAGTCTTGACCCCTCCTCTACAGACTACTGCCCACCATTCCCTCGCCTCTGCCTTCTGGCCAATCTGGCCAACAGTAATACAGGAATAGGACTGTATCCTTCCTATAAGAAGGAGGGAGAAACCTCTCAGCCTCTCTTCTCCTCTCACTGCTTTGGGTGGTGTCTGCACAGGGGCTCTACCACCTCTGGGTCTTCTGCTATCCCCAGGGAGTCGCTTCCTCTGTGGTCCTGCCCCACCCAGAAGTTCTTCAGAGGTTTCAGCATCATCAGATGCTGCTGGATCCTGGGCTGCAGGACCCAGCTCTTCCCTGTCCCTGTGGCCCTAGGATGCCAGCAGCTTCCTGCTATTGCTCTCCGTTTCCTGCTTAGCTTCTGATCTCTTCTGGCACTTTTACTCCGAGCTCCCCACGTAGACCCCTTCCACAGCATTGTCGGCATGAGCTCTGGTGTCCTGATGGCCCCTGATGGGTCGGCCTCCCTCTAGCATGGGCATTCGGGGAGGCTCTTGATCTTCTGGGAAAGGCCAGTCTGAGCTGAAGGAACAAGCCCCTGGGAAGTTCAAGATGGACAGAGCTAGGAAAAGCCACACTGCCTTCAAGTGCAAGGCCCCCATCCTGTCCAGTTCCATTCCAGGAAAAAGCTAAAAAAAGGAAAATCCTCACAATCACCATCTAGTTGAACTGTTTACTGCCTTTCTGTGGACAAGGAAAACAATGTGAGGCTCTGAGCAGCCATCAGCTAAATCGTGCTATCGCTCTGATCAAATGGCAGCTGGGGTGCATTTTCCCAGTGTTCCTGCTCAGCAGATCATGCTAGCTCCTAAGTGCACTCCACCAAAAAGACTTCCGTGCACAAAGATGGCGTCAGGGCACTGGCATCCAGGGCAGCCAGGAGGGCCAGGCCTGTAGCATCAAAGACCCACACCATCTGGCTTCCATCAGCCCTGAGCAGGCATCCTTCCAGGCAGGGAGAGAATGCAGCTGCGCATCGCTCCTTGGGATGGCGCCCTGCGTTCTCACCGTGCTCACTCTTACTGGAGAGCCCTGTGTATGAACTCCCTTCCAAGCGTTCTGTGAGGCAGGCAGTGCAGGCACTGGGCCAGGGCTGCAGGCTGAATCATCCTCGCTGAGTACTTGAGGCACAGAGAGGTTTAGGTACCTGCCCAAGGCTACACAGCCGCTTTGAGCTGGATTAGAACCCAGCCTGGGCAGGAAGTGACTTCAACCACCCTCCCACGACTTGCACACACAAATCAGTACAAGCCTTAACACCCTGTGAGGTTGGATTCCCCCAGACACAGACCTAGGTGGGAATTTCAGTACAAACTGAATTAATTTGAAAGTACTAACATCCACCCTTCTCTGGACCTAAAAAATATCAATTATCTTTGGCTTAAATGAATAGTTTACTTGGATGGCATTCCAGGGAAGAATCAGTCGGGGAGTAGGGAAGGTAAGGAATTCAGCGCAGGGGTTGTTAATGGCCAGGACACTGCTGTAGACGGCAGAGGCTCTGTCCAGCTGGGGACTTCCAGTGACGGAGGCTGCCCTGCTCAGCGTGGCAGGCACCAGCTCCATCTGGCTACTCAATTTAAATTACTTAAAATTAAAAACTCAGTTCCTCTGTCTTACTAGCCATACTTCAGGAGTTCAAAAGCCACATGTGGCCGGGAGCTACCGTATTGGACAGCACAGAGAATGTCTCCATCAGCACAGAAAATTCTATGGGCAGCTCTGGTGTAGGCTGTGCCTCAGAGCTGTGCCACCTGAGCAGCCAGATTCTGGGGTGTGTATACTCCCGTGGGGGTCTCTAATAGGGGCTGCTCCTGCAGGCCTTGACCCTGGGCATTCCCAGCGGTCCTGGCTGCCTTTGCTACAGGAAGCGAGGGGGCAGGGAGGGCGCTGACAGGAGGAGCAGCTGGGAGGAAGGAGAGTGCTGAGAGACAGGGACCGGAACCGCACAGACAGCATCTGCTGCTCTCGCTAGTCCTCCCTGCACATAATTCTCCGCTCTTGTCGAAGACCCTCTGGGTACAGGCATTTTGACAGCTCCTTCCTGATAGAACTGTGGCCCCAGAATCCTCTGGTCTGATGAAAAGCCATTCTTCTATCCTGAGCAACACACCATAAAAGACACAACCCAGGCCTTCCAAGCAGGAAGCTAGAATACAGACCACAGCATGTGGCAACTGTACAAACACTGACCATAATCTTAATGAGGAAGTCTTTATGGAGAAGCCCTTGTGAGCACTGCCCAGACTAACGGCAGGCAGGTGTTACCTCTAAGAACTGTCTAGAGCTTAAGAGACACAGTTGGGAGGCTGAGTATCCCCAACAAGCAGGCCACCAGACTATACACATTCTGGCAATCCCTAAAGCACATCACTGCTCTGGCCAGAAGCCTGGGAAGGCCACAGTAACACTCCAAAGCTTTGCAGCCTATCCTTCCTCCCCAGGGGCCTGCTCTCAGTACAGCACAGTGAGAACTCAGGCCCTCTGGACTGTGGGGCTTCACATCCCATCTCCTACTTCCCAACTGTGTGGCCTCAGGCACATAGTTTGATATCTCAGAGCTTGAGTTCTTCATCTGTAAAGTGGACACAAAAATATCTTCTCAATGGGGCTGTTACAAGGATTGTAAGTCCATATCTGAAAAGCACTTAGAACAGTGGTGATGAACTTTTTCTGAAAAAGGCCACATAGTATTTTAGGCTTCGTGGGTTACATGGTCTCTACTGCAACTTCTTAACTCTACCTGGGAGCCCAAAGTAGCCATAGGCAATACAAAAATAAATGGGCATGGATGGTCCAATAAAACATTATTTGTAAAGTCAAGGTGTGGGCCAGATTGCCCTGCAAGGAACTTCTTAGAACAACACCAGCTCCTATCTTACAGCAATACCTGTAGTAAGGGCTACATTAATGTTCAGAGTCTCAATTCAGTGTAGTCTTGGGCTTAACCAGACTCCAGTACTAGATGGTTGAGGGTGCAGGTTGCAAGGCAGGGTAATCTCCCTGCCAACTAGCAACTGTCCATGTCCAGGAGCCTCTACCCTTGACTTAGGGCTGGGCAAGGCTGTCCCTCCTCTGGATGCCCTTCACTTCCTGCCTCAGCTTCTCTCTGGGCAGAGTACAAAGAAGGTCTGACCACAATGGACAAGTCTGCTGTGCTTCTGAGCCATCACACATCCAGTGTGGGGCCAGGCACGTGGATGAAGTGGACTTAGTCCTATTCAGTTTTTCTTCCTCTCCCTTCACCTGTGAGTGCTGTCCAGTGTCTTCTGTGCAGAGGGGGCGTCCAGGATGGACCCAGAGGCATTCCTCAAGGAACACATCCCTGTCCCATCTGCTCTTCAGGGTTCGCAAAGCAGCCTAACCTGGGGCTGTCTGGCCTCCCTACTGGCAGTGGGCTTCACAGAGTCACAACCCAAAGCACATTCACAGACACACACACACACACACACACACATACAAGCATATGCACATACATAGTGCACACATGCACAGACACACAGACACAGAAATACTGGCATTGCCACATACGCCACACAGGCATAAACACACAGGCACCCATATTCACGCCAACAAACACAGACATACATGAACACACAGGTATATAAATATATAGAGATACATGGACACACTGACACATAAACACACACATGGACACACACATGTACAGATACAAACACATATGTGCACTCATATATAAACATGCTAAAAGGTATAATTACATAAACACAAATATGTATATGTATGCTCAAGCACACACCCACACATAGACACAAACACACACATGCCCAAATACTCATGTGGACCCATATATACATACACATGGGCACACTTACACACATGCACGTGCACACATACACATAGCCTGATGCTTTCTTTATGTTTTTACTTTTACACATGCACAGTATGCTTTCCCAGAAAGATGCCTAAGGTCCCTGACAAAGGGACTGTGTTCTGTTGCTTCCCATCCCCACTCCGAGCCTCCAACATCCTGCCTGGTACCTTGAAGACACCGGTCCTCATATTTAATTAGTGGAAGAATGAATGAAGCTGCCACATCCATTGGCCTTAGGTCCAGGGGCAGAGCTTGGATAAGAAGTGCTGGCCACTGACCGTGTCACCTCTGAGTTTCTTCCCCAACCCAGAGAGAGCCCGGCCCGGCATGGGGACCACTCTGCCTCTCATGGGCCTCCTGGCGAAGTGTTGCTCACTAACACCTCTGCCAGAGTGGAAGAAACAGTGATGAAACTCTAAGTCAGTTGGCCAGACTTGTCTGGGGCTGGACTCAAAGGTCTCCCTGGGGTGGGGAGGGTGTGGCAGAAACCTCTGGCTAAATTAGCCCCGGCAGTCTTCAGCCTGCATGTGTATTTTCCAACTGAAAATTTTATTTTATTTTATAAATAAAAGCCAGAGAGAGAAGCTCACCCTACCTGAGGGTGACATGAATCATGGGTCATGGTCCCCACCTGGCTTCCCCAAAGACCAGCATCTTGCAAAACAATGGCCCAGAGAACGAGTCTCTGTCCCTGGGTGGCCTGGGAAAATGTCCCTCTTCATGGCCTCTCTCTCCCCAGCAGGTTGGCAAAGGGCTTCGGAGCACTATTTCTCGGCCCCACAACCCAGCACTGCCCAAAGCTGACTGTCATCCACTCAGGGCCTCCGTGTTTCCACCACATCTACCAAATGGGGTGGTTAATCTCTTCATCCAAACACTAAGGATATGGCACCAAGGAAAAGGACTCTGATCTCTGGTGGGCTGGGAGTGAGGAGGGGGCCACTGCAGAAAGCCAAGGAAGAACATTCCTTGCCGACACCTCCCCAGTGAGCAGAGAGGAGCTAGTCTGCAAGGTAAGTAAATGATGGAGCATGCTCTAAAATACCAACTAGGTCAGCACTCAGGGTGGCTCATCCCTCCAAGACGGAGTTAATTCCAGCATTCAGATCTCCATGGACAGTGACAGTGAGCCTAGAGCAGCAGGCTTGTGAGCTGGAGGGCCTCAGAAATCAGCTGAGACATGACGCTTACTTCAACACCCAGCAAGATGAAGTAGAAGAAAATGGGCCTGGGAAGCACTGGGGTGGCAGCCCAGGCCTTCACAGCACCAGGGAAAGACAACCCAGGAAAGCGCTGGGGGTGCACAAATCAGTAAGGAGAGGCTTCACACAGGACAGAGGAGCCCACTCCTGCCTGATCAGGCTGCCAAGACCCAGCCTCCTAGCTTCAGAGAGCCACTTGCTTCTCCAAGCAAGGTCCCCAAACAAGCAGCATGAGCATCAGCTAGGCCCTTTCTAAAACTACCCAATCTCAGGCCCCACCCCAGACCTCCTGATCCACATTCTCACAAGGTCCTCAGGAGATTGCTGTGCACACAAAGTTTGAGAAGCACAGGACTCGGAGTCAAAACCCCTGAGTTCTGCCCCAGCTGTTGTCTTCAACTTGAGGTACGATTTTATGACACTCAAGTGTCCTTCTGAGGGCTGCAGTTTCCTCACCTGGGCTGGGGAGCCAGTGAGTCTTGTTTCACTCTCATGGGTCCCAGGAGGCTCAAGTCAGATCCTCCACCAGCAAGCCCTTGGGGAGGTGGGAGAGCCCTTTACAAATAAATGATTCCATTCTAGCAGGCTGTCCCCTTCCCATTTCTTGATGTCATTAGGGCACAGCAGGATATGTGGAGATGATCCTTGAAGGATACACTGAGGTCAGGAAGATGGCCTCCTAATTCCATTTAAATCTTAATGACACTCAATTTTAAAAAGGCGGGAAGGAATGTTTCAAAAAAAGACACTATCTTCTGCTAATGGGGAAGCAGCAAATCCGAGACATGCTAAATAAGCTGGAGCAGTCCATCTAGAAATCCCAGGTTGAGCACTGTTCCTTGCCTTGGGGCAATTCACTGGTACCACCACTAAATTCCCATTTGAGATATGAGGCTTCCCAGACTGAGAGAGGTTAAGCGAGTGAATCAAAGTCACACAGCCAATGAGAGGCAGGGCCAGGACAAAGTGTGGGGCTCCCTGCCTTCTAAAGCAAGCTCTCTTCAGGACATGAGGATACCCATGTCCTTGAGAGCTGTCTTGCCTGAGGATTTCAGCCCCAGGCAAGTTCACTATGGAGTCAATGAGACCAAGAAATGACAATGGAATACTCTTGGGGTAAAAGGGTTTATACCTGGCTTTATTCTCACGGCGGTAGGTCAGGCACTAGACCCAAGCCTGCATCCAGCAGTCCGCAGGCCAGTAATCCACCTCTGTCTCTGCCTCCACCCAGAGCTGTGAGCAGAGCTCTTCATATAGTGACTCAGTCAGTAATAGCTTATTGCCTGTGAGTGTGGAAGCAGTAGCCTAGCAGTAGGCCAATTACATCATCAGGTAGTTTAGGGTCAGGTGAGGATCCTGGCCACAGGAACTTCCATTTTACCCACAAGAGCCAACCCAGACTGGTGTGCAGACAGGAAGCAGAAAGCCATTCTAATATTGGACTGAGTTGAACAGAACTGAGAGGATAAATCTGTCATGGGAGGAAATTACATCACAGAACTCAGATAGCAAGTTTCTAAATTATTGCTTGTTTCATCAAATTCACTGCTTCCCTCCATTAGCTCCAGCAACTGAGCTGCCCAAGCACCTGTCTTCTACATAAGATGGGACTATGTGTAAATCTACAGAGGGTAGAATAAATTCTGAACCACCAGCAGGTGAGAGATTAGGCACACCCAGAAGGAAGTGCACAGACACACTAGTAATTCAGATGTTAAGCTCTGAGAAGGCCAGGCCTGTGTCCTTCTGGACCCACACCTGGGGCCTAAACAGTCTCTGATCACTCTGGGAGCAGGAGGGAGACGCCTGCCGAACCCGGGCACCTTGGCCACAGCTGGTTTCTGGGAGTTCTGCGAGCAAACTGCTTGGCCCTCTTGGGCTCTGGGAAGGGCTCTTGGGCTGGAGATTCAGCTAAGTGTAAAGCTGCTAGCCCCTGACCCAGGGGCACCCGGCAGTCTGCAGCTACAAGGGCATTTTAAAGCAAATGGAAAGAAAGGCATCCCCTCCATTCTGGCTCTAGGACACCTCTCCTGTCTCTGGAGCTGCCTGACTTCTCCCAGGTCTTACAAGGCATCATGGTGTCATGGAGTTGAAGAAGACTGAGTCTGAATCTGGACTCTGCTATTTAGTAGCTGTGCCTACCTTGAATGAGTCACTTAAACACAATGAACCTCAGATTTCTCACATGTAAAATGAGGATAATAACAGTGCCAGCCTCAGAGGGCTGTAGGGAGGATTAAGTAAGATACCATATACAAAGCATCTCATTAGTGCCTGGCAAACAGCAGGCATCTAATAAGTGTTGGCACCCTCCTCCCCTGTGAAACAAACAAAAAGTGCTCAGGGGTGGGTGCTTCCTGGGAATGATCTCTTCCCTCATATATTATTAAGAGTGGGCCAGTCCCTGCCAGATTCCTGTTTCTCTCCCTCAGCCACTGCACAGTGACAAAGGGTTGCCCACATCGTGGTCCTGGGGCTGGGCATCCACACTCTGCCTCAGCCTGTGGAGATGTCTGTCCATGGGATGCTGGGAGGGAAAGGACAGACCCAAATCCTCCTGGCCAGGGAACAGAGCCACCCCAGAAAGTGCTCATGGCAGGGGCTCAGCCTGCAGGAGGGGAGAGGGCCAACAGACGCACACCCCTGACAGGAACACCAGGAGCCAGGAGCGACCTCAGCTCCTGAAGGTGGAGGCAGGTGACCCACCCGCCCCTTGCCCAGAGCTCCCTGCCCCCCAAAGCCTGGCTGCCCATGCCCCAGTCCTCACAATGCCTAGGCCAGGCTCCTCTCACAGCGATTCCTCTCCTTCCCCTGATCTCCCCAGCTAGACAGTAAGCGCCCCATGGGCAGGGGAATGACCACTGTCGCTGTGGCCCTTAGAATGCAGTGAGGGAGCCCAGGTCTCTGTCTGCCAGTTAGCAGTGGTGCTTGGGCAAACCACCCACCTCTCCAAACCTGTTTCTTTAGCTCCAAAGGAAGACTGACTTAGCCACCCCCCTTCCTCACAACCATGCCCTGAGAAACTACTGCAAGCCCCATACTGGGCAAGACCTGGAAGTGCGACAGTGGAGAAGGCAGGCAAGTATCCCTGTCCTCAAAGAGCTTGTACTCTAGCAATAGACAAAGACCAATCAAAGCAGACAAACATATTACATATACTACAGATGTGTTAAATTGTCATAACTTCCAAGAAAGGAGGCATTACATTTATAATCAGTCATTGAAGGCTTCAATATCATGGAGAGGGTAATGCATGAGACAGGCTGAATCCAGCTCCAGCAAGACAGTAATGAGCCAGAAAGGTAAGAGAGGAGAATTTGAGCAAATAACCCTTCTGTGCAAGAGAGTCCTGTATGCTTTGACATTCATCCACAGACCTGAGGACAAGCATATGATGTCACACGGAAGGGTGATGTCCAAGGGGAGGGAAGTTATACCCTTTGATTTGAAAGCCCTAGAGAAAGAGATGCCTAAATACTCTAAAAGAGAAAGGGAGGAAGGAAGGGGAGAGGGATGGAGAAGAGCAGAATAAAGGGAAGGGGAAGGAAAGGCAAAGGAGAAAAAAAAAGTACAGAAAAATAGAGGGAAGAAAAAGAAACCTGTGTTGTGAAAACCCAGCTGGAAGAACACGGAGCCTCTGCCAAGATTTCCGTGACCTCCAGGCCAGACCGTGAAGGACACCAAGTTATGAAGCTATTGCCACCTCTATTTGGTGTGCATCAGCACCTCCCATGCCTCTTGGCTTTATATGTCCATCTGTTAACAGAAATCTTACATCACAGAGGCTATTGCTACACTGTTGGTAGGGCAGGACAGATTCCACATCAAATAACTACATTTTAATCAACACTTCCTTCTTGATTGCCTTTTTTCATGATGGCAAGTCCATCTCCCATGCAGTGGTCTGCAATGATGTTGGCTGAGCAGCACAGCAGATGTAATATTGAGCGATCAGACGACCCCAAGGAGTTTGGGGACACCAGGGACGATCCAATAGGGTTCCAGACTGTGCAGTTTATTTGAGCTTCATATTCAGCCATAGAACCGGGTGAAGTCCTCTCGGTCACAGCATCAGAGCCGTGGGGACACTGGGAGCTGCCAGAGCCCATAAAGATCACCTTTTACTTTAACACCTCTATTTGCAGATAGGGAAGGGTAGCTCCAGGCATTTGACCTTCCCAAGGTCACAGCTGCTTCCTGGCAGAGTTAGATGAGAACTCAAGTTTCCAGACTTGGGAGGAAGCAGGGCCCAGTAGGCCAAGACCAGAGACTAGACAGACCCCAAGTTTCAGAAAGGCTGTCCCAAGGGGGCAGGGAGATACAGGAGGCCACTAGGCCAATATGTATATTCACAGAGGGCCTCGAATTTAGACCTTGACACCAGTGATGTCTGATGAGGTTGTATGTGAGTACATCCAGAGACGCACTCAGAGAATGGGGAAACCGTACCACTGCCCAGCAAAGTTTACCCTTTTCTCTTGTTACCAGGCCTCCTCCCTGGTAGTACATTAAGAATCAATATTTAGTTTGCATATTAAGTAATTGTTCTCTGAATAGCATAATCATATTATGTCTGATTTTTTTCTTTTTAAAAGAGTTCCTTTATTTAATTGATGCAAACATGCAAAACATACCACAATTTTCATAGCCCTGCTTTGGCATTTGTTCATTTTTATTTTCTTCAAAATGCACAGAGTGAGGGGATTCTGGAGTTAGGCTGACTGACTTCTAACCCCACTGCTGTGTGACCTCAGACAAGTTCCCTAGCCCCTCTGTGCCTGTTATGGGCTGAATTGTGTCCCCTTCAAAAAAAGTCATATTGAAGTCTTAACATCCACTATCTAGAATATGAAAAGCTCTGCCAGTCACCCAAGGATATGACTGTATTTGAAGGTAAGTTCTTTAAAGAGATGATTAAAAGGGGTTATTAGGGCTCTAATCCAATGTGCCTGGTGTCCTTCTAAGATGAGGAAATTTGAAGGCAGGCATGCAGAGAGAGGAAAATGTGAAGACATAGGGAAAAGACGGCCATCTACAGAGGCCTGGAACAGACCTTCCCTCACGGCCCTGAGAAGGAACCAACCCTGCTGGCACCTTGACCTTGGACTTTCGGCCTCCAGAACTGTAAGAAAATAAATTTCTGTTGCTTAAGCCGCCCAGCCTCTGGTACCTGTAACGGCAGCCCAGCAAACTAATGCAGAGCCGCTCTTTCCTCCTCAGGGAAATGCAGGCACTGAGAGTCCCCTCCTCACAGAGCTGTGTGGAGCACCCAGTTCCTGGCACTTAGTAGGTGTCCAATAAATGTTTCTCATACTTCTTATTACAAACAAGGAGGCTTAACCCAACCTGGTCTTGACAAACTATTTTATCTTTCTCTGCTGTATGAGCAAAGAGACGTATAGTGAAAGCAGAGAACAGTAACTGTGCTGGCAAGCCCCAGTTCCACAACTTTCCATCATTCCAACAGCCCCTTCACCTAAATACTTCAAAGCAAAACCTTCAGAATTCCCAGGGCTGCACATCTTCATCCCTCTGCTCCTCACACTCATGGGCTGTCACTCCCATGCATCCCTGTTTCGGGATCTGCCTGTCAATCCCCACGTGCCCCACACATACACACAGACACACACACACACACAACACCTTCAAAGTCCCAGACAGGGAGCCTGATTATCCTCCAGCAAATCAAATTTAGACAATGTATGATGCTGCTCTGGAAAAGAGGTGATAGAAAAACATCTGGGGCCATCCAAATCCCCAGAGTGTGGGAATCAGAGGCCTTCCCCTTCAGCTACTGGAAAGGGAGGATTTGCAGTCACGATGGTCTACTCTGAGGGGAGCTGGAAGGCTGATGAAGCTCTGAATAGCTCTGCCGGCCACCCAAGGATATGACTGTATTTGAAGATAAGTCCTTTAAAGAGATGATTAAAAGGGGCTATTAGGGTGCGCTCTAATCCAATGTGACTGGTGCCCTTCTAAGAAGAGGAAATCTGAACGCAGACGTGCACAGAGAGGACAATGTGGAGACAGCCTGCTGAGAACTACATGCCTCATCCTCAGTTTGCCTTGCAAAGGGCCCCTGAACATATCGGGCAGCAGACAGGACTCCTGAGGGCCCAGAACAAGTTAATGGGAGGTGACGGGAAACTTCCCGTGGTGTGTAGACTCACTTAAGGCTGACTGAGAGACCGTGTGGGACGACAGGCCAAGAAAGGAAGGGGCACAAAGACATTCAGAAACCGTTAAGGCTTCCAGAGGGATCCGGAGGGACCCGGAAGTTTGGCCAAACGGAGAAAACCCCAGCACTTTGCTGTCTCAGCAAGCAGCATGAGACTCCGCGACTGTGGCTGCCTCCAAACCCGTGTGGCATTGCTGATTTAAACTAAGGTCGTTTAGAAACGCAGCAACTAAAGCTGCTCTGACTGAAGAGAATTTTAATTTGTTAATGGATTTCCCTACTGATGATGGGGGGAAAGGTAGCAATTCACAATGGGTTTGAGGCCAAACACGGGGCCACACAAGCCAGGAAGTCGCTGAGAGCTCCTTCGTCTTTCTTCAACTGCATCAAGAACAGGCTGTCTGGGGATGCAGATTTTTTTTTTTTAATCAGCTAATAGCAGATGAAGACGCAACAGTGCTGCCAAGGTTCTATTAATCCCATCAGTTATGGTGAGCAAGGAGGCAAAGGTCAGGTGCCTACTTGTGCCTCTGGCTCTCTGAGGGATGTAAGATTTGGGGGCGGGGGCAGAAACCTCCAGGGCCCTCTTCCCCACTGGTCACTGATGGTTTGGAGGGAACTAGGAAAGAAAAGCCGATGGAATTCTCTGTTCCCCGTGCCTAAAGAAGGCCTTAGATATGGGAATATATTCACTTACCCCACAAATGATAACAGACTTCCTACACTACCCATGGCTACAGTGAAGGCAGACAGGCCCTGACCCTGCCCTCACGGAGCTCAGCAATGCTTCTGAATAAGTAACCCAAGGAGGTGATGCCACAGAATCATGGCATCAAATTCCCTCACTGGGCCTGTTGCAGAAGCCTTGTGGGGGGCACCCCCCTGGAGTGTCCACTTGGACGAGGTGTGACTCATGAGGAGAGCTCCACCCAGAAACATAAACCAAAGACCACACACCTTATCCTGAGCGCCCAGAGCTGCTGGGAGGCTCGGCCACGGCCCAAGGCCCCTGGGCAGGGACTCTGGTCAGGGAGCGTGCCAGTGCTCACAGAGGCTGCTCTAGGGTGAGGACAAAAAAGACAAATCCAATTCCTGAATCTTATTTTTAGCTTCAAGCCAGGCAGAAGAGGAGAAATAAGCCACTCGACTATAATCCTGATCATACTGAACAAGTAATTTAATCATTTTTAAAAGCCTCCCCACAGGATTTGCCATCTCGCCAGGGTCTGACTTGGGAAACTCTCACCTTAGTTCAAGCAACACAGGTTTCTCCAGCAGAGCCACCCAGAGCGAGCTCCCTGAGAAGTGCAATTTCTAGGCATTTGGGTGTCCCAAAACTTGAGTTCTCCTGTTGGGTTCCTTTAGGTAATGTAAGCACAACTATACCAGCCGAGGAGGTGGGCAGGGGGAAGCTGGGCGGGAGCGGGAGTGGTATGAGGGCATTCCTGCTCACAGCGCAACACCCATTCTGCCCAGAGAACACACACACACATGCACACACGTACACGCATACCACATGTGTGCTCGCACACACACACTGTTCTCTTGCCTTTAATATAAAACAGAGAATTTTCAAAGGAAACAAAGAAAAGGCAGTATTTAAACAGTTGGCCCGGTCCTACAATGACCTTTGAAGTATCTTCTAAAGTGTCTGATTTTCCCACATCTGAAAACTAATTTACTTCTTTTTGTTCCACTGTTATTGTTAGGTACTAAGATATAAATATCCGTGTACACAGAGGCAGCTTCCTACTCCTTCATCTGCAACATCTGCGGAGAACTTTGGAGCTTGCGTTTATTCACAGGCATCATCCCGTTTCATCCTTAAACCAAGGGACAAGGAAGGCAGGACCCAAGGAGGAGAGGAGCAAGGACACTTGCTCAAAGTCCCACAAAGGGTAGTTCAGCCACAGAGCTGTGTCTCTGTAGTGTGAAGTGTGCCTGATGAGAGCCAGGGGACACAGGCTTGTACAGCGCACACCCCTGCTCTCCCCTGCAGGGGCACCGGCAGCAGGGGCTGAGGGATCCACCACTCCCAGGCTGGGCAGGCTGGGACGTACAAACCACAGCTGCCCAAATGCTCTTTCCCCGAAGGCCACCACCAGGGTGCTCCGGCTCAGCCCCCACACACGCTGCACGAAGCCTACATCTCTCTTCCCACCAAGCAAGCACAGGTGCATGCTGAGTGATTTCTTTTTAGAAGAAGCCTGCTTTCCCCAAAACTTTTCAACAAAGGCCAGCTAACTACAATGTGCCAAGATTTAACTGGACCCAGAACTATAGCTGTCCCCTGAGAAGGTCCTGGACCCAGACTAAGCATTCACATTCCTCAGAAAAGAAGGGGGAGCTCTATCCAGACAGGAGCTGCTGGCGACTAAACTGGGCCATCAGCCTGGAGCAGCAATGGCTGACAAGACCTTCAGCCCTATTTTCAAGATCTCTGAAGAGCTGCCAAATGGTTAACATATTCTGTCCATCCCCTAGGGTGGACCCAGACCAGCAGATGGGAGATTTGGAAAGAAGAAAGCTCCTTCTGAGTTTCCTAGGAAAGATTGGGCCTCTTGAACAGAAAATGAGTTCCCTGGCCTTGGAGGCTTTTAAAAAGAGGCTGGATAGTCCCTCGGTGGGGATGCAGGAGCAGTGACACAAGCATCAGTTGGAAGAATGGGTTGACAGGAGCTTTCAAATGTCTTCCAGCCTTGACAGTGTCTGACTGGACAGAATGAGCACAAATGCCCCGGAGACCTGCTGGCCACCTGCCTGACAGGCTCCCCTCTGGGCCTAACGTAAGACGCCCACAGTCCTGGTCCACATTACATCCTGAATGAGGCATCACCACAACTATAAATAGGGCTCTTGGAGGGCCAACTAACATGATTATTCGGATCCGCTTCACTCCCTAGAAGGGCTGCCAGCTCCCTCCTCAGCCCTGCCTGCATCTGGGCAGGCGTGGTCCTCCCAGCCTCCCTCCAAGCAGGTCCATGGAGCAGTCACCATGGCATGAATGTGGTGGGTGGGCACAGCGCCGCTGCCCCCTCACTAGTGTCCCAGAGACATTGATTCCATTCAGGGGTCTCTCCTGATCACTCCCTAAGAATCTGATTGTTCAGATAGGGTCAAAAATGCAAATGCCTACAGGGGCCAAACAGCAAAAGGTATAAGTCAGACACAGGGTGATGTGAGAAGCAGGGTCAGGGGCTGAATTGATCCCCCAAAATGCTCCACCATATGTTGAAGTTTTAACTCCCAGTACCTCAAAATGTGACTGCAGTTGGAGACAGGACCCTGAAAGAGGTGTTGAGTTAAAATACCAATCTGACTGGTATCCGCCATTGAAGAGGACATGAGGACACACACAGGGAAGCCCACGTGAAGACATAGATAGGAGACAGTCAGCCACAAGCCAAGGAGACAGGCCTCCAAACAAACCAGCTCTGCCAGCACCTGGATCTCAGACTTCTAGCCTCGACAACTGTGAGAAAATAAATGTTGTCTAGCTCCTCAGTTTCTGGCATTTGTGGCCACAGCCCAAGCTACTCATGTAGGGAGTGTGATGCATGTCCTGGCCAGAGGTTTTAAATTCTTTTTTTCCTGTCTCTCAAAGATCAGCCAAACTAAACAGAGCCTGGACCTCACTTTCACCAGTGTGTGACCCCTGACGGAATTTCAAGGGAAGAAGGCCAGTTGGGGGTAGAAGAAAGGGCGCTGGGCTCCTGGCCAGAAGAGCTGCGCATCCCAGGCTATTTTAATGAGCCACGTGGCCTTGGGAACTCCTCAAGTATCTTAGCCCACATCCCAGCACCAGGTAACAGAAACAGGGTTCCTCCAGCATAACACTGTCTCCTCTCAGTCCTAAGGCTTGAGCACCTCACTCAGCAAGAGCGGCTTTAGGGACCATGCACAGATGGGGGAGACCAATGCAGGCAGAGCGGGGCCAGCATGGGAGAAGCACACAGAGGCATGTGGTGAGGCTGTTGGGCTATTTCTCAGAGCTAGAAGCTTCAGTTCCTGTCCTGTCCTTTCTTATTCCTTGGCCCACTGGCTGCTTGGCCTCAGGTACCTCCCTCCCAGTGCCTTGAATCTGTAAATGAGATTGAGAGAGCATAAGTGCCATGTACCAGTAAAACATGCTACCATGCCAAGCACACTCCCCACCACTAGTGGACAAGAAGGAAGGGCAGACATCCAGTGGTTTCTCAGGACTGACATCCACGTTGATCAGAGTCCCCATGAGGCGACTCCCCAGCAAAGCAAGGTGAGTCTTTGATCAGAGTTGGAGCTGGAGCACCCATATTGCCCCCACCACAATCCTGGGCCTTAAAGATGCTTTAGGACGGTGGCCTCGTGTGGGATGAGGCAGTGAAGAAATTGTACTGCACCTTTTCCAAAGGATCCGAGCAAGGCTGGCTGCCAGTAAGAAGATCCCTCTGCATGCACAGTGCTTGGCATTGTACCGAGAGCTTCTCCGATACTCCCCCCCAAGTATTATTACCATTTCACAGATAAAGAAGCCAAGGCCAGGGAAGGTTAAGCAAGACAATGTGGTAGAGGTGGAAAAAATCACAGGACTTGCTCTTCCCTTGACCTTGAGCAAAGTAATTTAGTGTCTTGTTACCAAATTACATGCAAATGAAGTCATGCAGCTAGCCCTGGCAGAGTCACCCTGTCATCTGAGGGTTCCCACTCAGAGCACACTCTTACCACATTTCATGGAATCAAATAATTTAGAACTGGAAAGGCCCTGGGCAATCACAGATCCAACATCCACAGTCCTTACAGGTAAGGAAAATGAAGTCCAAAGAGTCCCTTTTTTAGGGTCTCACAGTGAGGCTCTGGCCAGGCCAGGATCAGAGCCCACGGGGTCTGTTCCTTAGACTGCCCTGCCCTGTCCATTTGTCTTGAAAATATTCCTCTTTAAAAAGGAGCATACCACAAAGACGAGGTCTTCCTGCACATTTGCTTTGGGTTGTGACAAGAAGTTTCCAGCCCTACTCCCGAAACTGGATCCTTCCCCCGGACTGCATGCTGCTGGTCTCCTGCAGTGACTTTGAGCAAAAGAGCAAATGTGTCAAGTGCTCCTCTCACAGGATAAGGCTGCTGGGAGCAGCTCAGAGGACTGGAATAAGAAACTCTAATTATTAAAAATCTCAGAATGCACCAAAGGACAATTTATAATTAGCACATGTCAAAAGGCCATCCCCAGAGGGGAGATGCATTATAAATCAGAAAATAAAGATGGTCCAGAGAGGGACTGGAGAGTTGGGCTCTTTGGCCTCCCATCCCTCCCTACAGCCCTAAATCCTACCTACCTCCCATCCCTCCATACCCCACTCCCTCCCGGTGCTAGCCTCTCCTGTGCTGCCTTGCCCTGAGCACCCAGTATAGGGACCTCTGAGCTCCAAGCCCTTTGCTCTTTGCAGTGGGGGCACTGCCATCTCCTGGAAGGCCTTCTGCACAGGGAGAAGGACCCAGTTCCCTGTTCAGGACCCAAGTCACCTCTGGTCTTGAGCTGGTTAGAGGCCTGTGGCCCCTGCTGTCAGAGGCTGCAAATAAAGATGTAGTCAATAGCCTCTGTAGGAAAGGAAGCCTCCAGTATGTTGATAATGTCATCGTCTGCTGCACAGGTGGCTGTGCAATGGCAGCCTCACAGCCAGAGCTGCTCTTGGGATTAAAGCTCAGGGCACTCCCCTATCCTGAAGGGGAACTGGGAAAGGCCAGTGTGGAAGGGAGGGGGCCTCTTCCTGTTTCTTACTTGAATGCATGAATGAATGAATCTTCAGCTGACTTAAATGCCATCAATATTTTCTTGAGCACTTCCTGTGTGTTAGTCACAGTACTTGAGATTGAGGAGGAAAAGTAGTCAAAGATACAGCACTAAGTAAGACATGACTCTGCCCTAGAGTAATTCACATTAGTACAAACTCAAGAGTTAATTTTTTTTTCTTAATTTTAAAAAGCAATACCAAGAGAACTGGTACCTGGAGGCAGGATACCTGGCTTCCAGAAAAAGACCCTAGCTGTGGAACCTGCCTCATGCAGATCATTTATCTTCCTTGAGCCTCCATCATCTGTTCCATGGAGATAATACCAACCTTGCTAATCCCACTGGTGTTGCTATGGAGAACACATGATAAAACATAGAGACAAGCCCTTTGGGGAAGTGCTTACAATAAAACTTGGTATCATTACATGAACCAATCTTCATTCTGGCTACTGATAATAAAAAGGGCACTTGTGTTTTCCCACATTCACTTACTTTACTCAAGATGGCACCAGCTACTTGGATAAACATCCGGGGAGTAGAGAAAGGCAATACGTCAGGCCACCATATGTCTGTGCTTACCAAGAAGCCTACTGGATGCTGATTTATTTTCCCCTATGGTGTTGCCCACAGGAAAAAGAATACATCGCTGCCTAAGAATGACAAGAAGGTCTTATTGCAGGAGCAAATGAACTACATTGGTTTGTTAGTGGCTGCTAGGAGCACTGTGTTAAAGACGATTCTGAGCCGCGCCGTGGCTTAGCTGCAGACTGCCCCAATAGATTAAAGATAGCTGTTGTGAGTAAGGGATAGGAGGTGGCACTTCGTCACTTACGACTTAGATGACACTTCCACCCAACCACGGTCCTTGTTTACACCTTCACAGTTGTATCCCCCTGTCATTCAAAAGTCATCTGAGTGTTGGTCAATTCCCTGAACCAAACTCCTTCTATGCAAACCGTTAAAAATTAAGTTCTTTGAGCCAGCAAAACTAACAGCATGACCCCAGCAAGAAACTTCAACCCTTAATAAATTAGCCGGTCTCTCAGTCCCTGTTTAAATGTGTTCAATCACGTTACATATAAACTGAGGACCTATCTCATAAATTTGTGTACCATTATCTGGGGTCTGTTGAAAATGGGCACTATCACACAAAATCACCTAATTAAAATACCCCACAGGTGCCAGATACCCTGTGGCCTTTACTTCTATGGCATGTTTTAAAAGTCTTTTGCAACTTTCTGCCTTTGACACTTCTCAGGAGTTTATCATGGGCTTCATCTCCCATTTGTCCAAGACTTGCCTTGCTCAAGCTGTAAAGAGGACTTCTCTCTTGGCATATCAGCATTTGGTGAAGAGTCTTACTTCTTTGGTTGCTCTGCTCACAGTTTTCTAAAACTCTAGTATGTCTGTGTTAATTCCAGACAGAGCTAGGCCACAGTCAAGTCCTGAACTACTTAAGCAAAAAAAGAGCTGAGCAAATGAACACTAGGATCATGACCTAGAGGGGAAGAGAACAGGCAGTGTCCAGGACCAGCAGCAGCAGCCTCTGAGCCCCAGGAAGACTCCAAACACAAATGGCCTCAGTGAGTCATCAGAGAAGAGGGACCCTTACATCTGCAGTTAGAACCACAGACTGTTGGAGGCAAGAAGCAGCTTGGAACCCATCTAGTGACTACAGATGTAAAAACAGAGGCCCAGAACAACTAACCTGCCCTCAGTCCTACCACAGGAGTAAGTGACTATAAATAACAGCAACACAAAACTGTGTATGTCCTTAAGTAATTGAAAGATGTGCCTTTCTGCTATTTCAGTTGGTGTCCTCCTAAATGTCCCATAAGATTCTCAATACCCAACTCTTGTCTAAAAAGTCTTGCTCTCTCAGGGGTAAAAGCCAAGTGTCCTGTACATTTCAAGCATTCAAAGTTTAAAAAAAAAACACATAAATGAGGTAATAGATAATTCTGCAGAAAGATATTCAGTGCAATTCTATTTATAATAGCAAAGACAGAAAAAACCTAAAGGGGAAACCTAAGGAAAAGGGGTCAGTATTCATATAATGTGATATTAGTCATTTAAAAATATTTTTATACAGTCCCAATAACACAGGAAAATACTGATAATATGATGATGTTAAGGAACAAAGCAGAACACTATATTACACATACTCTATGAGCGTAGCACATAAAGAAAAATGCATGGTAACACTGGGAGAAAATAAAGCAAAACATGAAGAGCAGTAGAAGTTTCTGTTGTAATTATGGGTGTTTTATTTCTGTGTCTGCACTCTTCTGTTTTTTGCAAATATTGTACAATATGCCCAAAGGACTTTAGTAAGCAACGGGAAGGGACAAAGAAATAGTAAAGAATATTCACAGATATTATTCCCCTCTATTGGGATTTTGAAAGAAACACGGAATTTATCTCTTTTCATGTAAAGAAGTTAACAAAACAAAGAGACACAGATGCTGAGTGAGGCGGCAGGCTCTCCACCCTGTGCCCAGCCGGTCATTCCCCCCTCTGGATGGTTGTATCACAGAGCAGATGCTGCCTCAGGACATGGGAACTGCTGCTCCTGGGTCTTGTCTTTGAGACCAGTACAAGTCGTGTGACCTTTCACATGTAGCTCTCCCTTGTTTCCCTCAACAGGACTGGGAGCTCATGGGGTGGAGGAGGGCATCCCTGCCTTGTAATTCCTTGTGCCCCCTACAGAGCCAAGCCTACAGATCAGATTTTTTCAGTACTTGACACCTCAGGTCTCAGGAAATACTTGCTCATCGACCCACTGATTGAAAAGATTAAAGAGGAGGATGGTCCCAGTGCACCATGGCCTTCAACCAAGACCGAAGCCCACACACCTCCTGAAGTAGCCACTAGCTTTGCCGGCCAAAATACCAATGTATGTCAACCGTGAGGGTGGCATTTGCTTCCGTGGGTCTAAGCCACCAACCATCAAATTGCAGGGCACTCAGACATCAAGATGTGTCCCTCACTTCCCACCAGACCTGGGCTGGCCCCAGGCCAGTGACAGGGAAGGCCCTGCCTGTGTCCCATCTGACCACAATTCCAGCTTCTGGCCTGCAGAAGGGTCTGGCACAGTGACCCAAGGCTCCAGCAGGCAAATCACAGTCACCAAACCCTAATCTGACCAGGTCCGATTAATGACACTCCCTCTGAAACTGCAGCAGAGCAGATCTGCCAGCTGAGCCAAAGGTACTCAGACAGGAGCAGGTTGCATTTTACTATGCTGTCAAAGCACACAGGCAAGTAAGGAAATAGTCCCTTCTCTTGCAGCAGGAAATTCAGCAAATGCAGGACTGGCAAAGAAGATTTTTATTTAAAACTGTACCCTGTAAGCTTAAACTTGCCCCAGGGGTGCTGCACATTTGGCGACAGTGGGCTATGATTCCCCTGAGTTCTTGTGAAACCACAGGGACCGCTGGGGGCTTCTCCAAAGTGCAGGCCCCACCCCCTGCCCTGCACAGGCCTCAGGAAGCCTCCCTAACAGCCCTACCACAGCAATGCCAAGTTCCATGCATCTTTTTTCTCCCTGTATGATGACACATAGTGCATATGTGTTATTTCCCCCATGAAAGCATGTTTTCCTTACCGTCATGGTCAAACAGCTTATACTTCCTGCATTGAACTGAAGAATGGGCCCAACAGCCTTGAACTAATGACTAAATGAGCAGGTGGGCTTGTTCATGGACTGCTCGGTTGGTAATACCAAGAACTTTGGGCAGCAGCCTATGTAAGTATATCTCCCCCCAAAAGCCTCTCCAAATCCAAAGAAAATCATTCATGATATTGTAGAAATAAAGTAATAATGATAGTAATAATTACTTAGAACCTTCTGGGTACAAGGCATTTGATAGACATCTAACACAATCTTATAAGTAAGATATTATTATTATTATTAATTATTCCTATTTTACAGGTAAGGAAAATGAAGATAAGAAGACCATCCAAGGTTGAGAATATTTGAGTTGGGATCTGTGGGGATATTTTACAGGCTGTAAAGGGCTGCTGGTCTTAGAACTTCCCTCCCTGACCACAACCTGGGCGAAGTCCAAAATTCTGGTGCCTAGAGAGTCAGTGACGACACATGAGCAGGGGGTTCCCACAGGGCTCCAGCTGTTGCCGGGGACCTGACCAGGCAGAAAGTAATCACCCTGACTAGCCTTTGCTAGTGCTGAGAATACAATTTCCATCCTTCAATTTTGTTTAATCAAAGCAAAGAATTCATAAAAATGCGCTGGTGTTCATTTATCAGGCAGATTAAATACCCGATAACCCTGCAGTTTAACTTTTTATGGCTCAGTGTGTGGCGTGAACTGATCCCAGCAAGGCCATTTACTGTCCACCGGATGGAACAGCGGCCAGCCGAGGTGGCTGGGAGCAGAGGCGCAGCGGGGCTCTGCTCCAGGCCCACTCATCCGCCCTGACCACAGGAAGACACTCATCTGGATGCCTAGGCCAAGGGGCGGTAGCTGCTATTTTCTAAGTTCTTAAAGAGAATCCACAAAAAGGAAAGTGACTGTGAGGAGGCAAGCTGAGGACCTCACATGGTCAGGGAGGAACCCCGGTGACCCAAAACACCCAGGCCTCGGGAAGGGTGACAGCCTCATCCTCTCTTTCCCAGGTCACCTAACCACATGGTGGAATAAGCTTCCAGAAAAACGTGTGACACAACATAAGGGTAAAGTCATACCACCCATCTCCCTGCCAACTAATGAGCACCGTGGGACCCCTGCAGGCCTCTCACTGTCCCTTCCAGCGACACTCATGGTCACACAGGCCTCCCTTACAGCTCACGCCAGCCCTCAGGAGCCCGGGGAGTCTGCAGAGAAAGAGAAGAGTGTGGGAGCAAGAATGCTTCACAGCCTCCAACGGTTCTCTCCATGACTAGAGAAGGTCTCTCTCCCAGTCCTTTGATTATCTATGAAATAAAATTCCTGCAAATTTTTTCTCCTCTACCCCAAAATGCTCAAATTGCAGGCAGCATGCTTTCAATCCCTGAACTGCTCAAACCTGCCCCACTCCCAGAGTCTCTCCCTCCATTCTCCCTCTTTCCTTTCACACACACACACACACACACCTTCCTCTCCACCCACCACAGAAAGAATTGGCATCTAAGCATTCAGCTGATACCGGGTCAACATCCATCTAATTAATTTGTTCAAGGGTTTAGAGGGGCCAGGAGAGGAGACTTTGCATTCCAGCAGCCAGCAGAGACTTCTGTTTTAATTTCTTTTTAATTGGCTTCATTGCTAACAGCATATCCGAAATCTCTCTGCTCCAGCCCTTTTCCCCTCCTCTGCTCCCTTCCACTCTTACAAGGGAAGTATATCCAGGCAATTTGCTATAAAAAGTACAGAAATGCCACAGAAGAGCCCAACTCATTCTTCCCACTGTCCTTATTCATCATTAGCCTAATGAGAAGATATGGTCGTGAGATTAGCTCTCACTTCATCAATGTGTGGCTCACTGAGGCAGGCGACCAGGAGGAATGCAATGTCTCCCCTCCACTCCCAGAGATAAGAACTATTGCCTCCAGATGGTAAACAGAAGGGTGGCAGGCACTCTTCCCCTGAGATCTACTCTCTCTCTTCGGCAGATACCTTCAGGGGCCCTCAGTACTCTCAGGAGAAGACAGAAACCTTCCAGCAACCTGTACTGGCTGGCGCGGGGCCTCTCTGGTGATGGATGTGTTGTCATTGGACATTGTAATGGAAAAAGTAGGAGCGTGTGGGGAAGGGAAAGCTGTGTGCCCATTTTCCTCATTTAAGAATCTGGTGAAATTATGAGCAAAGCTTATTTCCACACTTGGACAATTCGTGTTGCAAAAACAGCACTGAGACACTTAACGGGAGGAGGCAATTTATTTGATGTCTTGGCACGGCCACCTGAGCAATTATTGTAATGACAAAGGGACATGCTGGACAGTCACCACCACTATCCCCTCCTCCAGGAAACAGATGGAGTTTTCATGACTTGCAGTTGACATTTTAATAAAGCATCAGCATCAGACCATGGGGGGAAGCAAGTGGGGAGCTGAGAACAGGATCTGGCCTAAGAGGATCAGGGTGGGGGATAACAGAAATGGCATAGGAAGAAAACAAAGTGATTCTTCGGGCAAAAAAGCCCTTGGTGACGCAGACTGCAGTTGCAGCAGGGTGGGATTTCTGACTATCTTCCATCATTTGGGAGGAGGGGAAGCATTTTCAAGAGGACAAAGTAGGAACCACCTCAGTAAATAACTGTGCAGAAATTTCTCACATTTGGTTGGTAGCTTACAAGTTATGAAGCACTTTAGGCACCTTATCTCATTTGATCCTATTAGATGGGTGCTGTTCTCCACATTTTATGAGAAGGAGACAGGCCTGTCCAAGGTCACAGAGCAAGTGAGGAACTAGGAATCAGACATTTCTGGGCCTCTTTCTCATAGAAGCTGCTAGTACCCCATCACAATCCAATTAAGGAGAAAAAGAGTAAGTGGTACTGTTAGGCAGAAAGACAGACAGGATGAAAAGAGGTTGGGGCCCACCAAGAACTCAGGGAGTTAATCAGATAAAGCCAGAGAGCCAGGAAGGACTCACAGAGTTAACACCCTTTGGAATCTGAGTTCATTCCACATGCTCTGAATCTGGGCTGACCTTGAGACTTGCTCGAGCTAATGCAAGTGAGATAGGGCAGAGACGTGGGACAAGCATCATGATTAATTTTCCTAAAAATGTCAAGATATGAATAGCATAGAAAGAACAGGAGGGACTTATCTTAAGGCTAAGATTCCATTTTAATAGCAGAGAGTTGGAAGTTAGCTTCCTAACATGTTCTTTGGTAATAATCTAGCAGCCTATCTTAAGGCAAGGCAAGCAGTCTTAAGCTGATGTTCCCAGCGCTTGGGGGTAGCCACTATCTTGGAGAGGAACAGGAAATTTATCCTACCGAATTATCTAGAGGGCATAGTGGAAGTGACATAATGTCTCTCACCGGAGAGAGACATCATGAGACCACAAGAAAAGCCTGTGCCCAGCAACCCCCACCCCTGCCCTTTGCCCATTCTTGAAAGCCTTAAAGAACAAAATCCTAAGTGTGCCTCCTCGTCTCAGGTTGCCTGCACTTCTCCTTTCCTGGAGTACGTATTTTTAAAAGACTTCTTCGTGCTCAACTTGCTACGTTTTGTCTCTGCACTCTTCCAGGGGTGTCTCTGTCACTTTGCTATTTCATTCTGTTTTCCATACTTAAGGCACAAGTCTTCACTCTCTGTCCTACTCCAGATAAGTAGGGAGGCTACCGAGTGCCCTGACTTGAGCTTGCAAGTTCCCGTCAGTGAGCTTCCCCTTTTCTCTCTTTATTCAAGCAAACCTGCCTTTGTCTACCTTGACTCTGGCCTGTTCCTCCCTTGGAGCTTCATTACCATGTCTCTGCCCTTTGTTGCAGAGAGGACAAGAACGGAGGAGAACAAACTCAGCCCCCCAACAGTGCGAAATACCAAACAGCCCCTGTATGCTCTGCCTGGTGCTAAGCGCTTTACATAAGTTATCTCTTATTTTAATTCTCGGACTATGGTGGGAGAGCGGTGTTATAACCCTCACTATTCATAAGGGAAAACGGAGGCTCAAGCGTCGTTAATAACTTGCCTAAGGCCACAGAACCAGCAGGGCCGATCCAGGACTCAAACTCCAAGCTCCTCACATTGCACCCCAGTCAGTCTCTGTTTTCCCTGGGCAGCAAAATCACCTGGAGGGCTGGTTAAACCAAGGCATGCTGGGCCCTAACCCCAGAGTCTCTGATTCTGAAGGTCTAGGGTAAAGCCTAAGAATTTGCACTTCCAACAAATTTCCCAGGTGGCACTCATGTTGCTGATCCAGGGACCTCACTTTGAGAACCACTGCTTTCTGTGACACTGCCTCCTATTACACATCAGCTAACACGCTCATCCTGTTACAGGTGTGATGAAATAAAGTGTACAAAGCATGACTGCAGGAACTGACCTACATTCCTGCTGCACAGAGCCACTCTCTTGAGACATGGTACCATAAATTCCACAAATCAAGTACACATCATCCACAGAGACATCAGTTAAACATCCACCGAGGGATGTCCTTAGCCAATTTACACTAAAACTCACTCTGTTCTTCATCTGGACCTCCCCTTGTTGAAAGTGATTCTAACATCTATCCTCCAGTCAAGAAATTTCATGGTCATTAAAACACCTCTTCTCTGGAACCATAGAGAGCACTTCTGGATAAGCAGTCCCCCATCAGTGAACGGCCCCATGTGTATGCGTGTATGTATGTTCATCAGAAGCCACACCCAACACACCCAACTACTATTACATGCAGTATAAAATATACACAGAAATAGTCATTTTGAAAGATGACAAAAGTAAATAAAACTGATGTTTTAATAGTTTCTTCCTGTATTCCAAAGGACAGTTTTGTACATCCCATTTTGGAAATTGCTGGTAAAGAATTCAGTGTTCCCACTGAACGCTGAATCAGATCCCACGTCCAGGATCCAGCCATGAGAACGTGTCGACTGTGCGCTTGCCCCTGCTGGAGAATCCCCATGCTCCATTCACTCCACTAACTGTAAGCCCCTAGAGTGCACACACTGCCCCTCAAACTTGTCCCCAAAGCCCTCCAGCCCAGCATGAGGGCTCCCTAAGAAGCTTCTGCCAAAGCTTCTCAACTGTAGGGGTCATTTCTCCAACAGAGGAAGAGAAGCATGCAGGAACCCAGACAGAAGACTGCAGCTGCCTCTAAAAGCTGCATCTAAAGGTGAGAACAAGTGGCTAAGCCTCACTCCTGGAAGCTGCTGAAGGAGACCGTCCTGGACCAGGAGTCAGAGAGCAGAGATTGTATCGGCCTCCGCCAGTGACAATGGGTGAGGCTGGGGCACACTGTGTCCCCACAGGCACCAGTGTCTTTGCCTATCAAATGAGGCAGAGGGTGACCAACCATCCTGGTTTGCCTGGTTTGACTCAGGGGTTTCCCAGGATGCCAGGCCTGCTATGCTAAAACCAGGACTGTTACAAGCCAAGCAGATGGTAGGTCACCCTAGGTATGGACCAGGTACCTGCTCTGGGCGAGCAGAGTATTTTAGTAACCGCTCCCTGACCTCTGCTGTAAGTGTCCTGAGAAAGCAGGAGGGAGCCTGAGGCCAGTGCCCACTCTTCAGGGCTTTGCAATCCTACCAAGATAGGGAGAGAGAGTTAACAGTAATAGTAATAACATACACCCTACCCCTAGCCCTGTCCCCTGCATCTTCCTCCTACCCCTCACCACCAGCATTTCGAGCAGGACAGCAGAGCAATGAACCCAGGCTCTGGGCTGTCACTGTTCCCACAGCCTCAGTGGTCTTTTCTTAAAATGGAGCCAAATATACCCCACTTCCAGGAGTTGTTCTAAAGACTGAATGAAGTAACAATGCAGAGTACTTCTGAACTGTGTCTGAGAGCATGAGCTTCCTCAGTACTGGCACTTCTTAATGTCTCTTGACCCTTTTCAACTATTATGAATCTCAGGTATGTTTAAAGACAGGTGCTCTGCACACAGGAAGGGTTCCACGAGTCTGGGCTATTACAAAACTTTGTTATTGGCAATGGGAATAGCAGGCTTAGTTCTGCTCCTCACTCTCCTGAGGCCAGACAGGACAAAAGCAAGGGCGTGTGAAAGAAAAGTCACAGGGAAGCCAGCCCCAACGCCAGGCAAAGCCCAGGGGTTTCTCCTGACCCTGTTCAGTGCAAGTAGCAGACCTCTCCTTTGTCAACTTCCAGGTGGAACTCAGAGCCCAGAGCCACCACCATGCAGGGCTTTCTCCCCTCCTCAGCCCCCAAGATTCTAAAGGAAGAAAGGTCTCAAGCCTCCTTCCCCTGCCACAAGGGCATGTCTTCTCAGGCCATGGTAGGGCCCAGCTCAGCTCAGCTCAGCTCAGCACCACTTGGGCTCTTGGAAATACCCTAAGACCATGGCAGGTTTCAAGAACCCCGGCAGGTCAAAGTGCAGCAGCAGCCCGATAAACTCAGGCAGCACATTGATGCTGGGAGCAGGGAGGGCACCTTCCTGCTCAAGCTGGTCTCCACCCAGGTCAGCCCTAGAAGGAGACCTACATAACGCACTCCAAATCAGCCCCCACAAACACCTGGGCCTGAAATTCCACCATGAGACATTCACTTCTTTAATACTGTATCTGTTCGTCCTGCTATATGTTGTTTAGTTGTTTCCAGAACTGGAACACATTTAAAAAAGGAAGACCAGGATTCATCTCAGTATCTGCCCTTAAGGATCTCACACGTCAATAAGCCACACAGAAGGGTAACACACAGACAAAGAGACTTTACTCATCTTCAAAGGGATTCTACCAATTGCCCCTTCTTCCTACCTTTCCATTGCACTTACAACACAACACCCCAGTAAAGGTAATTAGATTCATTGGTAATTGTTTTAAATATGAAGTTTCCTCATTGTATTGCGAGTTTCTTGAGGCTGTTTTTATCTTTTTATCCCCCAAAATTGGTGCACAGGACATAGTAGGTATTCATTAAAGATTTGTTTAATTAATATTTTAGTAAAAGTACAATTGAAATACACAGCATTTGAGAACAGCAATAATTTAAGCCAATGGCTCTGAGTGTGACCCCAGACCACCAGCAGCATCTAAGAACTTGTTAGAAATGAAGTCTTGGTCGCTACGCTCAGACCTATGGGGCCAGGAATCCTGAGGTTGAGGCTGGTTTCTGTTTTAACAAAGCCTCCAGGTAAGGCTGATGACCACTCAAGTTTAAGAACCAGTAGACCTTTGCCCATTATCATCAGATACTTTCTGTGATACGGAGTTACTGTGCTCATTTCTTTCATGTATTCACTCAACATGCCCTTACTAAACACTTACCCAACAAAGGCCAGGTATATCCTGTGGTCCTCTGGTGGCCCATGGATGTCCACAGGGTGGCACGCAATGTGCTGAACCTCTGAGCAGTTACCCCTGAAGACATTCAAAAGCTGTTACCTGTCAACACAGAACCACTGTGCTGAGGCCATGGCCAGCTGACTGCCCTTCAGGAACAGCCGTGGGGATGAGCACCCCTAGCAGGAAGCTGCTCTAGGGAGAGGGGACGGATGGCCTGCTGACAGCCAGGAGCAACAAGCATGGATCTGGGATGGGGAGGCAGAGGAGATGCGGCAGGACAGCAGCCTGCCCACCCCACTGTCACTGGCTATGAGCCCTTGACCTCTAACTGCTTTGGAGCCCAGTATCTGGGCCAGTGAAGAAGCAGAGCTGCAAAAGGTACAGGACTAGGTGAGCCTGAGAAGGCCGAGCAGAGGGGCCAGCATCCCCTTCTCACCTTCCTCTTCTAAACAAAGGGGCTGGGGTCCTAAGAGCTGCCAGTGACTGAGCCAGCTGGCTTCAAGGCAGCTGTGGGTGCATGCCCCTGCTCCTGTCCCCAGCTCTTGAGCTGACTGCAGCCACTAAGCTCCAGCCTCAGAGGCAGGCTCAGAGCCCAGGGACCACGCAGGGTCAGCACTTCAGTCCTGAAGGTACTGCAGCCCAGCCACAACCCATGCAGTCCTCAGGCCCAGGCGGCAGTGTTCTCTGGAAACCAGTGGGATGGAGAGGACACTCTGCTCCTAGTTCAGGAGAAAAGTTGCCAGAACTTCCCCCAGACCTGGTATTTCAGGGACACGGCTCCCTTACTGACACTTCACCTGAACTATTCTCCAGTTATGAAAACAAACACCCTGGCTCCTTCTCAGCTTACAAGCCATCTCCCTTTAACCCAGTGTGACAACTGCATGCCAGCACCTAGGGATGCCTGCTCATGTCTCAGGACTACCTGCCCCGTTCCACCTTCTCCCTCCAGAAAGAGGGGCCCATGAGTAATGCCAGAAGACCCATGCAGGAGCGGAGAGGTCCCATGGCCTGCATGGGATCTCAGGGCAGTGGGTAGAGGTCATAGACTTGCCCGGTCAAAAACAGGATATGCAGTTACATTTGAATTTCAGATAAACAAGAAATAATGTATTAAAATAGTACGTCCCAAATACTGCAGAGGACATAAACTTCAAAATTATAATTTATTTATTGGAAACTCAAATGTAACTGGGCATCCTATACTTTCACTTGCTAAATCTAGCATCCTTTCTCTATCAGTAAACCCAGCATAGGGAAACCTGGCTTTCCCAAAGCAAAACTTAGGAGGGCAGAAAAGAAAGTGCCTTAAAAGTGATAAAGAGTAAGACCCCAATAATATCATTAAAATTGGTGATGTGCTGCTCAAAATGAGAGAAAGGCACCAGAGCTGGACAAAGACCTGGCCTCTGGTTAGTGGCCTCAAGCTGGGGCTCCCAGTCCAGCTCAGACAAGCTGGGTGATCATATCAGCAAGTAACTTTCTCCCACCGCAGGTCAGTTCCCACATCTTCCGATCAGGGCAGGGTTTCTCATCCCTGGCACTATGAACGTTTTGGTTCAGACAGTTTTCTCCTATGCAGGCTGCCCTGTGCATTATTAGATGGTGAGCAGTGGCGCAGGCCTCTACCTTCTAGATGCCAGTAGCCTCCACTCAGTCAAGCCAAATATCCCATTGGGGTGGATAAAATCATGCCTGGTGGAGAATCATGGGCTAGAAGATGGTATGCCCTGATGTCTAGGGTCCCTTCCAACTTCACCTGTGAATTTGTGGAAAGATTCCTCTTAAATATCAAGCCCCCATAATGAATGTAACATGGGATGTGACTAACCAAGGTTTGAGTACATGTAAACTTTTTAAACGTACCCCCAACCTCACCCTGACTCGAGCATTCAGAAGTTGCCTGACTGGTTTTCAGCAAGTGGCTCTAGCTTTTCAATGGCCATACAGACAGCAATGGAGTGATAATATTCAGAAAGGAAATCATTCAAGCATCACTCTGACTGAAGGTGCTGGTTACCAGATCTTCTCAAGCAAACATAGTTTTTATTAGTTTAATACTAATAATACAACCACTATTACTAATACCTAAAATGTGTGGCACGCCTCCTACACACCAAGACCACAAAACACACTTCAAATCTGTTAAGCCATTTAAGCAGCACAACCGCCTTTGGAGGTTGGTGCTTTGCTAATTCAAATTTAGCAGTTGAAAAACCAGGTTCAGAGAGGTTAAGCAATTTTTGCACAAGGTCAGAGTCCACCTGACTCCAGAACCTGTGGTCTTTCTGTTACATAAACACTCCATCCCATTCAGTTCCCAAAGGGAAAAGGAAATTCACTTCTCCCTGGGCCTTCATTCCAGGCAAAACACCATGGGCTTTCATCTCCAGGACCCAAATCACTGGAAACCACACGAAACCAGCAGGCATAGTAAGGCAGCCAATGTGTTAAGGGTGCATTTCTCTTTCTGGACCACACAGAACTGCAGGCCCCATGGGGCTGCCACATACATGCCGCATGCTGACTTGTAAATGTTCCTTGACCTTGCTTTTTAACCTTGAACCACTCTTTGTAACTCCAGTGCCTATCACAGAACCAGGCCCACAGTTGGCACTCAATAAATGCTCACCAAGTGAATCAGAGCATTCTTCCATTTCAAGTTAGGAACACTGAGGCCCCTGTCTTCCTATGCAAGTCATTATCTAAGGGAAAACCAGCCTGTGGCCCTCAGATTCTGTTTGTCCTGCATCCCAGATTTCCCCGTAGTGCTGATTAACTTTGTTTCTGTGACTTGCTCTAAGAATACCCACATTTCCTTTGGTATTATAAGTAGATGGAGAATTGATTGAGTGATCCAGTTGCCTGGTAGTCCAAAGGACTGGCCCATAAGACCACTGAAGAATTTCAGAACCTCGGCCTGGACCAAAGGCTTGGCAAACTGTCTGCCATGCCTTCAGTTACTAGGGCACCTTGAGGAGGGCTGCCTCACTCTTCTATGGCCCAGTTTTCCCCTTGGCTGGCACGCTGAGCAAGATTCCCCCCACGACATGCTATTATTACCTGGCACACCCAGGAATGAGGCCACCACCACAATGAGGACACCCCGCCCCCCAAGATTCTTCAAAATTCTGCTCCTTGGGGCAGGACAACCAGGCAATGTAGGGCAGCAGCTGCTCCAATTTGCCGAGGACTGGGGGGTGGAAGAGGGCATGGAGGGGTTGAGCTGGTAACCACAGCTCTGGGACACCCAGTGACGACAGGAGGAAACACAGAACAAAAGGGCACCAACTGTGGACCTCACCCTGGGGGAAATGGCTCTGAAAAATCACACACACACACACACTCCTGGGAGTCTAATTTTAGTAGTCATTTGCTCCAGCAAAGCACTTTGCAAGCAGTTATTTTGAGAAATGCTATTAGCCCCTGGTTATTTTTAATGGCCCTTGTGGAACAGGCATTTATGACATAAACAGCAGCTGAAAGGCAGTCAACTAGGAGCCTTGGATATGCCTGGGGTCTTGGGCCAGTCCCTTGGGATAGCCAGTGGAGGCACTGGGCAAGCATCCCATGTGCCCAGCTGGTCCCTCCCTTCGTGACTACTGCTCTGTTCACCAGGGATGGGCGGCAGGATCCCAGTGAATGAGAATCCCTCCCGTCTATGAAAGCCAAGCTGCTAATAATCCCAGAGATTCAAAATGATCCCCATGAGCCTTATATCCCTCAGTGCCTCCCCTGCCCACAGGTTGAAAGCCACACCTAAAATCCCCCACCAACTTCCCAAACCCTCCTGGAGCCCTGGCCTTCTTGCCCTCTGCTTTCCCACCTCCTCCCTGTTGCCCAAGCTGACCCCCTCACTTGGACCACCCTTCTCCCCATCTCTGCTAATCCAGCCCACCCTGAGCTCCACACCCCAAATGTCGATAATAAAAGAGCTGCATAGCCTTGCTGGCACTCTGCCTTGAAGAGCTTGCATTTCTGGTCACCTGTGTGTACGTGTTCCATGTCTAAGGAACTGTTGCCATTTCTTGAGGGTTTATGATGCACCAGGCATCATGCTAAGCCCTTTACAAAGCTCAATGCATTCTTCTAAGGGTCCTAGTTGGTATCCTCATTATTCCAATTTTAAAATGAGGAAACTAAGGTACAGGGAAGTTGTCCAAGGTCTCATCAGTGGGTGGAATCAAGGCCGTGTAGTATGGTAGTTAAATGTATTTATCAGGGGCCTGACTGCCTGCATCAAACCCCAGATCGCACCTTGGAACTTCAGCTACTTTCTTACAACTAGTCTGTGCCGTGGTCTTGCCCTGGGTTCTTGGGCAGACAAAATGAGTTAACACTTGTAAAGCCCCTTTCAAAGTGCCTGGCACCCAGCAGACACCATCTGTGGGTCAGCTCTTATCACTGCCATGGAGGTGGAGGGGCCAGAGTGCTTTAAGCTAATATTTACTAGGCACCTACCATGTGCCATGCACTATGCTAATGCTCGTGAAGACCTTATAAAAGTTTACAGAAATTAAGTTAAGAGAAATGAAATCATTTGCCTAAGGTCAAAGCTAATAAGTAGGGGTTTGAGCTGCTAGTCAAACACAAGCCTGAGTTGTAACCAGAATCCTCTGCTGGCTGTCTTGTGTCTGAAAACAGTGATGTGTCTTCACATTCCCTGCAGCTCCTGCCACTGGGTCAGGCCCTTAAGCGGACTCAATACCAACTCTAGGTGTCTGGCGAGGCTTTCTAAATAGGGGGGCCCAGGCTGCAGATCAGGAGCCCTGCCCACCCCCAAGATGTCCCTGGCTTATCACCCCTTTTCCACCGGACTCCTGGCAGGCGTGGTGCTTGGAAAGCAGAGGAAAGGCAGAAAAACACTTGATGGAGCCTCACGGAAGTCCAGGGCCTGGTGTTGAGATGGCAGTGAGCTGCCCAAGCGAACCCAAGGCCTAAAGGTCAAGAATTTGGGACCGGCTGGACATGCCACTGTGTGCTAGAGAAGTCCAGAATTATAAGGCGTCAAGTGTGAGCTGGAGGCAGGATGGCAGAGAGAATGTAAGCCTGACTGAGCAAGTACATGTGGGTGAGTTATGTGTGTGGCTCAATTTTAGGCACTAGGCAGATTTGTAAAGCTCATCACCCTCCTAGAGTTGCCTGCAAAAGAAAGGCCACACGTTTAACACCATGCCCATCCATCAGCACGGGGCGGGGCAGACAGGGGTGCCCAAGCCAGCCTGGGCATGGAGAGGTTATCCCTGTCCTGAATGGCTCGTTAGCAGATGGTCTTAGCCAAGGGCACAAGATTGGTCCCTATGGAACACTGAGGGCACCGTCAAACACAGAATTCTGACATGGGACCAATCAAGATATCACGTTTCTTGTGAACCTACTAAGTGCCAGGAGACCCCTGTGTCTTGCTTTGTTTGTGAAACATTCAGCAAATCACTCCATCCAGTCTTGGTTTCCTACCCTGCACAATGGGGATGGATACTGAATGAGGTGAAAGGAGGCAAGATTTGGGCAAATGCTGGCTTCCTTTGTGCAAAGATAAGCAAGACACAGAGAGGACTTTGCCACTGTGAGCTTGTAAGAAATACAAAGGGGATGGACTGGAACATTTGAAGGACGATAACCATGATACAGGGCTGAGGAGATAAATATACAACCATCTGTGCCACTCAGTAGCATGGGATATCCACGGCGGAGGATTCTGAATACCAACGAAACTCACTATGTTGCACTTGTTGGCCTCTGCTCAGTGTGTATCTCACCAACCGGACTGTGAGCTCCCCAGAAGTCCCAGTCTTCACTCCTCACCCCTCCTTAGCTTAGCACCCAAGGCAGGATGGGGCTCAGGAAACTCCTAAGGAGGCTCTTCCGGCTGCCTGGTCTGGCTCAGCACAAGCATTCCCGAGCAGGAGCAGCTTCACCTGCCACCAAACCCCACGGTTTTTGGCAGGGGCTGGTCAGGCAGGTACATGGTGAGAAAATGGTGAAAAAAGTCCCCAGAGACAAGCTATGAACTGGCAACCTCTGCCCACCAACGCTCCCTGGATTCCCTGCAGCTTAGAAAGCAGCTTCTGCAGCCCATCTGGGGAGCGCTCATCATAGTGGAGCTCCTCAGGGTTAGGACGTCATCCACAGCATCCTTTGCTATCAGGGAAGCAGTTTTCCAGGGAGCAGAAGCATGGAATTTGGGAAGCTTGATGGATTCTCTGCCAAGGCCTGCCTTAAAAAAGTACCCCAGGTGGGGTGGGATGGCTTAAACAACAGAAACGCATGGTCTCCCAGTTCTGGGGGCCAGAAGTCTCAGGCCAAGGGGGTCAATGGGGTTGGAGCCTTCTGGGGACTGTGGGGGAGAATGTGCCCCGGGCCTCCCCCTGGCTATCAGTGGTATGCTGGCACTCTTTGGCGTTCCTCAGCTTGTAGATGTACCACCCTGATTTCTGCCTTCATGTTCACATGGCATTCTCCCTGTGTATGTGTCTGTGTCCAAATTTCCCTATTCTATAAGGACACCAGGGCTACTGGATTAGGGTGCCACCCTAATGACCTCATCTTAATTTGACCTTCTGCAAAGACTCCACTTCCAAATAAGGCCACATTAACAGGTACTAGGGGCTAGGACTTCTGTTTCTTTGAGAGGACATAATTCAACCTATAATACTTAGGTTCCCTAAAGAAAAAGCAGTTTCCAAAAAAAAAGCCCAGTTGAAATTGCTAACATTACTAATACACTGGGACAGAGTCCCTAGAAGTAGGCTAGACATCTGAAAGGATTTCCTGGCTCCAGCCCAGCCCAGGCCTCTGTGGCCTACATTGCCGTGAGGGACTCCTTGCCATTTGCACAGATGTTGGTCTGTCTCCCTTCTACACCTCCAGCACCTGTTGTTGACCTTGAATCTTACTGTTTCATCACCCACCATCCTACCCTACAGCCCCTATGGCTGCACGCTGCCTAAAGGGCAGAATACAGTCTACTGCTGGTACCTTATGCACCCCCAGTGATATGTGCTAACAAGAACATTAGCCAACAAGTGCCCCTGGCTTCTCAGGCCGTTTTCTCATTTGTAAAAGGGAGAAAAAGCAAATGCTTCATCCATCCACTTCCAGACCGTTCCCTGGAGGCACCCACAAGGAAGTCCACCGGGAGCCCAAGTCAAGGCGGGCACCTAGGGGGCTGGCACACATGGACAAAGGGGCTGTGTTCTGGAACCAGCCCAAGGGGTGGTCAAAGGAAGGAAGTGGCCCCACATTATGCAGAGGGATGGAAGAGACCATCAGCCCAGAGACAGCCACCTCCTTGCCTGAGGAGGAAGCAGAGAGCTGCCGGGCCACCTCTGTCTCGCTCCCTGTGGTTGCTCATGGACAACAGCCAGTCTCTGGAAGTCATCCTGCCTGGGACCCTGGCTGGCACCAAGGCTGGCTGAGACCATCTGCCAGAGATTCTCAGCAAGCATCAGTCTGATAAAGTGGCAGAGCTCTCCTCGGAGGCCTGGAAGCCACAGCCACAGAAGGAAGCAGAAGGCTCACTTGGGTGTGAATGGCCTTGGCACTTAGTCTCCAACAAAGGTTTCCTGAAGACTCCCTCGCCCACCTCTTCTGCCCTGGCCCCAGGGCCCTTATAGCTGTACCCACCTGACCACACAGCCAGGCCAGCCCTCAGGACCATCCGGGACTCCACATCCTCCTCTACCACCGCACTCACAACAAAATCCTATCTAGCTGTCATGCTTCTAATCCAGATTCTCCTCACCAGGGGACAGGCCTTCCCGGTAAAAGAGTACTTCATGGACGTTACAAAGAATTTCTAGGAGAAGCACCTTCACGGAGGAGATCTTGAGCACCTTGGCAGACCGGTGGATGACCAGAGCTAAGCCATATTTATCCACTTACTTGACTTCACAGTAGCACTGGGTGGGAGCTGTGAACATTCCCATTGCATAGGTAAGGTTACTGACGTTCAGAACAGTTAAGGGAGTTTCCCAAGACGGCTAACCAGGAGCCCAACACCTCCCTCTACACCACGTGGACGCAGTGTTTCCTACTCCTGTTGTCTGTTGGCCATCCTCCCCTGATGTCCTATGAGTGCCTCAAACTCTGCCTCTCCAAAGTTCAACTCACTGCCTCTCCCTCCTCAAGCTTCCTGCTCCCCTTACGCCCCCGACCCCCAACCCCCGACCTTGCTATTCTGTATTCTCTCTCTTCACTAGCTCATCGCCACCTACTCTGCTGGCAAGGCAAATGGAAAGAGCGCTGTCCCCCAAGGTCTTTGCAGGGGCCAGTGCATGGCAGCAAGCAACACCTTAGAAAGTGTGAATCTCAACCTTACCTGGGGAGTTAATCATTGATCTGAATGTGCCCTCCTTGGTTTTCTGTCCTAGCTCTCATTGGAAAAACCCTCCAACCTCACTTAATACATTTTCGGAAGCAGCCAGTGCTTTATTATCCACTGTCATTTATCAGTAATCAAAGTCCAATGGGGAAAGATCATCCTTTCTTAGCCTGGGAATGAAGGCCATTTACCTATCACATGTGATGCCTCTGGAGTGTCAGGTACCTTGATAGAAATGGCTGTCCATCAAGTAAACCTCAAGGATGTGACCTTGCCCAAACCAGACACGAATGGATTTGGAAGCGATTCACCAAATCCACGTCCCTTGAGGGTCAGTGAGCTCACACACTCACTTTATTCCTGACACTGTTTCTCTTACCTTCTGACAAAGAATCAATGTCACGTTATTGCATCCATCCCTGAGTTCCAGAAACCTTCATATGGACTTCTAAAACCCAAGTTCCCAGCCTGAGATTATATGATATATAAGAAGAGCTGGTAGAGGACCCACTCATTATTATAAAGTCTCCAGGGTTCCCAAAAGAGAGCTTATTTTTTTTCTAACTCTGTACACAAAAGTGAATTCAAGTAGATCAAAGACTTGAATGTAAGACAGAAACCATAAAACTAAGAGTCTTAGAAGAAAACATAGACAAAAATCTCTTAAACATAAGCATGAGCAATTTTTTCCTGGACACATCTCCTTGAGCAAGAGAAAGAAAAATCAAGAATGAACAAGGAGGGACTATACCAAACTAAAAAGCTACTGTTCAGCAAAGGATACCACCAGCAGAACAAAAAGGCAACCTACAGTATGGGAGAACATACTTGTAAACGATTTATCCGACAAGGGGTTAACATCCAAAATATAAAAAGAACCCATACGCCTCAACACCAAAAAAACAATTAACCCAATTAAAAAATGGGCAGAGGACCTCAACAGACATTTCCCCAAAGAAGAAATACAGATGGACAATAGGCACATGAAAAGATGCTCTACATTGCTAACCATCAGGGAAATGCAAATCAAAACCACGATGAGATATCACCTCACACCAGGTAGAATGGCCACTATCCAAGAGACAAGAAACAACAAGTATTTGGCAAGGATGTGGCATGGCAGCCTCCTGCACAGTTGGTGGGAATGTAAATTGGCACAACCGCTATGGAAAGCAATATGCAGGTTCTTCAAAAAACTAAAAATAGAAATACCATTGGACCCAGTAATTCTACTTCTAGGAGTGTACCTCCCCCCAAAAATAACAAAATTCCTGATTCAAAAAGATACATGCATCCCTATGTTTATCACTACAATATTTTGAAAAGCCAGGATATGGAAGCAACTTAAGTATCCATCAATAGATGAATGGATAAAAATGTGGTACATATACACAGTGGAATATTATTCAGCCATAAAGAAAAAAGAAATCCTGCCATTTGTAACAACATGGATGGATCTAGGGGGCATTATGCTCAGTGAAATAAGCCAGGCAGAGAAAGACAAATACCATATGATTTCACTTACTTGCAGAATATAAAACAAAGCAAAACAGAAGGAATAAAACAGCAGCAGACTCACAGACACTGAGAGAGGACTAATAGTCACCATCAGGGGGGTGGGTGTCAGTGGGGAGGGAGAGGGGGATAAAAGGACACAAAAAATCTCAATCATAATACAAGTTGGTCCAGAGAGAGAGGTACAACATGGAGAACATAGTCAGTGATTCTATAACATCTTCTTATGTTGACAGATAATAACTGCACTAGTGGGACTGAGGATTTAATAATGTAGGTAACTGTTGAAACACTGAGATGTTTATTTGAAACCAATGTAAGAGTGTACATCAATGATACTTTAATTTAAAAAGAGGGAGAGAGAGCTCAGTTTAGCCTGACCTGGACCACCAGGACCAGTGCCAGAGTCACAGCATCTAGGGCTGCAGAGACCGCATCCAACTCCACGTGCAACCCAGAGGCTCCAGCCTCCTGCCAAGACTTGAGGTCTGAGATGGGAAGGAAGGCACAAAGCAGGAGATGCAACTAGTAAGTGAGCAGAGAAGTCAGGAGGAAGTAGTGCTCGTCCCCACCCCCAAACTCATGCGCATGGGCAGTACCGGGTCAAAGGTCCTACTTGGAGGGAACTGTCCAATTATGAGTCACCATGGTGACTCGAGCACAGGCTGGCAGCACCTTCCCACCCAGACTCCTGTTGACTTAGCCAAATGAGTACAGCAAGCCTGAAGCAACAGCTCGGGAAGCTAGGGATAGATTCCATCCCTGTGCCAGCAACCTCAAAGAATCTCTGGAAAAAAAAAAAGGAAGAAAGAGAGAAGGCAGTGAGGTCCCTCAGGCAGCCTTGCTCTGCGAGAAGCAGCAGAATGATTGTGCAACAAGGCGCAGAGGCTACTGAATTGCAGCATGTCACAGCCACTGAGACTGGGAAGACTGGATGGATAGCAGGCCCAGCATGGGGCAGGGGAGCTGCACACACCACCCTCCCTTTTGTCACTGAGGATCCATAGTAGTGTGTGTTAGCAGCAGCTCTGGGAAGCCCCAGGGGTCACATGGCAGATACACCAAGGAGAAAACTGGCTGGGGATAGGGGCTTGTCCATAAGACAGCAGGTGGCAGCTCCAGGAAGGACAAATCCAAGCACAGTTTGTACCTGGCATGGTGGCCAGGTCAAAGAGCCAGCCAGATGCAGTTGGCTCATGGTGCAATGGGTTCACCAAACTCAGGAAGAAATATCACAGGCATTAAGTTTCCCTTCTGGAACTCCTCATGGCTCGAGCTCGCTCACTCGGCCTTACAGTTAACTGGATCATGTAAGACTTAGTTTCACCAACCAGTGCTCTGGTGTAAGAGCTAGGGGAGCAGTCTACCAGCAGTGAGCAGGAAGGAGAAACGGCCCTTTCTCAGCCTGGGAAAGGGCCCCTGCAGAACTGACCCTCCCTACTGAAGGGCAAACACTGTCCATATTCATGGGTGAAAAATACTAAAACTTCCCACCAAACCTGTGAAAGAATTCACAAACACAAAAGGCAGAGAACATAGCACCCAAAATTAAGATGAGATCTGAGAAAAAATTACTGGTGAGAAAGGCATTATAAATTCCATCATGGCCAAGAGCACAGGCTCTCTTGCAAAACTGGCTGACCTTGAATCCTGGCCTCAGCACATACTACGTGGCTGAGGCTGAGCAGGCTTCAAACTCCCTGAGCATCTGTTTCCCTAATCTGTAGAGTAAGGACTCTCAAAGCACATGGCTCTCAAACTTGTTCTAAGGATCATATGGCATAATGCACTCATAGTAAGTGCTCAGGAAATGATCACTCATAATAGCTGATGCATCGAGAAAACCTCTATTCCATGTCTGCAATAAAAGTCAAGAGTACTTATCTCTGAAATGAGATGTGTTCACAAAGGATATTCCAAAATGAAGAGTAAGAAAGATATAAGCAGGAACATTGTGAGGCCTAAGATAATAGGTTATACAAAAAGATGACAGATATAGAGGACAGGCAGCCAATTCAAAATGAACTGAACTGAAAAATTATGAAAATACAAGAAAACTTTCCAGGACTGAAGACAGACCTGAGCCTGAAAGTCAAAGGCTTACTGATGACTGTATGTATGTATGTATGTATGTATGTATGTATATATTTCATGATGAAGAAATACAAGCATCCAAAGAGATGGCAGATCATCGATGAAACGAAAAAAACTCAGGCTGGTTTCTGACTTCCCTGCAAAACTCAACAGGCCCAAATCGTTCACATTGAAAGAAACAAAGTGCAATAAATCAGAATGAGTTTTTCAGGGAGGTTACACAGGTGGGAAGCTATTCATATTTATGACAAAGACATTGATCAAAATAAAGAATTCAGTAATAGGAGATGCCTGTGGTAATAAAGATCTAGCAATGAATGCTAAGGTCCATTAGGTCTACATAATTGCTATAACTGTAACATATCACAAAAGAAAAATGAAAATTAAAAATAAATCCTCTTATAGAAAACATAAAATGCAAAAAAAAGTAACAATAATACAGTAGAAGTTTAAAATGTCAGCATATACAATAAAAGTATGAATGTGATATTACAGGAGCAAAGGAATGAAAAGAAGGAAATGCTTACTGTTGTTTACCTAACACAGGAGGGAGTCAGCAGATGCTGTTTCACCCTGTAAACTAGCCATTAGCAAAATGCAGTTGAAGAATATAAATACCTGAGATGAAACACAGAGAGAGCTAACATTCCAATTAGCTAGAGAAAAGTATAAAAATAAAAAATGGTTCATTATAGCAAGATAAAAGAGACTGCAAAGCAACATAAAAAAAGAAGAAAGTTAGAAGGCCAAAATGTATGCACTTTTTAGAATAAAAAATACATAAATGCATATCACATGCATACATATAAAAGGAATAAGGAGAGGTTGGAGGCATTGCTGTCTGGACCAAGAGAAATTCAAAATGAAAGATGTTAGACAACTCAAGAGGTTTTGTATTGATAAGGGGTATGATCCAAAGTGAATGTCTATGAGTCAAAGACTTTATACAGAGTCTAAAAGGATCAAAACATACAACAGAAATCATCAAAAAAATAAAAGGAGACAAGTGAAACAAATAGAGTAGCAACAGGAGAGTTCATCAAACTGCGATTGCTTTTTTGTAAATTAAATTGGCCAAAACTAAACATGATTATGAATGACTAGAAGGATGGCAGTCACGGCAGGAGGATCCAGCCCTCTTGTTTCACAGGGGAGGAGGCTGGCTGGGGGAAGACGGGCTGAGAATAATGGTTCCCAAAGTGTAGTCTCTGGCCCACAGCAACGGCATCGCCTTGGAACTTCTTAGAGATGCACATTCTCGGGCTTATGCCAGACCCATCCAGGATCAGGAACTATAGGGGCATGGGGAGGAATGCAGCCTTGCAGATGGTTCTGATGCAGGTTTAAGGCTGAGAATCATTGATGCAGTGACTAAGCCCACAGGTTCCCAAGGCCAGGAGCAATCCACTCCACTTAGTCATTGCTGGGTGACCTCAGATAAGATGCTTAACTCTCTGTGCCTAATTCATCTTTCACAAACTAAGACTGCCTCCCTCTTGATAAGGCTGTGAGGAGGGATGAGATCAAACACCTGCAGGGTAAGCACTCACTCACAGCTCTCACCCTGATTCAGAGATGCACAGCAGAGCCTACTCTGAACTCTACTGCTCTCCTGCCCCCCATTGCAGTAAACTTCCTGTGTCCACTCCTCCAGGCCTGTGCAGGGGGATGTGCTGACCCTGACAATCAGTCAGTGCCAGCTCATGGTTGGTTCCTCACCTGCTGCTTAAAGCAATGCCATAAACCCCTCTCTCCAGCTGGAGCAGACTCTACGTGACCACTGAGCTTACCATCTCAGGGCCTCCTCCCCATGCCCACATCACCCTCCATTACCACCTCCCAGCCCCAGTCCTCCTCCCCCTGAAGAGTCTGCAGAGCTGGGCAGACAGACCCTGATCCCCGCCCCTCGTCTCTGCAGAGGAGAGAAAGCCAGCACACAGGGGAGCCCCAAACATGTCCCAAGACTCCACCTTCAAGTGCCGAGCAGGCACCACCACCCACATGGGGAGGGAGCAGGGGCAGCAGAGGCCTAGGCCCCATAGCAAAGGCTCTGTGTGTCTGTAAGCACTCCAGGGTCAGCTGTGTCCTGGTTAAACGTAAATGTCCCAAGAGGCGAGAGACAATTTTTCCACCCATAAAGATGTAATTCAAATTTGAGATGTGGCAGAAATTTCACTGTTGCTGACTGTGTGTCATCACAATTAGATCATGTGCTTAAGCCTTTTAGAGCTACAAGTGCCCAAGGAATCAACCAGTGTAACACCTCATCTGGAAGGTGAGATTCATGAAGCACAGAGAGGCTTGGGGCAGCCCAAAGGGCACACAGCAGAAAAATCTAACAGAATTAAAACACATATCTGAGAACTCCAAAAGAAGCTTCTTTCTCCTACATCGGGTTGCCATGGAACAGCAGCTGCAGCACCTGGGAAGGGAGAAAATGTCACGAAAAGAGAAGTTTCTACCTGACACTCCCACAGATAATCGTGCTCCTGACACAGGAAATGGCTCTTCTTTATACCACTTTTCTTACATGGAGAAAACACCTCCTGTGTTGCTTCATTCATAGTTACACGTGCTTAGCAGGGAGACTGAGGCTAGACCACTTGAGTAAGATGCCTCTGAATCCTTCTCAGGTTACTTTCTCCACTCAAAATGCCTGCCCCTGCTCCTACCTGCCCAAAAAGCTCCCACATTTCAGGCCCTTGCAGAGCCCGCTCCTCCAGGAAGCCCTCTCTGCAAACTTCACCTTACCCTGGCCTTTTCCACCAGGATCTCCTAAAGGAAACAGAGCTCTAGTTTCACCATACAGCATCCGGCTTGTCCTCAGACTTCCAGCTGTGTCTGATCTGGAAGGAGAGGATACAGGCCCTACATCTCTGACACCCCATGGACACCAAGAGAAGGCCTAGGTCTGTCTGATGACAAAGCCTGAACTCACACCTCACCAAGTTCAAATTTCACCAGTACCATTTACCCACCCTGTGTGATTGGGCAAGCCGCTTCAACTTCCTGAGCCTCGGTTTTCCTACCTGGAAAATGGCAATACCTCCCTCCTAAGTTTCTGTGAGGATTAAATGAAATTACATGGGTACAGCTCCAAACACTCCCAGAAGACATTAAATAGAAGTTGATACAATAAAAATGACAATGGTAATGATAATGGCAAATACCACTAGTGTCCATTTATCCAAGACCACTTGGCAACTCTGTATCAAAGACGTGTAGAGAAGTCAGATCCTTTTTGGTTGAAATGTTGCAGATGTATCAACTCCAAACCCTCTAGGTCAGGGGAGAAAGGGTAGGGTGATAACAGAGTTCTTGGTTTAAAAAACATAAAACAAATTCCATCTTCCAAATAAAATCTAACCTAGCCACCCCAAGAATCTCAGAAAAGCATAGAGGATAGTTCAAAGGTAAAACCATCTCTTCATCTGAGGCATCAATGCCTTTGTTTTTTTCTTTTTGAGTAATGAATATATAGAGTATACAAGGCATATAAGACATCATCCTGGGGGGGATGAAGTTTGTTAGAGCAGAATGCCCAGCTCACATGCACCAAACACATAAATGGCAAGATGCAATTGAGCATATGATTCACTAGTAAAGAGTTAATGATTTCATAACTAAAAGTAATTACTGGCCCAGGTAAAGCAATCTACCTGGAGAAGAATCACAGTGGCCTTCCTAGCAACTGATTTCTTGATGCCCTCAAACACTATTTTAATACATGTTGAGGTGTTTTCTTTCTTTCTTCCAAGACTCAAAAGAGTTAATTCAATCCCTTAGAGAGAGCACACTCACCTCTCTCCCAGTAGCAGTGGCTTAGAGAGAAAGATCATTTCGCTTATGTTCTAGACACATCTATATGTGGGGACCCCCACTTGCCCACCCAACTGGGGTATTCCATGAGACCCAGGGTTTAGCTGTAGACTCCTGAAGAAAGATTCAGAAATGCCTAGTCGCTTTAGTTCAAATTAAATTCACAACATTTTAGCATGTACCTTTCTCAGAGATTCTGAGTGCCTGTCTGCCCTCAGGTGTTGATGAATACACCTCCTACATCGGGTCACCCAATCCTGCCCCAACACCTACCAAGCTCCAGGCACTGTTCCAGCAGGCAGGGACACGGGGGTGAATCAGGCAAGGCTCTGCCTGCATGGAGCTGGCCTTCCTTAAACTGTTTCTCCAGAAATCTAAAGAAGTGAACGACTGGTCCACTGCAGGTTGGAACTAGGGTGCCGTGGGATTCTCTGGTGCAGAGGGGTTAGTGTTCTGTCGTTACAAGGTATCAAACACCAAAAAACTTTGCTGTAGGTCTTCTATGTTGTCATTACAACAACCTTCTGCATCAAGCGTTTACTCATCTAACAAGTCAGGCACTGAGGATGAGAGTGTGTGACTTACCCAAGGTCACACAACTAGGCAATGTTCAGCATGACGGAAGGTGGTTGGAGCACAGGCAAGGGGCAGCAGCAGAGGTTACTGGGACATGGCACCAGAGGGTCTCTCCACAAGGGGGCACAACTGAGCAGCATTGTCAGCTGAAGTGCTCCCTTGCTTTGGTTATATTGTCATCTGAAAAGAGCATGTATCCCACACCAGCCCCCAGGGGCTGATACTTCACTAGCCGTGTAACTTACCCCACATCGTACTTTTCACAGTCTTACCATGTTTCCAGCATTCATGTCTCTCCTCTGGAAAGTCAGAGCATGAGCGTCCCTTCCCCATTGTCCTCACGATACAGTGTCTATAGGGCTGGAGGGATTCACAGCCTGCCCTATGCATTCCCCAGGCAACCTCTAATCAGAGTCTACACCCTGCTGAAGATTGGCCATGGGGTGGGCAGGCGACGATGGCACACTGGTAACCAGGCTGGGGAGATGGGAGCGGGGACTAACCTAGCCCAGATCCTTGCACACTTTTCCATCACAGCCCCTGAAAGTAAGAACAGCAAACACCCACCTCCTCCCTCTCAAGGACAGCCTGAGCAAGCCTTCCCCAGGCAGGAAGCTTCTCTGAAGTGCTACATTTCATCTTTTTAAATGTATACATACTTGCATTCCTCCCTATAACAATGACTGAATATTAAAGAATATTTATTCCCAAACCTTCAAGAAGAACTAGTTCTCCAATGAAACAGAGTCATGTTTACATGGCATTCCCTGTGCAGCCCTGGACTGTGTACTTCTAAAGCTGGGAAGCATGGATCCAGGAGACCCAGGTCCCCTGAGATTCCATGACCATCTGTTCATTCATACCACCAGCCCATTGATTCTTAGCCCAGAGGAGCCCCAGATTAGCGCCAGGCAGCTGAGTCAGCAGGTCTCAGGGTAATCACCTCTTCCACCTTCTCATGAGTCACTAACCCACTGCCCCTTGCTCTGTGCCTGGAAATACACCAGCATGCTCAAGTGAAGTAGCACCTGGCTGCAAGCTGCTCACCAGCAAGAACCAGTGCAAGCGAGCACAGGGCAAAGAAGGCAGGGTGAAAACAGATGTGGACCACTGCTGGACACCCTCAGCCATTTGTGCATTTGTTCATCAAATACTACTGCATATTTGCCATGTGCAAGGCACCACATACCCTACAAGACGGCCACTCACTGGTGAGTCAGAGCTTTACAAGAATCAAGGAGGTAAGACTAGTATTCAGGAAACTCTAACAGAATGTACAAATACTTCATGCTATAAGAGAGGGACTGGGGGAGGAGTATGCTGGTTAGAGGAAGGAGAGGTTACTTTTAACTGGGAGCATCCTGGAAGAGCTAGATTTGGCCCCCAGCTATGAAAAATTAGTGGGATTTAGGTGCACAGACAAGGAAGAAGAAAGGACAGAATGAACAGCTACACAAGGCAGGAAACAGAGGTGCATGGACAGGGAGTAGTTTTGTGGGCTGATGCCCAGGGACAAAAAAGGGAGTGAAGACAGGGAAAAATGACGGAGATCTTTGAACACCACAAAAAAGATACTCAGACTTGTATTTTCCTTTAGCTAATGAGGAACCATGAAAGAGTATTTCAAAAAGGAAAGTGAAATAATCAGATAGCATTTAGAAAGTTTAACTGGGTAGTCAGATGTATGACTAATCAGAAATGAGTCAAGAAGCCAACTGGAAGACTACTGCAATAGTCCAAGCAGGCCACAGTGGATGCCCAAACTAGACAAGTGGTGGCCACAATGGGGAGGAGGAATGGATGCAGGGAACGACTAAGGGAAAATCACTAGGATTCAGCAATGGGCTAGAAAAGGAAAAAGGGAGTCGATCCCAAAGCACACCGCCTGGGAGAGATGAACTCTGTTTTCCCATTTCCTCTTAGGAAATCGTAGCATACCTCCCATTTCCTCTTTGATGAATTCAGCCTCACTGTCTCCATTCCTTTTTGGTGAAAGTAAGCCCACAGGCTCATGCATACAACTAATTAGACCTTCTTCCGGAAGTTCTAAAACCACTAACAGTGAGCCTCCTCAGAAGGATGTCAGGCCCATGACTCACCTGTTCCCTCCCATCACCTCCATATCCAAGGGGTACAGTTCAAGGAAGCCCCAGTCCTCTGGGCATGTCCTTTCAAGAACAGTCCAAAATCAAAGGGAATATTCTCAAGATTTCCCACACCGAGGACACAGAGTTATGTTCCCAAGTACTGTGTGTGTGCGTGTGTGTGTGTGTGTGTGTACACACACACACACACACAGAGCTTTTGAATATGGACAGAGAGAAGAAGGGAGAAGGACACAGGAGGAGAAATGGAAATAAAGAGTTTTTCCTCTGAAGACTTCAGCTCCCAGCCAGACCCCAGGCTCCAAGTTCTAAAACCCTCCCAGCACCCATCACGGGGTTTAATTCCAGAGGAATAGACCCGTCATTCCAAACCTATGTTTATGCTGCTGGCTCAGAAGAGAACAGTGCACTATTTCCTAAATGGGCTAGAGAAAGCAAACACTGGTTTCTACAATTCACAAAAAAAAAAAGAAAGAAAGAAAGAAAGAAAAGCAATTTTTAAAAACAGAAAATGCTTTCTTTGCAGCTTCTAAAGATTTTTTCATTCAAAAGATAAATGGCTATATGGAGCACCACAGGAAAGTATATATCCTTGCAACTTATTTTCACTCCCTATCGAACAGAAGAACGTCCATGAGAAAGCAGGTGCTGTGTTCTCACCCCTTAAAGTGTTTTACCCGGGTATACTGGAGAAAAGCAACACGGAGATGGCTTTCGAATGTTTTCCCCCTGACATGAGATCTGAGGGCCAAATCAGGAAACTGGGTGAACCCCACCTGAGCAGCTCATCAGACTGCTGACACCACCCCAGCCCAGAGCTGGACTGACAATCAGCCCTGATAAAAAATCTCCAGACTGGAACTACAGCACCAATATCAAGGGATTATCCCTGAACTGGCTGTTCTTTCCCGCAGGCAGGCTCCAAATGCCTAGCTGGCCAGAGAACTAATCAGTCCTGTCCTGGCTCACTAATCAGAAGCCCACTCACTGCCCAGGAGAAAATGCACAGGCCGAGACCCAGCTCTGAGATCTGAAGGGACCAGGCTGCTTTTCTCTTTCTCTCTATGCATCCTCTAGGCTCCATTTAGGGAACCTAATGGGAAAAGACACTCTTTCTCACACACTTTTAGTGAGACTGCATGAATGCTGCATGACCTTTCTGGAAAGCAACTTGGCAATATAGAGAGAGACTCTTAAAAACATGCACATTGTGGCCTAGCAAATTCCACTCCTAGGAGCCTGTCCTAAGGAAACAATCTGTGATGTGAATAAAAATGGACATATACAGACTTTAGCTGTAGCATAGCCTGACACAGTGAAAAACCGCCAATACTTTACAGGACCAACAACAGGGAGATAGTTAAACAGATTGCAGTGCATCTACTTCAGAAACTAACATGCATGATTAAAAAGCATATTTTCAAAGAACTGTTGACAAAATGCAAACTCTCTATATATGCATTAAATATGTAGAGAAAAGATCGAAATGAAATATATATAAATATTAACAGCAATCATCTCTGGGACGAAATAGTTGCTTTCATTTTTATACTTTTTAAAAATTGTGATAAAATACACACAACATAAAATTTCTCATTTTAACTGTTAAATGTACAGTTCTGGGGCATTATTTATATCCACATTGTTGTGTAACCATCAACACCATCCATCTCAAGAAATGTTTCCTCTTTCCCCAGCTGGTACACTGTACCCATTAAACAACTCCAGAGCCCCCAGCCCCCAGCCCAGGCGACCACCCTTCTACTTTGTGTCTCCGTGAACATGACTACTCTAGGTGTCCCATGTAAGTAGAATCCTACAGCATGTGTGGCTTTTGTAACTGGCTTATTTCACTTCGCATATCTTCAAAGTTCATCCATGTTGTAGCGTGTGACATGTAAAGCTGAATGAGAGTCCAGCATATTCATCTATCACACTTTCTCCAACCATTCTTCTGTCAATGGACACTTGATTTGCCTCCACCTTTTGGCTATTGTGAATAATGCTGCTGTAAATTTAGGTGAACAAATATCTCTTCAAGTCCTTGTTTTCATTTCTTTGAGGTAAATGCTAGGTAGTGAAATTGCAAGACAGATGATAATTCTGTTTACTTTTTAAGCAACCGCCACCCTGTTTTCTGCAGCGGCTGTACTGTGCTACAGACCCACCAGCAATGCACAGAGGTACCAATTTCTCTATATCCTCACCGACACTTGTTACTTTCTGGTTTGGGGATAATAGCCATCTTAACTAGTATACATTTGTACACTTTTCTGCATTTTTGAAGTCTCCTTACCTGGGGGGGGCACATGTGACATTTATAATTACAAAAACAATACTGTTTTTAAAACTATGTTGGGGGATGGTTCAAGCCCCCCTCTGCCCTTCACACGACACATCTTCTCACAGCTGTAACCTGAGGGTCTAGTCCTCTGTTCCACAGTGGCTCCTGTCTCCCTCCCCAAGTTCCATGAAGTGATACAGAAAGAGGAAGTGAAGAGATTGAGGGCTCACTGAGTCCTGGCATACAATCCCAATTCTACCACTTACCAACTGTAAGACAAGCAGTATCACGTCTTGGTGCCTCAGTTTTCTCATCTGCTAACTGGGACTAATGGTATCAACCTTTACGGTTATAGGGCCTTGCACTCTGCCTGCCATACAGTAGGGATTTGACAAAAAATGATTCTACTCATTTCTGGAATTGTTCGTGGTTTCTGCCACAGGAAGGAGCACAGCATACCTACTAGTGCAAAACTGCTCAATTCATTGATTGAAATTCATCATTGTGCAGATGCCATCTGTCCTCCTATGCGTGTGGCACTGGGGCTGGATTCTTGCACATGGCCACCTGCAAGTAAGCTCACACTGGTCATCGTCCAGGAGACAAACGAAATGTGGGTCCCAAGGGCTCAAAGGAGAGCAGCACAATTTGCAAACTCCATGCTGCCACCAAACTGGCTCTATAAAGAAGGGGGCTGGTATGGGCTGAACTGTGTCCCCCGCAAAATTTGTGTTGAAGTCCTAACCCCCAGTAACTCAGACTGTGACTCTTTGTGGAGACAGGGTCTTTAAAGAGGTGACTAAGTGAAGATGAGGTTACAAGACACCAGTATGACTGGTGTCCTCAGAAGAAGAGGAGATTAGGAAACAGACCAGCGAAGGAAAACCATGGGAAGACACAGGGTAAAAGCAGCCATCTAGAGAGCCAAGAAGATAGGCTTCAAAAGGAAACCCTGCCAACATCTTGATCAGTGTCCAGGACTGTGAAACCATAACATTCTGCTGTTTAAGCCCCCCAGTCAGTGATATTTGTTATGGCAACCAGAGCAGAGCAGACTCTGGGCTGAGCAGACAGGGCTCCCAGGCACTGCCCTCTGCTCACATCCCAGCACCACATCATGCAAGAAACAGGCAGGAGGCTTCCTGAGATGCCACAGCTGAGGCGAGATGAGTGAGCAGCTCAGGTTGCTATTGTTAGCCCGGCTACATACTGGCCAATGGACAGTCAGTGCTACTCTCTGAACCTCTTGTTTCTTCCTCTCTCTCCAATGGGGCTGTGTAAGGATCAAGACAGTATATCCAATCTAGGCCTTAGAATCCAAGCCATGGTTTCACTATTAACTCTCACCAGGTTAAGTGCAGTAGCTTCTTTATAAGTATGTCTGCCTCTACTCCCTCCTCACATGCTGGCCTCACTGCTGCAAGAGCAAGCTTTTAAAAATATTAACCTGATCACATGCATGGCTGCTTAAATCCCTCCAACAATGCCCCACCACAATAAGAAGGAAATCTGGACTCCACACCATTGCCCAGAATACCCTACAAGAAATGGCTCCTGCCAACTCCTACCCCTGAATTCTGTTCAGAATGGCCTTTTGCGATTTTGAAATAAGGCAGCTTATTCCTACCTCAGGACCTTTGCACTAGCTGTTCCTATTGTTCCAATGCTCTTCCCCTAAATTCCCTCCTGGCTGGCTTTCTCTCAGTTCAAATGTCTGCTCTTCAGAGACAGTGTCACCCCTCATAAAGAAACATGCAGTGTCATTTCATGCTGTTGTCTTCCTAGACATTAACAACAGCGTCTCATGGCCTCCCTGACAGCAAGCTCCACTTCTGCCTGTTCACTGCTGCTTTCCCACCCCTTGTCCTGTGCCCAGAAGGAGCCCAACAAATATGTGTGGCCTGCTTTGCAAACTGTAGAGTGCTGCATAAATATAAGGAAGTGCCGCAAGTACCCAAAAGAGCCAGCCAAGTAGTTCAAAGAAAACAGGATGAAAAGGGGGCAATTCAGGGTGCACATGGAGGGACTTCAAATGGTAATTTAAGAAATAAACCAAGCAACCCATTTTCTTAAATGTGTGAGGCTTGTGGGCCAGAGAAGCACAAACCACACTGACATTTCATTTATTCTCTGCAGGCTTTATCTGCTCTGCCTAGCCATAGGAACCACATCAATTACAGCGGCTGCAGTCCTCCAGGAGCCAGACAGCAGAACTCCCTCCTTGGGGGTGGCCTGGGAGGGGATCCTGGCAGGGCTGAGTCACCCTCATTGCATTAGCCCTCCCTCCTTCCTGCATCTGGGTCCTTCTCACTGCAGCGCTGCCTGCCCCAGGGCCTGCACTCCCACAGCAGCAGACCTGTGATTCACAGATGGCCCATCAGTCCCTGTGCCAGCAGAGTGCCCCCTGAGCCTATCTTTAGAAGTTTCTCAGGCTGAAAAATCAATTTACCCGCCTGGCACCTGGGCCTGGAGCCTCCCCGCTACATCAGCGTGTAGCAGTGTGTGGCTTCCCCCTGCTATACCAGGCCATGCTCATCATCTGGGGGAGCAGGCAGTGCCACCTCCAGACTTCTGTGTGCTGACCTGCCCTCAGAGCTGGGCTAGTCCTTACCAGAAGGCGCAGATAAACAGCAGACCTTGGAAAGTACTGGCAAGGGGGAAGCAAATCACTCTGTGTCCTGGCTGCCCAGCTGGCACACTCCCCAGGTGTTTCTCTGACACAGAACCCACGTATGGTCCCATCAGAGCATCTGGCCCAGGTGGTGAGAGTCTGGTCACCTCCTCAGAGCATGACTAGAGGTAAGAGACCAGAAGAGGACTCCCTACTTCTGTAAAGACTCAAGGGCCAATTCCCAATGGGGTGCCACCCATAGCTCACCCCACCCAGGCTCCCCACTTTCTGGAAATGCCAGAAGCCAAGGGGAATCCCATGTTATGGGGTAAGAAGGAAGGGGTCGCCGTCTCATTGGCCCCTTACCATATCAGTGACATCTTCTTGCTTTCTGTGAAGACTCACAGAGGGCCTGGCTCACTGAGTAGACTGGCATGAGAGGGAAGTTGGGGAGGGAGAGAAGAAAAGCAGACCATGGCCGCACCCCTGCCCTCTGCACCCTTGAGCTCTCTGTGCTCAGCCTTTGAGATTTCCAAAGGACTTCTGATCTACCTCTTCATCCATATCTCGATATACCATTTTTACAGAAGACAGTAGATGCAGCCTCATCTTTCAGAAATGCAGTCTATGGCTTGCCCACCTCCACCTGTCCCCATTATTTCTGACAGACAGTGACCCACCTCCACCTGTCCCCATTATTTCTGACAGACAGTAAACTCCAGCTGTCCTGGAGCAAATAAAAAATAGAGAGGGGGCTCCCACCACTGGCTTGCAGATGAGAAGTGAGAATGACCCAGAGAGTTTAGGCACAGCAGCCATCCCTGAGAACTGGCAGAACAACCCTGTGTTTGTTTTCTTCATTCAAAAAAAGGGGTCCAAGCTTATGTGCCCACGGGAGACAGGTTGCCACGGGAAGTAAGGAACTCTGTTTCCCAATCCTCCCACTCTGTAACTATAAGCAAAGGACGCAAAACAAAACACTAAGATGCCCCGGAGGCCAATCCAAATGTACTTGCTGACCCCCAGTCTGGTCCCTGGGCAAGGAAGCGTGGAGTGACCTCTCTGCCTCTCCCAGGGAGGCCTTCCTGGTCTGCCTTGCAAACAGCAGCACTGGCCAGAGGGTGAGGCTTGACAGAGAAGCCAGGCAATTTGGCCCCCACCGCATTGAGGAGGGACCCAGGGGGAACCAGGAGGAGCAGGAACAACGTGCACCCGGTGCACAGGTGTCGCAGTGGCAAGGTTTATGGAGGGGCAGGAAGCCGCACGGCTTGCCCGGATGCCAGCTCAGCTTGCCAGCTGAAGTATTTGGGGCCTGTCTTGCCTCTCTGCCCAGAGCAGAGCACCAACACAAGAGTACACAGCACTCCTGGAGCCCCCTGCAGCTGGGAACTCCCCCGCCGTACACCATGCGGGTGGCATTTCCCAAATCCTCATGTGTCACCCCTCTGCCTGCAATGTCTCTTTCTTCTTGCTTCCTCTCATTCAAGGCTAATTTATCTCCTTCCTGAAGATTCGGCTCAAGTGTCAGCTTCTCCAAAGGGCTGTCCCCCACACAGGGCCCTCTTGCCAGCCCCCGGGCCACCAGCCCCAGCACATCTCTCTCGGGGCACTTACAACAGTCACACATGTGGCTGGCCACCTCACTAGCCTGGCGCTCATGGAGGGAAGGGCTGGGTCTTTCCATCCCGTTATCCTCAGCAGTCAGCACAGACATCTCGGAACAAAGCAACAGCTCTCTGCAGAATGGAACCAAGCAATGCATCAAGGAGCAAATGTTTTCAGAACACAGATTGATGCCAGGCACCACGTGAGGGGCTCTGAGGTTAGTATCACACATCCTGGGGCTATAGTCTTTTGTCGGTAACAGATGTTTAAGAAGCACCCCAGCAAGGGGACTGTCCCCAGCTCCCCACCCCCACCCCTAGCCCACCCACCAGCCTTCCTCTGCTCCAGCCCTCCTGGTCTCCACCCTTCTCCACTTGCAGTGCCTCTTCCCACTATGCTCTAAGCAGACACCTGCTCGGATCTCACCTTGCCGTAGAACTTTTCTCGCTGCCCTGAATAAAAGGACACTCTCATTACTTTTTCCCTTTGCCTCCCTTATTTGTCCTGTTGCACCTATACCCATCTGACTTACTCCATTTACTTAATTATCCTGTTGATGGTCCACTCCACCACCAACACATAAACTGAGAAATCATGACCTGTGTCTGCTTCATTCTATGTCACACGCCCATTACCAAGGGCAGTGCCTGACACATCACATGACACAAAAAAATGCTGGCTAACTAGATGAATTTAAGGAGGAGGAAGTAAGATCCTTTCAAAAACCTCCACATCTGTGTCAAGGCCTCCCATCCCCCTGTGTGCCCAAGAGGCAGCTGGGACCCCTGCCCCTCCTCCTTTGTTATCAGTGAGCAGGACACCTGAAGAACTTTCCAGTTCTCATGCCTCATCACATTTCTGTGGCCCAGGTGCCACAAAGCAGGTTAAGAGGATATGATGGTGGGTGCCATGTGAGGAGAGTTGGTATGGGTGAGCACCTGTGTGTGAGGAAGCACAGAGTGTGAGCCAGGCGTGGAAGTGTATGGACACAGTGAGTGGGTGAGTGTGAGGAGTTTGTGGGCAAGGGCACGTGTGGGAAAAAGGCAGGGGTGAGGTAAACACACATGTGTGGGTGCATAGACGTGCACACATGTATGTACTCGTACATATGTAAATGCAGGGAAAGTGTGCTGGGCTTCCTCTCCCTGGAGCCAACTGGCTGGAGACACACAGGTGGAACAAGGAGGGTGCTGCCCTTAGATCTTCAACAAGCACCCCTCCCTCTGTGTCCTGCTGCCTGACCTGTATCAAGCCATATCAGAAGGAAGTAGTAAGACTGGAACCCGGGCCTCCTCCATTAAAGAACTACAAGGCATTTCCAGGGCCACAACCAGACAGTCAAAACAGCCCAAAGAAAACGCAGGCCAACACCAAGCACAGGTGCCACAGGCTCTCTGGGTGTGGAGTCACCGGCATCCTTCAGAAGAGGCCACGCTCCCACTGATTTTGCATCAGGTCCAAACACAGAGATCTGGATTCCCTGGAGATTCCAGAAACAAGCATATGTGTAGTATATGGACACTTTATTATTAGCTACACATCTAACAAACATCGCAGCTTCTGGGAACAGCAAGGCTTGGAGGCATGATGACCTGCTGGCCTCTCGGCTGAACTGGGATCCTGGGGCAAGAAGGTGTGTTCTCTGCCAGCCCCGCCCAGCAAGCTCTGAGACAAAGCACAGACACTGAAGGGTGTTCCCAGACTCTCCCCCTGCTCCAGGCTCTGACTCTGGCCTGTCTCACCGCTCACCTCTCCTCCCACTGTCCACCTTGCTCACTGGGTCCAAACAGCTCAGCTTCCTTTCATTTCCTTATCTGACAAGAAGGAACTGCTCATCAGTACCTCACAGGCACTATCATAGGCACCAGAAACATTGTACATGCAGAAAAAGACAGTAAACCATACCAAAGAAACAAACGCAAGGTATGTTGGGCAGTGATAAGTGGCCTGGGAGAAACAAAGCTGGGGGGAGAGGCAGGAGCGGGGCAGTTACACAGAGAAGTCAGGGGAACTTTCCAGCCCCCAAGCACATCCCCTCCCCAGAGGCTCTGCAGCTGCTGTTCCACATTCCTGAAGCACTGTTCCCCCAGTAGTCCTCCACAGCTTCCTTTTCCAGGAAGGTCAGTCTTACTCCACTCAGTGATCACTTCCTTAGAGAGAACATGCCTCCACATGGCCACCTACATAAAACAGATGTCCTGTCACATTCACATCACTACCCCTTAGCCTGCTTCATTTCTTAAAAGCATTTATCACTGTCTGAGGTTAAATTATTACTCATTTACTAGGTTCCTATCTCCCCCACTAAAATATAAGGTCCAAAGGAGAGGGGGTTTAGATCTGGCTCACTGCTCTATCCCCAGCACCTAGAATAGGCGAGACCACAGCAGACCTTGAGTCCTGAAACGTCACAGGCCTTAGGCTACGTGATGCCCTCCCCAGGCACCCTTTCTTACATGCTGTTGGTGGGCTGGGCAGCAACCAGTGAAGTCATTAACACACTAGCATGAACCTACCACTTCTCTCTAGGGACCACTTAAAAATCTAAGGCAATGCATGGATTTTTGAGGAAGGGGACTGAGGAGAAGGGAGAAAGCACCTGGGTGCTAGTCCCAGATCTGTCCCCAACTTCAGGGCAACCTCAGTAAGTATCTGTTTCTTTATGGTTTACAGCTAAGAGGGAGCTCTGTGGTCACCTACGGCTTGGGGATTCCAGAGGGAGGGAATGGATCAATTACAAGAGGAGACAAATGTGGCTGACTCCTCACACTGCCTGTCAAGGACAAGTTTGTGGTCTGAGTTCCCAGATGGCTGGTGACAAGATGGTAATAGAAACAAAATGGGAAAACTCAACAACCGCGGGAAGCCTCACGCGCTTGTATTAATGCACACTGAGTGAAGATCGTCTCCCCGTTGCTAAGCACCGGCTGTACACACACGGTTACTATTAGAAAGTTAATCATGGAAAATGCTGAGGTCTCTTTCCCCAGCCCGGCATCTCTAGGCTCCACACTACAATTTCATCTTCCATATAATGTTACCGGACAGTGCTGTTGGCTCCATCCACTCCCGTGTCCCAGGCCTCTATGACCTTTCCGTTCCCTTCAAGCCACATGCCACATCATCCCTGCAGAGCTCTAAGACGCGCTGGCCTTGGCCCGCACCTGGCCCAGACAAGCATCCTGACATTTTCCATGCAGCTGCAGCAGCCAGCAAAATGCTCAGGGGGGATTAAGACAACTTGCTCCATCACCAGAGTTGTGCTGGGAAAGGGAAAAACAGCATGAGCCCCACTGTGGCTGCTGGCACTACCATACACCATCTCTACCCAGAGATGAACAGTCAGAGCCAAAGCTGCTTCTCCATCCCTAACTCGCAAAGCACGGATTACTTCCCACCTCACGCTTTCCAAAAGATCAGCAGAGACGGGAGGCACGTTTGAAGGCCAGCCTCATAAAAGGCTTAGTACCTACGTGTCAGTCAACATCCCAGGGAGCAGATAATTGATTTTTTGTTTTATATAATTTGTGGGCACTGGTTCCCATTCCATTAGCCTGGATAATCGAGAGGAGACTGCAAAAGAGCATTAACATCCCAACCAAGGTCACACAGCTCCCTCCTGCTGCCTCCCTAACCCAAAGACTGTGTTACAATGGCTTTTATTAATAATCACAGGAATAATAAATAATTTGAGTTCTTACGAAGCAAAGTGATTCTCCTGTCACATCAACAATTAAGGCCTTCCTTGGTGAAACACAGAATGGGAAATATTTCCTAAGGTTCACACTAGCAATCTCTGACAGTGGAAGCCTTCTGCTTGATGACACCAAAAAGGAGAAAAGGGACTTGCTTGAAGTGTATAGTGTGAAATCTCGGGCTGGCTTGTGTTGGGTTCCCCGTTCCACCAGCTGAGTGACCTTGAACACGCCACTTCACCAGGCCCCCACGTCACACAGGGGCTAGTGAAGACACAGCACTAGATGTGCTCAAAGCGCTTGGCACAGTACCCAGCACAGAGCACATTCCAGATATTAACTCCTATTACGATAGTTCCTACTAATAACAACATCTCAAGTATGAAGACATGCTCTCCTTGGTTCCCCTGCCACCCCAGGAATGGAGATGGGGGTGGCGTGTCCTCTGCCAGCACTCAGCCTACACATGGGCAGCACTAGTGGCTGCCCCCCACCACACGGCCCTCCGGATGAGCAGGGGACGCTGCTGGTCACCCCCCACCACACGGCCCTCCGGATGAGCAGGGGAGGCTGCTGGTCACCCCCACCACACGGCCCTGCGAATGAGCAGGGGAGGCCGCTGGTCATCCCCCACCACACAGCCCTATGCTTCTGGGAGCCAGTTCACCCCAAGCCTACTACTCCCTCGCCCTCCTTTGTGTCCTCAACTGCGAAGAAAGGGCACCATTGTCCCCATTTTAAAGAGACCACCTGTTAGGCATCCAAGAGACTTTCTCCAGGACCCTAAGAAAAAGGCGTAGATGAGGCCCCCATGTTCGCATGGGCACGATTTCCCCCAATAACCCTGACTTCTGGAAGCCATTGAAATTCCAAACTTTTCAGTATCGTGATTCCCCCAAAGTCCAAGAGCTTTGTTTCTCATTCATTTACTCAACAAACATTTACTGAGCACCCACTATGTGCCAGACTCTGGACTGGGCACATGGGATACAAGTGGCAGCCAAGACAGCCACGGTCCCTATCTTCCCTGGGACTTACTGTGGGAGGTGAGCAGACAGGGATCAAGTAAACAAGAAAAATAATTACAAATTGTGATAAGAGCTAGGAAAGAAGCTAACAGGGTACTAAAATGACAATAACAAAATCACACACTATAACATTTTACTTATATGTCTATATGTTGCATTTACTATGTATTTTCTATCTCTTTCTAAGAGAACTAATCCCCTCAAGGGCACCGATTTGTGTCTGTTCACCCTTATTTGCCATGTACCTAGAATAATGTGTATGGATGCACAGTAATATTTGTTGAATGAGTGTTACTGAATGGTCAGGAAGGCTTCTCTGTCCCTGTGGCTTTAAGCTAAGACACAGCAGATGAGAAGGAGCCAGCATACAAGCAGGCAGAACAATGGTTCTAGCCACACTGAACAGCACATGCAAAGGTTCTGAAGTGTACTATAGCTAGGCATGTTCTAGGTGGACAGGATTCTAGGGGCAAATAATGTCCAAGACATACTGACACCTTTATGTCACCCTCATCCAAAAGCAACCTTTTAAAAGCCATGGGAGACACCATCTGCAACTCGGCACACCTCTCTGAGCTGCATCTCCCATCTTACACTTCAACATTCTTGCTCTCATCTGGTTTCCTCAGTTTCCATCCTGGTGCCTAATTCCTGGGGCAGCAAAGTGCAAGAGGAGAGGCATGCACACTAGTGCTAGGAAGACAGGATTTCAATCCCACCCTTGCCACTTACTTGCTCTGTGACTTGAGGCAGTCACTTAACTTCTCAGTGCCTCAGTTCCCTCCTTTGTAAACCATAGATAACAGAACCAAACCTGAAAGTTGCTATAAGGATTCGATAAGTTAAAGGATATGAAGCTCTTAGCTCAGTTCCTGACACACAGGAAGTGCTCAATAAATGTGAGCATTATCATTATCTATTTTAAGCATAGTCATTTTTATTATTATTAGATTCCCCTTCTCTACGCAGCCCCTTGGGAATGATAACTGGGTGAATGAATGACATCCACCCCCATACCTCATCCAGATTCCCAAACACCAACCTCTCCTATCTCGGGGATGGTTATCAGTCAGACTGCCCATCCAAAGTCCCTGCTCAATACAGTCATTTCTGGGGATCCTGAGAGGAATCAGGGCTTCCTATATGTTCAGTGAGTTACTTCCAACTGGCTCCTTGGAGCCACCCCTAGCATCTTGGGGTACAGTAGGGGGATTCTGTGATCCCACAGAGGGGTTCTGCAAATATTCCTGAGACTTGGAGCCCCCCAGCTGACATTCCTTCCTTTATTTAACTTTTTAAAAAAACACCCCCAAATGTTTTGCCTTTTCAAATCAACTCTCCTCCCCCTCAACACCCCCCACCTTCCCCCAAATCCCCAGTAGTTTCAAAATTGAAAAGCTGTTGGGAACTGCATTTAAAGATGCTAATTTAAACACAAACGTCACAGACAAGGCAAGCTGCAATTGTTTTCTTAGCAACGGCCCCTCACCCACACCTCCCAGCTGTCGCTGCCCAGGAGCAGGGCTTGAGTAAGCTGAGAGGGGAGTGGGATATGTAGGGAGCAGATTTGGGGGGCCTAGCTTAGGACCTGCTTCCAGCCTCTACCCTCTGAGGACCATCTCCAAAGGTTCAAACTCTGCCAAGCTGCCAATTGCATGAGAAATGCATCTCAGAGCAACCAACTGTTTAAGTAAGGCCATGTATCACATTGGGAACTTACAGAACTGCTAATGCAGAGAGTTCTAATTTCCTTTAATAAACTCCAAATCTCCCCTCTGAGTAAGCTTCATGCGTTACAGAGCAGGTCCTACTCTCAAAGCATAGTAAGACTCCTTTTGCTGTTGTTCACATCATAAATGTAAGCATGGGTCCCCTCGAGGGGCAGAGTCACATCTCCAAGCAGCAATGTAAAATGTCCCCTCCTCCACACAGTCCTCCTGGATCTCCACTCCCTACCTTCAGATGGTGATGATCCCCCCAACTTTCTCACAGTTCTTCTCCTATAGCTCCCTTGCTATGTAACAAGACCACAGTCAAGCTCATGTACATTGTCCCCCTTAGACTGGCACATTCTTGAGAAAAGAAGCCATGTCTTACTCAGCCTTGGATCTTGCCTCCACTGTGCTGACACCACGGATATACACACAGTCTCTCCCAGAATGCCTGGCACATAGTAGATGCTTAATAAATCATTATGGATGTTAAGGTGAATCTGTTTATCAATGCAAGAGAGGTGTTCACCCATTTGAAGGAACAGTAAAAAAGAAAACACTGGTATTAAATAAGGCTGCACCCAGTTGGTCTCATTGGTAAATATGGCTTTTCATGTGTTGGATTTGCTTAAAATGGAAGTTTACAAATATACAAAAAGACAAACACAGAAGCTAAGACATAGGACATGCAAGCCAGGTAACACCCATGTGAGAGAGAAATCCCCTGTTTGGCAATGTGCACAGCAAGACGGTTGAGAGGGGGAATGCTACAGTGCAGAATCCTCCTGAAAGGATAGACATGTGCCTTGTAGCTCCACTTGAGTGTTTATTTCAAGAAATTATGAAAGTATTCTGTTTCCTGATTTGGGTCTTGGTTACATGTGTGTGTTCAGTTTGCATAGATACACAGACTATAGAATGTTCACTTTTCAGGATCATATTATAGTTTAATTTAAAAAGTAAAAAATAAATGCTTAGAAAACATGAACTTCATCTTCACTGAAAATTAAACAACCTGGCAACTTATTGTCACTGTTCAAGTAAAATCAATGGGAAAATACAGTTTGTTTTACAAAAATTCAGCTGTTACCTCCTATAAAGTAACATACGTCTCCATTGCACAAAGGCAAGGAGCAGGATGATGTGAGATGTCCAAGGGGAATGTGGAAAGCTTGAGTAATAAAACAGATGTGGGGAACTTTCCACTGGCATGACAGGAGAAGCTTGATGGAGTTTGCCCTTCATCCCCAGACCTACTGGGCCCAAGAATTCAAGTATTCAGGAGGCCAAGAATGCGCAAACTACACTCTCTCAGAATAATAAGGCTACTCCTTTCTCTTCTGGGAACCTTCAAATGTTTTGGAGTTTCTGACAGTCTCGGGATCACACAGAAACCAGAGCCTGATTTTAGAAATCTCAGCACGGTGGTATGTGTGTGGTGTTCTGAGTTCTGAATGATTTATAGCCCTGGTGACTCAGTTCAAGAGAATAAAACAAAGATGTCAGCTCTGAGTTGCTTCTTTTTGCTTTATTTCAGGTGGCACCTAAGGACTGAGGGGTGTGGGTTTAGTTAGACACGAGCTATTGCACACCCACGTTTTCTGTAAGCAACATCAGACCATAAGGGACAACCAGAGTGAGAGAGGGTTCTGCGGAGTGCCTCGGAGGGTTCTGCGGGAGGCAAGAGGGGGGCACACTCCTCTCAACCCCAGGGCCAAGGGCAGTCACGGATGACCTGCATGGATGCGAGCTCCGGCCTCCCTCCTCACACTGCTCCACCACCACTACTGACTCCCTAACCAAGTCAGGCCCAGATGTCAAGACCACGGGCCGCAAATGAGACCAGACAAGTTCATTCCCAGGATGGCAGGTGGTTTAAGATTTTTCTTGGACAATTGTTACCATGACTTAACTTTATAGCCACCTTGTACAGGTTAAAATAAGATGAAACCCATATTTTCTGAGCTTTGTGCAGTTTTAACTGATGCAATCTGCATTTGCATCTATGGAGCACCAGTTGTGTTCCAGACGCTGTTGTGTAAGTCCTTGGAGTCAGGTGGTAAGAATATGAAAAATGGGAACTCTCCCCAGAGAAGAACACATACACAGCTCTGGCTACACCCTCATAAACTGGAGCTTGTTCTCCTGTGGATGCCTTGAGGCTTCCTTACTGCACTTCTGCTCATGACACCCAGAGAGTGCAGAGTTAGACACTCAGTAGTTGGTCAACACATTTACTGAATGACAGGCCCTGCAAATAGTTTCTAGAAGCCCTGCCAACATTTCCCCACCCTGGATTCTGGTACACTTCCACAAGCTGTGTGACATCAGCCAGAACACCCCCAACCACCCGCCATACCCACAGTTGGAGCCTAGATTCCCAGGTGGATCGGGTGACTCTGGGCAGGCCAAGATTGGGGACTCAGGTTCTTCATCTGTAAAATGAAGGGACTGGAGTGGATCAGCTCTACTCTCCCTTCCAAGTTCCAGCATTCCTGCAAATGGGAGCTGCCTTTTGATATCCATGGGTGCGAGACAGCTAGACATGACCTGTTCCTCTTTCCACCAGTTTGTTCAGGTCCCTTCCCTTTCTCTCCAATGCCTCGGCCCTCAGGTAAGCTGAGCCCATTCCCTCACCAACTGCTGGGTTCTGTCTAGTCTATACCAGAGGGAATTCCCATTCCACTTGCCACTGACTGACTTAAGGGAGGGCAATTGCCCTGATTCTGGTCCATGAGACGGGTAGACAAATTGCCAGGGGACTTCTGGGAAAGGTTTCCTCTCTATATAAAGCCCCCACCAAAAGAGATGGTCCCCACTCTGCCTGTGGACACTTCCATGTCCAGATGTGATGCCTGGACCTGCTGTAGCCATTTCACAACCATGAGAGGAACCAGATTTAGATTTAGGATGCAACTGTCACTCAAGAGAGCTAAGTGGAGACACAGAAGGAACCAGGGCCTCAAACGCCACTCAGCTACTAAGCCATTCACACCAGAGAGCTCCCACCCTCACCCTGGCCTCTACTTATGGGAGATACACTCCTGTTTAAGCCAGTTTGATTCAGTGTCTCCCATTACTTGCAGCCAAAAGCATTCTAACTACTACAGTGGACCACTAATTTGAAAAGAATGAAAGTATTCTGAAACACATTTAACACTAAAGCTATACTATACACAACTGACTCTTCCTTTAATGTCTAGGAATATGCTTTAGGACACCATCTGGATAGATGCTACCCTTGCATATAAATCCCTGACATCCCTTCTGTTTCTCCCTCATAAACTAAGAGCATCCAGATATTTATACTTCATCGGTGCTTGGTTTCTTCACAAATGCAAGTGGCCTACATATTCCAAACAAGAAACAGGACTGACTTCCCTTCTCCATGGAAACAATGGGCACGGCCATGAATTCAAGCACAAGAGCAAGAGTCAAAACTGGCACCTTGAAGGCAGGCACAGTTCTATGTTGGATCAATGGTCCTGAACTTTCAAAGTTGTATTCATTTTGTTCTACCTGGGAATGAGTCCCAAATTCCTCAGTCTGCTTACTAATTGAGATAGGTATCAGCAAAATGTCAGGACAAGACACAGGTTTCCAACTCTCCACCCCTCCTAACCTCCACCAAGGTAACAAAAGAAACAGTAATTAAGTCAGTGAGCATTAAAAAGTGCTTCCATGTGTAATAAAAAACCTCCCATCTTACAGGCTATTTCCTCTTTAAACCCTTCAGGGGCATCGTGTGCAAATATAGTAAACAGCATTAGAGGGAAATAATGCTGCACATACTTGTGGGAGCACATCATGTCCCTTTAAGAGAAGGTCCACTGTTCAGTTCCATTCTAGGCCAGAGCTCCAGTTTCAAGCCTGCAAGCCTATGGTCCCCTTACTGCCTCATACAGTATTAATATGACCCTGGCACGCTCCCAGGTTTGCACTGTAAACCATAATCTCGGCCAACTCCCACAGGACAAACTGTTTAGGGCTCTCTCTTTGTTTCCCATCAGGCCTTCCCACCTCCCTGATGCCAGGCCACCCCTTCCCCAGGGTTCCCCACCTTCAGCCTCAGCCAGGAGAACACACATGGCTTCAGCAAGCAGTTAATGGCCTCAGCATGAAGTGTCCTCTGTGGGGGCTGTTTATACACCAACAGAAGAAGCAGACTGTCCTGTAGGCAGTCGCAGGTGGGGCAGGGTGGGAGGGCCTCAGACACCAGACCCAAAGCGCAACTCAGGAGCAGCTCTGGAGCCTGGAGGCGCCGATGAAGGCCCCAGGCTGGGGGGTTGCATGGGTTTTTCTCAGATCTGCTGAAGTTCTCCCTCCCCGCTCCCCCCATTGACTAGAGGGCATGGTCTTTCTAAGAGGACATTTCTAGGAGAGCCCATAAACGATTTTCATTTGTTAAAAGGGAGGAAGATCAGGTTGGGGGCAGTAGGGGCAGGGGGAAGGAAGGTGGAGAAGAGGCAGGGTGAAAAAACAACAAAAGGGTGGGGGTACAGCTGAGCAGGCCCAAGTCAGCCCTCAAACCCAGGGGCTCCTGCAGGCTTCCTGCGGCACACACAGCCTCCCACCTCAAGTCAGAAGGCCTCCTGGGCTCAGCCTGTGACCTCGTGGGCAGACACTGACACCTCCACGGCATCAGCCAGTATGTTAGGGAAAGACCAGGCTCTGCAGACAGTCTGTCTGGGTTCAAATCCCAGATCCACGACTCATGAGCTGGCCCTGGGGATGATGTTTAACTGTTCCATGTCTCAGTCTCCTCAGATGAAAACTGGGAGCAAGAGCAGCACCCACCTCCTGGGCTTGCCAGGGAAGAGGCAAGAGTCTGCCATGGCACATGGTGATTGTTAAGTCCGTTTCTCAGAGCTTGTACCTAACAGTGCACGTGAGAAGGGCATGGCTCTGAGCAGAGGGTGGAGCCCAAATGTACCCTCCAGAATCCAGCAATTTCCTCAACATGTTAAACACAGAATTACCATATGACCCAGAAATGTCACTCCTAGGCACATACCAAGAATAAAAAGCAGGTGTTCAAACATAAACTTGTACACAGGTGTTCGTAGAAGCACCATTCACAAGAGCCAAAGGTGGAAACAACCCAAATGTCCATTGGCAGATGAAGAGATCAACAGAATGTGGTATATGCACACACCGGAGTACTGCTTAGCCACAGAATGGAAAGAAGGGCTGACCCATGCTACCACAGGGATGAGCTTTGAAAACTGCGCTAAGTGAAGAGGAGCCAGATACAAAAGGCCACATAACGTATGACTCTACTTACAGCAACTATCTAAAATAGGTCAATCTATGGAGGCAGACAGTAGGTCTGTGGTTGCAAGGACCAGGGAAAGGAGGAAATGGGGAGTGACTGCTAATGGGGATGAGGTTTCCATTCGGGGTGATGAAAAAGTTCTGGAACTAAATGACAGTAGGTTGTTCAACACTGTGACTGTATGTTTTTAAATGATTTAAATGGTTGATTTTACAGCATACATATTTTACCATGAGCACAAAGAATCTAGAAAAGGTGCAGTGTGCAGACCTTTCTCCTTCGGGACCTCTTCCTGCTGCTGGGTTGGGAGGACAGAGGAACCAGGGCAGGGGCTGGGAGCTGCTGGCATGCCAAGTCCCACTCCTGTGCCCTGCCTTGCCTGCTCATGCCCACACCACATGGCCTGTAGTTCTCGTGCATGGCACACTGTCTTGTCTGGACCTTTCTTGTGCTATTTCCTCCACCAAGAGCATGCCCGTGCCCCCAGAGCACCCGGCCTCACTCCCTCGTGCCCCAGGACCCTGCTCAGGCCCTGCCTACTTTTAAGCCTTTCCCTCCAGCTACCATTTCCTAGACAGGGAGGTGGCCTCCTCTGGGCTCTCCGCGTGGCACCCTGCACGTACCCTCATCAGAGCACCGTATGCTGTGCATTCCCAACGGAGCTCCCTCCCCTGACTACGAGCGTGTTCCCAGGCAAAGGCTGTATCTAATTCACTTGCGTCCCGAGAACCTAGCACAGAATAATTACATGAATGAATGGATGACTTAAAAATGTAGATGATTACCTAGAAGGCATGAGGAAGGAAATAAGTAGCATTAATAAGGAGATTCAATTCCCAGATAACCTAAATCCACCCCCACCCCCATGCCAGAACTTCCTCAGGGAAAGGACCACAAGGCCAAGCCCGCAGGGGCCAGGCCAGTTCAAGGCACCTGAATGAGCCTCCATCGGGAAAGTCGTGGGCCGGGGGGGGGCGGCGAGGTCCTGAGCTCAGCTTAGAGAAGAGGGCCTGGGTGGTCCCAGCCACGCTGCAGAGGGAGCCAGGCACCAGGCCTTCCCTACCTCTCATCTCCTTCAAATCTGCAGAGGTCAAACCATCTTACAGACAGCAGCAGGCCCTGGTCACATAGCAAGAAAGCAACACTGCGGGCACAAAACGCAAAATGATTTTAAAGTTCATTTCTCCTTTTCCCACAGAATCTAAACAAGTGGGCTCTCCAATCCTGTCACCCACAGGAGTAACACAGAAACACAGGCTCTGCCAGTGAGTGGACCCTATGGTACTGGCCTTACACATCTGAGCCCAACTGGGTCCTGTGGTAAGAACACCCTCCGAACAATGAGGCTCTCACCCCCAATGGGCAGCAGGGCGGGGAGCTTCAGGAAAGGCACAGGAACATTTGTCTCAGCCGCTGCACTATTTGTATGTCTTTGAATAAGTCTTCACCTCTCCAGGTCCTTTTTTTTTATGGTAAAATATTTTTTTAAATCATCGAAGTCTAATATAAAATAGCATAGATTGTTTGCAAAATCTCTCCTGGCTCTAGGGCTGTAAATCTGTAATGACTTTCCCTAGAAGGAGCTGGAAAAGTGGCCACCTTGCCCAGAATTACTTAGCAGAGTTCATGGCTGGGAGCAGAGAGCATCCCTGTCGGGCTGATGCAAGTCACAAAGCTGAGCTCCTAGTAACCTTTCCTTTTGATCGACTTACGCCAGTGCCCCACACCTTCCCTGCACCAGGAGCAGACGGGGATGGGGGGCACACCACTGCTGCTCCAGCCACGCATTCCAGGTGAGATTTTTAGTATAACATAGCTCAGCAGTACCCAAAACTCTGTCCAACTTGCCCTCTTTCCTGATTTCTACCATGTCTGCACAATGAGCACTAAGATTCACTGCACATTATTCTTTAAATCGACTTTCAATTGTCTCACTTTTTAAAATTAGCATTGTCCTGAGTAATAATATCTGTGAAATCACGATTTCTCATGTGCTAGTTCTATTTTTTCACAGATGCATTCAAATACACAACTATAATAAGAAATTCATCTATGTCCCACCTAAAGGCACCCCACCAGTGTCGGGATGCTGCAAAACACAGTATTCACTTGCTTACTCTTTCCCAGCAAGTCCCTTAGTCAGTGCTGTTTTAGAGAAGGTAAACTGAGGCTCGGGGAGGGTAGTGTTTAAGGTGACAGAGCCCAGAGCGCCAGGGCTGAGCTTCAAGCTCGGGTGTGCTGAATTCCAAATCCCAAGACTTTGCCACTTTTGTAAGCATCCAGCTTGTCTACAGGCTACAGGGATGAATAAAAGTCAAGAGACTGTAAATAATGCTGACGACCTTTATCACCTATTCTACTTAATCCTGTCCTAAGAACTTGAGAGTAAGATTTTCCATGATAATCTGAAACAAGAGTAATTCATCTATGCATAAGCAAAGCTGACAGCCAAAGCACTGGAATGGAGAGGAGCATGCTCACAAGCCCAGACCCATTAGCTCCACGGGCAGGTGCCCCTCACCCCTACCAGCAAGGTCACAGTTTATTCCCCATCTGGGCACCGTAGGGTTCATGCTGTCCCAATCCAAAGGCTGCACCATAGGCCCTGCCAGCCCTTCCAAAAACACACAGCTTAGTCACAAGGGATTCTGTGCGTGCATGTGATTCAGCACACATCCATCCAGCCTGCTGGCAAAACAATGGTGAGAGCACATGGGGTCAGTGGTGGCATCCATGAATGCAGGAATGGCCAGGCCTTCACACACCAAGCCACCAAAGAAAAGGGCTTCTATCCCAGCCTAGAAAATGTGAGAACTGAGAGGGCCAGCGCCCAATGTCATCTGGTCTGACCGCTGGTAGGACAGCAAGGGAAAACCTGAGTCAGGCAATGGGCGAGGGACTTGCCCAAGGACACTCAGTGGTGTCAGGCCTGGCCTGAACAGAAGCGTCCCTGTCTCAGGCAAGAACCTTAGCCCTGACATCATACAACTCCTGGCTGAGTCAGCATCCACAGGTACAATTTTTCTCTCTGCCCATGTTGAGTGGAGGAAATTGTCGATGACAGAGCTATCCCCTAAATTCAGGAATCAATAAAGTAGAGCGCCCAGTTGCCTATATGAATTTAATGACAACAATAACAAAGAAAGATGAAGAGGAAAACTACTCAGCTCATTATCCCTCTGAAGCATTTTCCAGTAACAAGTCAATATGAATCCGAAATAATCTCCTACAAACAGTAGCAATTGGAAAGAAAATGCACTGAATTAGTGTTCGGGGCAAGAAGAGGTTTACCATGCATTTCAGCATGATGTGAAACCCCCTGTGTGTCTTTCGATATGTCGACTGCAGAAGGATCCCCCAAGCAGATATGTACTAACAAATCACTTGACTCCAACAAGATGCTTCCTCTTGATGTGTGGAAAAGGAACAGATTCTCTCCTACAGGTCAATGGGCTCTTTAACTATCTGCCCAAGTGAGGAGGGCAGAGGCTTCCAGAAGATAAGGGACTGACCAGCAAATGAAAAGAGAGATGTGCCCCATACAAAGCATGCCCTCCCTTGGTGGGAAGAATCTAGGGTCAGTATATTTCTTCCCAGATCTTTTTTTTTTTTTCCACTCATGTAAGCCTGGAAAATACCTCCTTCCAAGTCTTAGCCACCAGGAACCAGCCATTGACCAAACCCCACTCAAATGAGAAAACGTAAATACTAAACTATTGCACAAACTGAGTATCTTCAAGGTAGATGTCAGGATTTCCTTGGTGTGTTTCCATCATGATAGTGGCAATGGAGATGGTGAGGTAGTTGCATCGTTTACAGCAGGATTTTAGAATCTTTGCATTCGTACAATCTCTTGCTTATTGATAAAGCAAAGAAGACATAAAGAAGCAAATGACTTTTTGAAAGTAACTCATTTGGTCAACAGTAGAACAAAAACAAGAATCCAGGTGGAAAAAATCTAGTTTTTTTGAAGAAATCCTTCCCCTGACTCTATGGCACCATGACTTCTGAGCCCAGAGCATCTGGGTGATACAGAAAGGTATTTCCCCCCCTCTGCCAAGCCACTCAGTATATGTTCTTTTGGCAATTGAAATCATTCTCTTCCCTGGCTCTTCCGCCATCTGTAGTTAATTAATTCTATAACTCTAATTAATGACTTTCTCCTGTGCAAAACAGCTCTACTGTTATGCTTGGGGTAGACACAGAAAATGTTTAAAGATATCTGTGGACTGAACGCATGTTTGCTTCTGATGGATAAACACTTCTGCACTTACCAAACACGGCTGGCCCTCCACAGCATGACAGGCCTTCTCCTTCTTTACCCTAGGGACTCACTCAGGGCTGCGAATGTGCCCACCATGCCCTAACAAGGTCATGTCCCACATCCAGGGGATTCAACAAGGTGTGACACAACCCTGACCTCCCAGCAGAGAGCCTGAGGGGAGTCAAGGCAACCTGTGGAAGAGGCTGCCTGACCTGGTGGAGAGGCACCCAGGAAGGTGGAGCTCACCGGTCCAGTTTCCCATCCCCATTCAATGGTTACATGACTTTGGACAAACAAGTTAACTTCTCTGGGATTTGACTGTTTCATATGCAAAAATGAGACAAACAAAAGAGGAAGAGCTTCCCAGGACTGGGAACATCCAGGGCTAGGAAAAGGGTTTCTAAGGATCATAATCCCCTTGTGTGCAGGAGCCAGTCTTTTTTCCATATCCCACCCCCACCTTTTTTGTGCCAGGCTCTACCCCTGCCTCTCCCTTCCTCCATCCCCCATTCTATAAGATTCACCCAACCCTATGGAGGGCTCACTCTCCCAGCCACTGACCTTCGAAGGTCCCGGTGAAGAGGACCAACTAGGGTTTCTCTAGCTCTGACAAAGGAGGGTAGATTTTCCTCTGCTTAGGCTTTGGTTGTGGGACAGAATCTCCTGTTGCTTATTGATAACTCAGGGCAGAAATGCCAGAGGGATGAACTGCAGGAGAGTTATACATATAAGGCTGTTCTTCCCACCGCTACCTATGGTGCCTGTAAATCCAAATCTATGCAAAGCATCCATTTCCCCTAGCTCTGTGCCTGAATATCCTACCCTGTCGAAGGGTAGGAAAACCCTTCCCTCTATTGCTCCATGTACCCTAGGGCTGGCCCACTGTGCTGCCCGGTGCTGGCCTCAGGGCTGGCAGCTCCTGCCAAGGGCACTTAAGCCAGGAGACTGTGTAAGCCCAGGCCAGGCTGCCCTTCATCAGGGAGTTACCAGGCTTTCCCCAGCCTTTCCTGGGCATGGCAAACAGCCAGCCCCATGCTCCCCTAGAAACCTAAAGAAATCATCTTCAAGAAAATTTTGCGTTGCTACCTTAGTTATAAAAACAAAGAGTAAAAGCAGCCTAAATATCCCCCACTAGACAAAGACTAAGAAATAGTGATGTAACAGTACTAAATAGCATGCAGTCATAAAAAATGCTTATATACTTATAACAGCATAGAAAATGTTTGTTATAGTAGTGGGAGGAGGGAACATAAAAACTGGATAAAGAGTATAATCATAGCTAAGGAAACTGAAATACTTTGAAAATATACAAAGTAAAGAGGCTTGAGGGAAATATACCAAAGGTAACCAACAGGTGTCCCTAAGTAGAAAGACCACAGACAAGGTCCCTCTTCTATATGTTAATATATATATTTATAACAGCAAAATATAAACATTACCTTGGAATACATCTTATTTCTCATGGAGAAACATACACTCAGAAACATACGGGATCTTGTCATCAAAAGATCTGGGTTCTAATTTCAGGTGTGTCTGCTCTGTTCCCAAAGGCATGTGACCTTGAGAAGTGAAAAGCCCCTTATCTATCTCACCTACAATCTACACCCACAACCTACAACCTACATCTACAATCTATAACCTATACTTAACAACCTGCATGTACACCCTACACCCACTGCCTGCAACCTACATCTACAATTTATAACCTATACTTAACAACCTGCATGTACGCCCTACACCTGTACTCTACAGCCGATGCCCACAACCTAAACCTACGTCTACAACCTACACCTATCAGCATAACCTAAATCTACAACCTACAGGGTCGCTACATCATGTGTGGGAATCATCCAAGCGCCAGTCTTCACATGAAGATATTATATGAAGGTGAGGCATGAAACTGTTATGATTTCTTGAGATCTACACACACATCCACACCCCAGTACAAACACATACATACTCCAACAGCAGTTCGTTAAGTGGATCTTGATTCCAGAAGGAAACTCTACCATACCAAAAAATTCCTATATGAGCTCAAAGTCAAAATGGCCACCATGTGTCTCCTGTTCATTTACCCAACACTTCCCAGGGCCTATAGGATTTGCTTTGAGAAGTTTATCACCTTAAAATATAGGTAGAAGAAACTTTAATTCAGTTATTAAAAAAAGACAAAGGGAAAAAAGGAAAACACTGGCAGGTGCATTTTGTGTAATTATTTGATTTGGTGATGACTCTTGTCTAGAGAAAATGACTTAGAATTTTCCCTCAGCTGAGGGCACGGTAGCTGGCATCTAGGAGCAGAAGGAAGCCACTACACCTCCTTGGTAAAAATCAAAAGGCACAGGCTTTCCCAGGGGGCTTACATCACACCATAGTCTTCCTTCCCAGTGTTGTTCAGAACCACAGGAGAGAGTACCTCTCCTCTCTCTAGCAGATTCGCCACAGAAGTCCAGACCCCGTCTCTTCTCCATCTAGTTGTTAAGTGAGGAAAAGGCTGAAGACAAGCTGCGGTGTGACCCCTGGATTCTGCCTCCCCTTGAAAATGGATTTGAATTCCAGCTTCCCTACATCCTGGTAAGTGACTGTAGACAAGTTCCCTTATCTCATCAAGCTTCAATCTCCTCAGTGGTAATAGTAATACTAATACTCTTTAGCACTTAGAAAGTGCTAGACACTAAATGTAAGGTCCTTACATCTAAGAATCATCTATTCCTTGCAACAGTGCTATTATGAGAATAGGAGTAGGTACTATTACTACCACCCCCATTTTACAGATGAAGAAATGGAGGCACAGAGAAGTAAGGAGCTTGCTGAGGGACCCACAGCTAGTTGGCAGTAGTGTGGGACTGAAACCAGGTGGTCTGTCTCCCGTGCCCTTACTCTAATAATCTGTCAATTGGAGGGGAAAACAATGTCCATTTGACAAGGTCACCATCTGGACTTTGAAAGCCAACTATCTAAAAGGCCACACTAGGTCCTCAATAAACAACAGTATTACAAGTTTCTTCCCCATACAGCTAAACTCTGCACCTTCCTCCCAACAATCATCTTGACAATGCTTCCTGCTGGCTATCAGAAGGATGCTTAATTCAATGTAGCCAATCACTCGGAGAAAAAAAACAAAACTCAAAGTTGACTGCATAGAGTATAAGGTCCTAGGGGCAAATGGTGTGTCTTACTCATTTCTGAGCAATTTGGACAACCTAGTAGTATAATGCCTGGCACAACCTAGTAGTATAAAGCCTACCAACACTCATTCATTTTCCTTCAAAGGTGCCCATTATTATTTTACATGATTTCCCGTAGACGACCCGAAACTTTAACTGGATATCACAGGTTCTGAAATCTCCAAGGTAACACACAGAACCCCAGAGCTGGAAGGAGCCGTGTCACCTAACTCCAACACTCGTAAGATCTTGGGGTTCTCTCTAGAACCAAGCTTCTCTTCTATCACTTTTAATATCGGTGACAAGATATGCCCTCCTTCTGGTCCAATCTATGGCATGCCTCACCAGATGCCAACTCAGGGCATCTTCTCTGCCACATGGGCCACTCTCTCAGCAGAATCAAGTTGAGTCTCGGTGCCCGAGCCTTGCTACAGGAGAAAGCGCACCTCCCCAGCACCCCTGGCCCCACTCTCCCTAAGCCAGGGAAAATGCCAGAACAGGGCCTGAGACATGTGAGCTTACTTAGAAAGTGTCTTCTGTGCTAAGGTCCCCCCAGGATGGCAAAAATATAAAAATCACTCAGAATTATTTCTTCTGACTTAGAGCTTCAGAATCTACTTCATGACAACTGACATCTTTCCATCTCTCCTGCTTCCCATCTCTCCCTCTTCCTTTCTATTCTGCCTGTAAGAGAAGAAATAATTTATTTTAAAAAGCCTACCTAACACTGAGAAACTGGGAACAATCTCTTATTAAGAATATAACAGCTCCTAAGGAGCCATTAAGAGTGCCGGTGGCAAAGCTGGCCCCGCTGGCCCCACATCACCACAATGGGCCGTTCAGACCACAGAGCACTCCTGCCCCTCCGCTGCAGCGCACGCGCTTTATGACTCCGCCTCACTCTGATGTTTTGCTGGGGCTTGGCGGGACGCTTCTGTTATGATGATGGCCGAGCAGGCTGCTGGCAGAGTGGGGCCTTTGTGGAGGCACTCTATGCATACACACACACACACCCCATACTCATAAACCGTAAACACATACTCACACAATTCTACATACACACAATCCCCACCCTACACACATACTAACACACACTCTATACACAGCTATGTTCTGCTTACCTACTCTACACATATGCTATGCCCTGCACCCTACCCACATGCCCACACATACTCGCACTCTCATCCTTGGCCACCAGCACCCAGGAAACCCCTCTGGTTTTGTAGGCCATGATATTCAACCATGTTCTTTGGCCACTGAAGCAGCCCCATATGCCCTTTCCTCTGTCCCCTTCCAACTCAACAACCTTGTTGATATCATTATCCCTAAATGGACTCTTTAGTTAGCCAGACCTAAGTTTGAATCCCAGTTTACCAGCTGTGCAGCCTTAGCAAAGTAGCTTAACCTCTCTGAACTTGTTTCCTCATGTGTGTCTTAAAGAGCATTAGTACCCAACCCCAAGGCGATGAAGCCAGACCTCAACAGCCAGCCAGATCATGAGTCCCACATCTATGACCCCCAAGTGCCTCCCACCCTGGTCCTTCCTCCATGGACCCACTGGATCTTCCATGACCTAAGGGCTAAAGGGTTAAAGCCTGACCCAACAGGCCTCTAAGATCCAGCTCCAGTGCCATTAAAAAAAAAAATTCCAATCTGATTGGTCCATGCCTGTGACAGCTGGTTGTTAAGATGCTAATGAAGTGGGATACTGCCTGGGAAGTGATTAAAGGACCTGGCACGGGAGTATCTACTTAGTACAGGTTATCTCCAAGGCTGGACTGCTCTGACAGCAGGTCCCTCCTGCTAAGCAGTGACCTGTCTTCCTTGTGCCACCAGCTATGGTCCTGCATCTACCTATGGGGCTAAACAGATTCCAATTAAGGTTGATTGGTTGAGAAGGGCCCCTGAAAAAGGCCGGGGACTCTGAGACTTAACACTGTCCATATACCAGCTACTCCCAGCCTAAGAGAGAAGCAGATGTCCCCAAGGACCCCTCTTCTCTTAACTCTCTCCCCCTCCAGAGCCTGCAAGGCCTTTTCTCATTTGCCCTTCCCAACTTCCCCAGGAGGTAGCAAGGGCAGGTGTTACTTTGCATTTTACAGATGGTGAAGCACCCAAGTCAGATGGCTTATCCAAGATCACACAGTGATGGAGATGGAATTACAACCTAGGTCCCATCTCCTGGCCCTAATCCACTAAAATACCTGCAATTCTAATTTTACAGGGTGGGAAAGGTGAGAGGCCTGGGAGGGAGAAGTGAGCAGCCTGGGTGGGGGAAGTGAGAGTCCATGACTTCCCAGATAACAGATTGTGGAGGTGAAGAAAACCAAACCCTGGGGACCAGAAACTCTATCCTCCCAAGGGTAGATCTGGGAGATGCCTTCAAAGATGGGACCCAGTTCTTACAGAGTCCCTTGTCCCCAGAGGTCCAAGCTCCTCCTCCTGCTGGCCTCTGCTATTTCCAGAGCCCATTAGAGGCAGGCAACGCAGGCACTGGGAAGCCATGGGTTGGATTCTCAGCACTATCACTCTGTTCTGAGCTCACTCAGTCTGTGGGCACCAGGCATGGGCTTCGCCCCCTCTCAGAGTATCTGCACCGCCTGTCTTCAGGAATGCTGCAGCCGCTGAGGGAAAACAGAGCATAGCTCACTGCCAGCCCAGCCCCACTTAGTAATCTGCCCTTTGCATTGCCGGGGGAGCAGTGGGAATATAGCTTCAGTACCTGATGGTACATCTAAAAAAAGTCAGCTGAGGGGGCCCACAAACTCCCACCTGTCCTCTCCCACCCACCACTCCAGGAGAGTGGTGAGGAGCTGCTGTTTCTTTTTTCTCCTACCCCAAGGAGATCAATATGTTGTGCAAAAACATCTCCATCCACCAAAGCTCTACTTTACACCTACCTCCATCTGGACCATTCCTCGTAGCATTTCGCTATTTCACCAGTAATTCCTCTTAGAATCATCATGATTGATTTCACAGCACCAGGTTGCCTCCTGCCCAGCTGTGCCCCAGCCAGGTGGAGCTGAGCAGTCACATTCATGCTCAGCCCACAGGAGCTTTGGGCCAGGGGGTCAGAGCCACAAGGATGCACACTGGCTTTCAGGGAAACCAGACAAGGCAATCTGTCAAGGTTGGGATGTTTCAAAAGGGAAGTACAGCTTGGTATCCGTATAAAAGCTGCAATTAGCAAACAACTACTACGTGCTAAGAGTTTTGCAAGACTTATCCCATTGAATACTCAGTGTAACATTTTACAAGTGAGACAACTCACATGAAAAGATGTCATCATTAGCCCAGGGACAAAATGCACAGGACACAGTGCTCTTTCCTAAAAGGCAGGCCCTCCTTGGGGAAAAACTGTCACTATTCTGATTAGAATTTTTTCTGGACAATTTTCATAATGTTCATGTTCCTGATAACATACTCAAGGATAAAAATAATGTTTAGCAGCTCTTTGGGTAAAATAATGATATTATTATTAATTGTAGTGTTGGCAATAGCAACAGTAATACTACTGAGTGGAAATTATTGTGCATTTTAATGATTATCAGGCACTATGCTGGATACTTTACATGCAATATTTTATTAGTAACCCTGTATCACTTCCAATATCCCTAGAAAAAAAAATTCGATTAAGTATTTATGTCAAAAATTTAAGAATCAGTGGGAATGTAAACTAGTTCAACCATTGTGGAAAGCAGTATGGAGGTTCCTCAGAATGCTCAAAATAGAAATACCATTTGACCCAGGAATTCCACTTCTAGGAATTTACCCTATGAATGCAGCAGTCCAGTTTGGAAAAGACAGATGCACCCCTATGTTTATCGCTGCACTGTTTACAATAGCCAAGATACGGAAGCAACCTAAATGTCCAACAGTAGATGAATGGATAAAGAAGATGTGGTACATATACACAATGGAATATTACTCAGCCATAAGAAAAAAACAGATCCTACCATTCGCAACAACATGGACGGAGCTAGAGGGTATTATGCTCAGTGAAATAAGCCAGGTGGAGAAGGACAAGTACCAAATGATTTCACTCATATGTGGAGTATAAGAACAAAGCAAAACTGAAGGAACAAAACAGCAGCAGAATCACAGAACCCAAGAATGGACTAATAGTTACCAAAGGGAAAGGGACTGGGGAGGATGGGTGGGAAGGGAGGGATAAGGGTGGGGAAAAAGAAAGAGGGCATTACGATTAGCATGTACAGTATGGGGGGGGCACGGGGAGGGCTGCGCAACACAGAGAAGACAAGTAGTGATTTTACAGCATCTTACTACGCAGATGGACAGTGACTGTGAAGGGGTATGTGGGGGGGACTTGGTGAAGCGGGGAACCTAGTAAACATAATGTTCTTTCTGTAATTGTAGATTAATGATACCAAAATAAAAATAAAATTTAAGAATCATCACTAAAATGATAAAACATGACCTATAGCTCATGAAATAGCAAAGGAAAAAAGGAAACTGTCCATTAATATGAAGCCAGAAAGGTGAAAAAAGAAACCAAGAAAAGGATTGGTAAGCAGAAACCTGAAATAAAACAGTCGGGGAAAACTCAGAAATTGTATCTGTGATTATACTAAATATAAAAGGATTAAATTTATCTATTAAAAGACAAAGATTATCAGACTGGATTAAAAATTGAACAAAATTCAATTATATGATGATTGTAATAGGCATATATAAAATAAAACTTTCTAAAAGGTTGATAATAAAGAGACAGAAAAGAAAATATCAGGCAAACACTAACCAAAAGAGAACTGGTGTAACATGTAATTAATATCATTCAAAACTAATTTGAGTTCTCAAAACAACCTTCAAAATAGTTCAAGGTGGATTTGAAATCCTTACTTTGCATAAGGAGACTGAGAAACAGAGAAGTTAGGTCACCTGCACAAGGTCACACAGGCAGCAGGAACAGAAAGAGGATCCACACCCAGCTTTCTATTACTCCAAAGCCCATGCTCTCAATCACAACACTCTATTGTTCCAAGCAACATTACTTTGGGAAATATTTAGTGAGCAGAAAATACATGTTTCATAACCAAGACTTGGAATATGAGTAAGAGAAATGGAGAAAGACATGAATCAAGAAGGAAATAAAGAACAACTGACTCATCTCAATCCCAGAAGCTGATTAGGGAGAACACCTAGGGGAGCTCTAAGAAACGGCAGTGATTTAGGCCCCACCCCAGATTAATTAATGCAACATGTTTAGATGTGAAGCCCAGGCATCGCTATTTTTAAAACTTCAAAAGTGGTCCTAACATACAGGCAGTGTTGAGAACAACTTATCTATTCACAAACTCAAAAACAAAAACAAGCCTGCTAACAGATATATGGTACTTTAAAGTCACTGTGGAAAGCAGAAATTAGATGACCCCCACCTCATCCCTCCTACCTACAGGTCTAAAAATAAATAATTAGACTAAGAGGAGATATGTGACCCCTTCCAACACACAGTTAGGGGAAACCACATCTGGAAATATCTGGGAAAAGGATTGACAGATCCCCATGCTAGTAATACCCCCTCCCTGATTCTTAAGGAGAACAAAATGAATCACAGAATCTTAGAGGTGGAAAGAATCTTATAGGAAACTTAAAATGGATCCTACACTTGGCTGATTGTTAGAACTGCCTTGGAAACTATAAAAATATAGATTTGTATGCCTCACCCCTAGGGGAATCTAATCCCATGTATCTTCCCCAAGCCTGGGAAACAATATTGTTCAAAAGATACTCAGTGGTTTTTGGAGAAAGATGGCTAAGTGAAGCCAGATCACAATAACTCTATGTTTTAATACATAATTAAGCAAAGCCAAACTAAACCAAAAAGAAAAAAACAGGGAAAGGAAAGTGAGCAGAAATCAAACAAGAAATGGCACCAACATCGAAAGGGGGAGACCTGAGGCAAATTTGGAGGAACAGGATTTGGCATCACTTAGAAGGTTCCTATCCCCACCCATCCTCCAGAAACATTACTGGTAGGGCCAAAATCCTGAGACTTTCTATTAATTACTATCTATTATTTTACTGCAATTACTACTATTTGGAAAGAAGCAGAGTATGGTTGCATTTTTATGTTTTTCCTTTTTCCAACCTGTTAGGGACAGAGTTGAAGAGATAAATTGGAAACTACTAGGAAGAGAGCTGTAACACAGCAGTATGAACAATTAGAGACCCCTTCCACAGAAACATAGGCTCTGGGACTCAAAAATTAATTCAGGGAATCATCTAAATATCAAGGGTGTCCCCTCATGGAAGACAGTACATCCCCCATGAGTGGAACGAACCTCAGAGCAGGACATCTAACAAAATCTCAGGAGCACAGCATGTAGTCCTATCCAAAAGGACACACAGCACTGAGCTCTGACCTTCCTCCATCGCCATGTTCCTACAATGACCGCAGGCATCAGAAAGTATCTCAAACTGCAGCTCAGATACCAAGGCAGAGGTTTTAGGTTAAGTTACAAAAGGTGTCACAGAGCATTTGCTCACAGTGTCAAGCAATTAGAAAGGTGAGACAAAGCTATCCAAGTTCAGCATAAGCAAGATGAAAAATATCATGGCACACATGTACATATACTACAAGGAACTCAGCACACAGAGAATGAAGAGCTCTGTCCTAAAGAGAACAAAACCCAAGAAACAGGAAAATTCCCACAAGTGCTGAATGATTAATGCTGTAGAATTCATCAGAATGTATATTCACAAACAGGGAAGGTTAATTACATAGAAGTTAAATGAAAGAAAACAAACTGAAGACCAACATAATTCCATTTCAGATTTTTTAATAAATCAGAGACAGGAAGAATACAAGTGAAAATTGAGTTCCTAGAGGAAAGTCTTAGGACTAAACAACTCTGGGACTTGTTAAATTTAATCTACCTTAATGTGAAAACAACGTATTACTAAAATAAGGAAGAGGTAGGAGGTAGGAAAGAATAGATGAACACTAATTTCTTCATCTTTTATAGTATGGATTCAAAGGTCTAAAAAATTGAAATTAGCTGTTCACAGAAAATAATGACTCCAAACTCTTAGTATTTCTCATAACTTTAGTGAGAGCTTTTTAAAAATAACTGTTTCAGTGAAGAAATATTTATCCAGAGCTCAACACTTCCTTCAGATGTTTCCTCTTAGAAAATAAAGCAAAGTAAGTTAATACTCTATTAAAATCAGGATGTAGCAGTAGATGAATGGATAAAGAAGATGTGGTACATATACACAATGGAATATTATTCAGTCATAAGAAGAAAACAAATCCTACCATTTGCAACAACATGGATGGAGCTAGAGGGCATTATGCTCAGTGAAATAAGCCAGGCAGAGAAAGACAAGTACCAAATGATTTCACTCATATGTGGAATATAAGAACAAAGGAAATACTGAAGGAACAAAACAGCAGAGAATCACAGAACCCAAAAAAGAACTAACAGTTACCAAAGGGAAAGGGACTGGGGAGGATGGGTGGGAAGGGAGGGAGAGTGGGGGGAGAAGAAAGGGGGCCTTACGATTAGCATGTATAATGTGCGTGGGGGGCACGGGAGGGCTGTACAACACAGAGAAGACAAGTAGTGATTTTACAGCATCTTACTATGCTGATGGACTTGGTGAAGGGGGGAGTCTAGTAAACATAATGTTCCTCTTGTAATTGTAGATTAATGATATCACAATTAAAAATATTAAAAATTAAAAATTAAAAAAAAAATCAGGATGTAGAGTGTGATCTTATTATTCTAAAATTATTCCTGTCAATCTACAATCTATGTATCCTTCCAGCTGTATACATCCATAGAAAGATTCTTTAGTGATTTTCCCCTACTGTTCAAGCTGGTTATTTCTAGTTAGTGAGATTTTGAATTATTTTTAAAATTTCTCTCAGAACACTGCTATCACTTGAATTATGTGCAGTGAATATTTTCAAGCACAGTTGTTATCTTCGGAGGAAAAATTCCCAGGCAGTTGAGACAGTCACAGCTAAGTCTGAGGACCAATGAATCCAGCCCAGAAATCTGCCTCCTAAGTCTCCCCCAGAAATCTCCATGCAGCACTCCTGAAAAGCCAGTCCCTGCTAGCCACAGCCAGGGTTACCAAAACCCCCAGTGTGGACAAGGCACTTGCTATCGCCCAAATGTCCCATCCCACTTCAGGGCAACTTTAATTTTATAGTATAGCTGATTTTCTTACTACTATTACCCTTGCTATTGTATCTTCTAGCAATACCTACTTTTCATTGAATTGCCTTAACTATGAGCTGATCATATTCTTCTAGATTCTTCTTTAATCCTCAGAGCAATCTTATGAGGCTATAAAATATTATTACGGTTTCCCCATTTTTCCAGTAAAGACTGAGACCCAGAGAAGTGACTTTTCCCAAGGCTCCACAGCAAGTACCTGATAGATGTGGGCTTCAACCCACATTCCAGTTGACTCTAAAAGTCCCTGTTTTTAATCAAAATGCTTTGCTAGGTTAAAGATCCTTCTTTCTATAACTTTTAGCCAGTGGCACTTACTCTGCTCTCTGGGGACATACCAACAAGGTCTAATGTCTTTCCATATGGCATTGCCTTCTAACACAGGAAGACAAAGCTACATGACCCTCATCTGCCCAGCCTTCTTCCTCCCAAGGGATCCTACATCAGGTGCAAAAGATGTGGAAAAAACCTGCCTTCTTTTCTCTGTGATGAAGTCACTGAATAATAAATTTAGATGGAATGATAAGGCTTCCAAGATGTTGTTATTTATATGCTATCATTTAATTTCCACTTTTACGGAGTTCCTAATAGTAGTTGGGTTCCCTGGGAAAATCTCTCACAAGAGTTTCATTCCACAGACTACTCAAAGCTCTCCAGGTTAATGGACCACGTAGCAATGTGGAAAAAGTAATTTATATCTGGCACAGAAGTGTATTATGTGAGTTTTAAATTTATCTTCATAATTATATTTTTCCACAGACTCATATTTAAATGAGTCTCTGCTCCTCTAACACACTCTGACTGGCAGGGAGGGGAGGGCAAGCAGCAGGAAAACACTGAGTAGATTTTCCAGCAAGTGTGACTCGTCCCTACACCATCACTGAGGGCTCTCTGGTCTAGGTGGCAGCTATGGGGTTGGGGTGGAGGTTTCTCTGTGGTTTGTAAACTCCTTGACTCTGATTTCCATACACAGATGCCACAGCCTATCTAGCCAGCTCTGTATACTGCCCAGCATCTCCTGTGCCAGGGGCCACAAGGCAGCTGGAACACATTCTCCCAGGATGGCCCACTTCCCAACAGGGTCCTGTTCCAGGGAAAGATTCCACTGCCTTGGTTTTGCGCAGAGGGCGGCAGGCCTCCACCAAAATGCACACCTGTGTTGGCAACGGGGCCATGGAACAGGGCCTGGAAAACATGGCTTCATGCCTCAGCAGAGGGACCAAGACCCAATGTAGCTCAGCCCAGACTGCGTCAGGCTGCTGACCCCACTACCCTGTCCCTCAGTCCTCTTCGGCGGTGTCCTTGATGTCACCTCCAAGTCCCAAATTTCAAGCCCCCCAAGCCCCTCGGACATGTGTGTTCCTCTCCACTTCCTCCTGGCTTTTCCCCAGACAACATCTGAGCTCACTTGTCCCCACCCATCTGTCCCTTGCAGAGGGGAGACAACCAACACTACAGCCCAGAAAGAACCTCTGCAGGAAATCAGTCAAAAGCCAAGCACTAAAATTGCATTTTCTCACTCCCTCCTCATTTGGAGGGAAGTCTGTGTGGGGCTGGCTGTGATCTCACAGTCTGCCGTAAGTGAGAGAGCTATCTCAACTGCCTCCTCCTCCTCCATCCCCTCATCCGGCCCTCTCCATGCCTCCCAGGCCTCCCTCCTCTGCTGAATCCCCAGTTACTGTCTCCCGCTGGCTCACAGTATACCAGGGGCACCCAGCTCCACTGAGAACCTCCAAAAAGGTCTGGCCCACCTACCAGAAGGGTAAGCACTGCCACGGCCCAGCAGAGGTATACGGGACACAAGAAGCAGGGGATGTAGACTGGGTTTGGACAGAAGGTTCCCCACCTATGGGAACAAGAAAGGAACATTTGGTCTTCAAAGACCCACAAAAACGGTATTACAAGGAAAGGGGCAAGAAAAGTTCCTCACAGGTAGCCCGAAATATGCAGAGTCCCAGGCCACTCCCATCCCCTTCCGGAAAAGTCCACACAAGAAGGTTACTCCCCAAGATTCTCAGACATATGTCCCACCCCCTGGTGCTGTCTGGCCCCCAGACTGGCTGGTTTCCAATGGGAGAGGAAGGGACAGGCTGACTCTCAGAAATGCCTGTTTACCATGCAGGAGCCTGTCCTTTTAGGCCTCCTTTGCATTTTAAAACATTACTGCTGGCTAGTTACTTGTCAGAGAAACACAGGGACAATCGCAAAGGTGTTGACCCAGACCTGGGGACTTGAGCCAGACCTGAATATTACAACTGAATGGGCACCTACTATGTGTCAGGCACTGTGCTCAGTGCACCGTACACCAGCTTTCCATCAGTCCTCCAGTATTAGTGGCGATGCTGTCATCTCCTTGTGCAGGTGAGGTCTGAAGCCCAGAGACGTTAAGGAACTTACCTGAGGCCGTTACAAGTAATGGCACATGGCCAAGACAGAAACGTTGTCCCAGACACCATGATCCTCTACCACACAAAGTGTTTCCCCCAAAGAGCTCCCGTAGCTCCACACAGGAGCCCAGCCCAGCCTGGATGATCCTTCAAAGCAGAGGAAGAAAACGCCTCTGTCAAAATGAAAGATGTTAATAGCAAGAGTGTTTAGCTGCGAGTGTTGGAATTTCCATAAAAATCTCCTTGTGTGAAGATGAGCTGGAAAAATCATGCTGAATCTGCCTCTTAGAAGCCAGCACCTCCTGGAATCCAGACATCTATCCAAGCCTGTGAAGAGCCCCACTGCTTCCCCGCCGACCTGCAATCCCCGCCATGAATTATTAAGAAATCATGTGGGTGTGGTGGAAGGAACAGAACTGGTCAATTCTATTTCACCCTACCCGCTAAACCTTAAATATTATGCCCAAGTTCAGACAGCCCCTTCCTTTCATTTTTCTTGGCTTGAAGAAGGCAGGGAGGGGGTGTGGAGCCAAGAACCCAAGAGTCTGAGCATTTACAGTAACCCAGCCTCACCCAAGACTAGGTCCTTCATTCAGGCCCACCTCTGCATGGCTTTTCCAGACCAACTGGAATTTGGGGTGAGAGCCAGCCCTTCCACCCACAGTAAGCCTTCTGCCTGGAAGGCACATGTTTCCAAAACCTCCAGGCGCTCTCCTGAGTAGGTACCCTCTGAGAAGGGTTGTGAAGCAGAGATTGAGAAGATAAGTCAACATTAAAGTGTCTTCACCATGGATTATCTAACTCAGGCAATACCCCAGACCAGCAAGGAAATGGCTGGGCCCAAAGATAATCATTTAGAACAAGGGTCAGCAAACTAAAGGCCCACGGGCTCAATCTGGCCTGATGACTGTTTCTGTAAATAAAGCTTTATTGGGACACAACCATGCTCATGCTCATCTGTTAGGTACCGTCTACGGCTGATCCGCACCCCAAAGCTACAGCTGAGTAGTTGCAACTGTATGGCTCACAAACCCTAAAAAAAAAATTTGTAACCCCAAATTTAGGAAATTTTTCAGAAGAAGGTGGGTCTATTTCTTGAGCTTTTATTTTTTTTAAGGAAATAGTATATCTAGAATGTATTTGGTATAGTCTTGCATGGAGGGAGAAGGTTGGGGAAAAATGGCTTTGATGGGTCCTACTAGCCCCACAGGAAGCCAAAAAAGGGACAGGGTACCTGGTACAGATGACAGATATCCTAGTTACAGAAGGCCAATCTATGCACCACCTTCAGGAGACTAAGCCAATACACCTAATGCGACCATGCAGCCTCACCCGGCACCTACATCCAGAACCTGGAAGCCTTATGTGGGCAATGCATGCTTCAGGACACACAGGAGTCTACTCCACCCCACTCAGCTCAGAGCAGAACTCTGTCCCTTGGCAGGATTTCATGCAGAGAATACCACTGGTCTACAAGCTCTAGAGCATCCAACTCCAGCATACACATGTAAGTGCAAGCAGAGGGGCCTGGGCAGCAGGGTAGCCAGGGGTCCAGGAAGCTGACCTGTTATGTAGCCCACCTATTTTTGAGCCCCTGCTCTCACCTACCTAAGGGCATGACTCTGGATAAAGGCAACAGCACTTCAGGGCAGGAGCAGTGGACCAGGACTCCAGAGACCTGGGGGCTCATCCAGGCCTGCTGCTGACTTTTGCAACTAGAGAAGACTCGTAGCATGTTTTAGACCTCATTCTCTTCTGCCAAATGGTTAATACTGCCTGCTATACATAACACACAGAGCTCAGTCATTCAGCAAGTAATTATTGAGCATCTATTACTGACTAGACATTGTTTCTAAGTACAGTGGCAAAGGTGGGCAAAAGCCCTGCCTCATGGAGCTTATACTCCAGGGCTGGGATGGAGCCTAATGAATGTATGCAGGAAAAAAACTGTGAAAAACCATGATGGTCTACACCCATTCCAGTGGTAGTGATATTCTTTCCCCTCAGGGCACTTATGGGCTGGACTCACACACAGAGCAGACCTGCTAGGAATAAATCATGGACCAAAATCATTGACTGGGAGCCATTCTCAATGCCTCATGCATATTTACCCTACAATCACAAGCAGCTATCGGCACTAAGGCAGGCAGTACGAACATACACTCTCTACAAACAAGCAAGCTGGGGCGGAGAGCAGGGAAGCTATTTTCCCAGGATTACACAACTAGTCAAAGGCAGAGCCAGGATTGTGACCCAGGCATTCTGATACTAGAGCACGTGTATCTAAGCACTACATTAACCCTGCCTCTACTGAGGACACCTAAGTGCCCTACCCCTTTTGGTATCTCCTATGCTGACGGAAGGTGTTGAAAGTACTGTGTTGTACCCTTCTGTCATGCTTTTGAGGAGTAAGATCACGTTCCTCCAGGCTGGGAGGAAGTGTTCAAAGTGAGGATGGGCAGCTCTCGTTCCCTAATTCAGTCGTCGAGGAAGAGGACAGCTTGTCTCAGGAGAGCTATAGCCTTAAACTGACAATAGGCTGGTCCTTGCATCTTCCTCTCTGGGCCACACTTTCTTGGACATGGATTTCCAGGAGGGCAGCTATCTAGCTGTGGGCTGCAGAGCAAGCAGTGCCCCTGCCCATGGAGGCAGGCCAGAACTAGGACACTGGCAGGGGGCTTATGAGTTAAGAGGGGTGAGCTATATCCTCTAAGGCAGTTATCTGCTTCCCCTTATTTCCCTTTTGCTATCTCCAAGTTCTCAGTAAAGTCCTGTTTAAATGCCCCAGGCCAGATGACCAACACAAGGAATCAGGGAAAGGTTAGAAAGCCATACACCCAAGCTTGGGCCACCATGGTTAGAGGACAAGGCACCCCCTTAAAACTAGTATCTTGGTGGTGGTCCTAATAAGTAAGAAATTCCCTTCTCTTGAAAGGTGAACTTGGAGTGAGTCAGGGACACGCAGCTAGCTACCTCTTGCCCACATGGAGTATTTTTCCCCACTGCCATTGTTGGAGAAAGAGAGTGCTAGTTTATTCAGGGAGATAACGGCTTCCCTTTCTGAGGGGAAGATGCTGAAAGGGGAGAGCAAATGGAATATGGAGGAAAGGTGTACCACTCTGGGGCTGTGCAGAGACTCCCCCACCCCAGCCATCCAAGAGACTCTCCCAAGCCAAGCTATGAAGCTCTTGTCTGGTGTGTCCAACACAAGGGCCAGGGTAGAGCAAAGGAGAAAGGAAAAGAAGGCAGAGACAGAGCCCGTCTGGGGAAGTCCTGGTGTGCCCGGTCGGGAGGGTGGACCATGGGAGAAGATGGAAGATGGGCCCCGCCCGCAAGCCAGATCGGATCATCTCTCCCCAGAGGTGCCCATCTGATACTGGTTCTGGTTGGCGCCTTCTCTTTCTCACACCCGCAGTGTAGAATTCAGCATGTCTGGTCCTGAGAGGTATCATAGCATCCAGAGCTATCTTCATTCTGTTGCTACAAGCGACGGGAAACCTCGGGGGCCTCAAGCTCCCCCCGCGATGTCACACTGTTCCCTCTTTCCTCACCTTCTCTCTTATCTCTTGGATTAACATATTGCTGTGCCATCTACACAGCTGTCAGCCCACCTGTCTTAGCTCTGCAGACCTCATGTAGACCCAGAGAATGTAGGAATTGGAAGGGGCCTTGGAAAACATCCCCGAGCAGGCATCTCAGACTCAGGCATGCCTCTCCCCGGGACCAGGCTGTGTCCAAGCAGAAACAAGGCTGGGGAAGGCCAAGAGCAGATGTGCTCATTCTGAGCACATTTTCAAAAGTGGAGAAGTTTTAAGGTAAGATGTTGACATCATTGTTGAGTCTGTGAAGGCAAGATGCTAGAAGCAGCACAGAATAAGACTCTGAGACCAGCAGAAAAAGTAGCCCATGCTGCACCCCAACCCAAGCATAGCACAGGCCCTGCTCCCCAAGCTTTGCCTCCCAGATATAAGGCCCCCACCAAGATGCTGGAGTCAGGGGTATACAAAGCCACACAGCCACATACTCATGGACTATTAAGATGGATTCAAAGATGCAGGAAGAATATCATTTGTATATTAAATAAAGCACATAGATCATGACATGACAGCAAAGATCTGCACAAATTTGATAAGTAAATGTTATACAGAAAGTGGGTGACTTTGGAATTTCTTCCATATTTTAAGGAGAGAGATGGAGGAATGGCTCATTCACCTTTATTTTTCTCATCCCTTAAAGAAGTTCAGTAGAAAATTTTCAACAGTACCAAGTTTCTTTTTTGTTCCAGCTTTATTGAGGTATAATTGACAAAGAACACTGTGTAAGTTTAAAGTGCCACACTGAGCACCAAATTTCTAATGGCCTCATTTTACGGATGAGAAAACCAAGATGCAGAGAAAGGAAAGAGCAGAAGCTGACTGGATTCCAAGTCCCTGAGCCCCGTGATCAGTGCTCTTTCTAGGAAAGTATTAGCCAACCTCAGGGGCCCCCTAAGAGGCAGGAATTGTTTCCAACGCAACTCATGCTGCCCAGTGACTGGGGCAGCACACTCACAGATGCATCCTTATTAAATAGTTCTGATGAGCACGGGGATGCTGTGAGATTCCAGCCAGGCGTCAGCTGATGCTGCAGCCCCGATGCCTCAGGGAAGACCATCTCTCCCCTGAGCACGGCATGTGTAGTTCACTGAGACCCTACCATCCAGGCTGGCCTGCACGTCTATTCCAGCACTAAGATGGCAGATGTGCACCCAGAAGTCACCCTCTCCTCCCTGAGACAACTCTGAGAGGCTGATTCCACAAAGGCAACACTGCAGTTCTAAGCTGGCATTCACCTGCACAGTCCAGCCCCACTGAGAGGCCAGAAGTGGCAGGCGGAGGTCAAGTGTCAGCAACAGCCAGAAGCCTCCCTGAGCCATGGCGGGAAGACATGCCCAGGACAGACCCACCTTTCCCAGGAGTTTCTGGAACCCGGAGGGATAAAGAAGGGTTTGAATGCAGAAAGCTGGGAGACTACATGCGACAAGCGAGAACCCAGACAGGAACGAAGGGTGGCAGGAAGGCCAAAGGTGTCCTGTGGGTGGAGTGGCCCTGGGAGAGGAGTCCCCTGCTTCTGGAGAAGGCAGCGCATGCAGTGGTTAAAAGTGAGACCTCCAAGGGTTCAACTTTCTGACCAGGTTCAAATCCCAACTCCTCTGTTACCAGCTGTGTAACCTTAATAAGGTTAATTCTCTGGGCCTGTTTTCTCCTCTGAAAACAGGGACACTAACTGCATACATGCGTGGTGGGTGTGGGGAGGACTAAAAGGGTTAATATAGGTTAGGCACCTGGCATTCTTTTTTGGTTTTGTTTTTTGTTTTTTTGTTTTTTATTAAGGTATCATTGATAAACAATCTTATGAAGGTTTTACATGTGCAATATTGTAGTTACAACATTCACCCATGTTATCAAGTCCCCACCCCACCCCATTGCAGTCACTGTTCATCAGCGTAATAAGATGCTATCGAGTTGCTACTTGGCTTCTCTGTGCTATACTGCCTTCCCCATGCCCCCCCTCTATATTACGTGTGCTAATCATAATGCCCCTTAATCCCCTTCTCCCTCCCTCCCCACCCCTTCCTTTGATAACCACTAGTCCCTTCTTGGAGACTAGGCACCTGGCACTCTGAGGTCACAGCTATTATAGGTGTCCACGGAGGCATCTGCCTACTGGGTAGGTAGCAACCCATGTATGCATATGGTGCTGCTCTCTGTTCCCCTTCCTGTCTGCAACGTCAAGTACTGGGGAGGCAGATGTAGACACAGATAATCACATACAATTGCTTTTATTTACTATATATTTTATTTTTTGTATTAATTATATATTATATATTTTATTACACATCACTATATATAGTTGCCTTTATTTTTTCAGCTTTATTGAAGTAATATTGACAAAGTTGTGTGATGTTTAGAGTATACATCGTAGTGATTTTAATGTATGTATACACCATGAAAGAATTCACACCAAGGAGTACTGGTATTTAACCCTCCAGAGGGCACAGTTTTGTTCTTCCTGCCTTTGTCACAATATAAATGACTTTCTCTCATTGTGGACACCACCACTGGCCTAGCTTCCCAATGCAACCCATCTCGCTTAAGGAGGCAAAAAGGTAGGAAGCTGCTTCTGCATCGCTACCCCCCAAACGGCACAGACATGAACATTTCAGTGACAAAAAAGCAAGGCCAGTTTTTCTCGGTATCATTCTCTTATTGAGTGGAATATGAAATCTAAATCTTTTTTCATCTTTTGTCCCCTTGAGACTCTATAAAGCTAATTCTTTTCTGAATTGTTGAAAATGAAGGCCATCAATCTTTTAAATTCCTGAGTTGGCATAAATAAATGGCTCTTCCCACTGCCCAAGCCTTCCTCTCCCACTAAAGTGAGGACAAGGACCCTTGGGAGATGGCTCACAGAGAGCAGGGGCAGGTGGCACTCCTGCAGTAACTCGTAGCCCCCCCTCCACCGGGCCCCAGGTGAGCACAGGTCCAGAAGTGTGCCCACCCCCTGATGCACAGTCACCAGCACTCACCCCCCGTACCGTGAACCAAGCTGTTCACCTATAAGGCACTGCTGGCCAGGACCTGAGCATCCCATGGGTCAGCAGTGAGCCTGCCTGTGGTTTCTCAGGAGCATCCCACTCCTGGAAAGTGGCTGTGATCTCAGGGCCACTCCCAGGGAGATACCTTTGCCAGAGGCCAGAGTGTCCTGTCAACCCCACCCCTGGTGCCCAGTGTCAGCAGCAAGCTGTTTCCAGCACCGGGAAGGCAGGCAGCCAGATGAGCTCAAGGCAGGCACAATGACACAAGGCCCCACCTGAGCGTCATACCCCTTCTCCTGCCTTCTCCCACTGCCTAGTCACTGAGTAGAGTCCAGGGGTTCTGAAGTGTAAAAGGCCATCAGAATCCCATGGAGAGCTCATTTAAATAATACAGATTTCATATACCACTCCTGGATATTCCAATTCAGTAGGTCTGGAGTGGGCATTGACTCTTATTTTTTTTAGATTCCAACAGGTGATTCTTGGGGCCATGATCCAGAACCACTGGTCTAGGCCACTTGCTACAGAAAATGGAAGGAGAACCCCATGGGACCCCTCTGTGGGGCAGTACAAGCTCTTCAAAGCAAGCTGAACAATTTCCTTGGTGCTAGGTCAGACCCAGATGTTCCACATATGGGGGCAAGTCTGCTGTTTCTTTAACCCTCTGAAAGCCCAGCAGAGAAACTATCAAAGTCTTCTCTGAGAACAAAGTCCCCTCTGATGAAGGGAGGAAGATTACAGAAACTGCTCCTGCAATTTGAAAAATAAAGACCAAGAAAGGGTCCAGAAGAAACTTGGCCTCCAGCTAACAAACCCACATACTGTCCGGGGCCTTCCTGTTCATGCACAGACTCCTGCACTTGAAAGGCCCTGACTTCATGCTCACCCCACAAAGCCCATGCAGTCAACCCTCAGTGTGCATCCTCTGGGACTAGGCATTTCCTGGGGGACTAAGGGAAGGTGATAAATGAGGAGGATGCCAGAACAGTCAGTCACAGTGGAGAGGGGGAGGTGGCACTGACCTCCTACTAGCTTCTCCATCATATGAAAGTGACCTCCCTTCTGAGAAAAACCACCCCTAGTGGGAACACTATCTACAAGACCCCTTCTCTCAGCATCTCTTCACACATATTTGTGCACACACACAGGCATGCACACGTGCACACAGGTATACACCACAGAAACGTGCAGCAGACAAAGAATTCCCCTGATTGAGAAGAGCAGAGCATTTATTCCAAGGGAGTAAGTTGGGTGGATGTGGAAACAGAGATGGTGAGATGTGGCTGACAGCCTTCCAGGAAAGAATCAGCTGGGCCCTCATTGGCCCCGAGTGACTATATGATTAAGTTACAAGGCCTTTGGTGCTTCCTGGGACTTGACTTGAGCCCAAATAAACCTTTATTGATAAAGGGTCATTTCTGACTATTATAAGAAGTAAATATCCAGGACTGAAGACCCCATGGCCAGCAAACAAAAAACAGAAATGTAGATCTTGGAGAAATAACCTGAAAATTAGAATCAAGGAATCGCTAGCCTCCCTTCTAACAGAAAAAAAATTTCATTTCCTAAAATGACACTTGAGGGTCACATGTGTTTTCAAGCTTGTCTTTCTGAGCTGCATGTAAAAAAACAATTGTAAAACTAAGTTCTGATAAAAATCAAATTAATATTCATATTTGAACTGACTGTTTATAGTTCATAATGCATGAGCAAAACCGAAAGCTTCTGTGATGACTGCCCCTGTAATGTTCACCATGTAACTTATTCACTATGTAAGAATTTGTACTCCATGTAAGAACTTGTTCGTTATGCCTCAGAAGATTGGAGACTGACGAAAATTAGGCTTGGGGTGGATTAATGATTGTGCATTGAGCATTGACTCCCCTATACAGAATTTTATTGTTGTTAACAACCATTTGATCAATAAATATGAGAGATGCCCTCACAAAAAAAAAAATATATATATATATATACATGCACTTCCAATTGTAAAATAAATAAGTAACCGGGATGTAATGTATAGCATAAGGAATATAGTCAAAATATTGTAACAACTTGGTATGGTGATAGCTGGTACCTAGAATTATCATGTATATAAATGTTGAATCACTGTGTTGTACACCTGAAACTAATGTAATACTGTGTGTCAACTACCCTTCAATAAAAAAATAAATAAATAAAATAAAAATAAAAATAAAAATAAAATTCAAAAAATTCAAAAAAAAAAAAAAACACTATGATCCGATTAAATTAAAAAATCTCTGACAAACAAAAAAAAAAAACTAAGTTCTGTTAGTTCAGCCAAAAATACCACATGACAAAAAAATCCAAGAGCTTCTTGTGAGTTTAAGAGAGTCCTGTGCCGAGCGTCCTGAAGCGTTCTAAGATCCCAGCCTCCATGATGGAGTTAAGAATGATGTGTGAAGCAATATAAAAACATAATTTTCCATTTGGCGCAGAGAATGTGGCATAAGACTTTGGAGGTTAAACTAAACAGATAAAAAGGGAACAGGACAGAGATACAAACTTAGCTACTTGATGTCCCTTGCACACATATATGCCTCATGAGGGCAGCATCTACAGATGAAGTTAGTGCTGGAAAGGCCAGGAATCTTGGCTGTATTTTGGGGCCTCTGGTTCTATGCAAAAATCTACTAGGTAAATCCCAATGCATTATTATAGCCTTGATCATCACTGTTGAAGAACTGACTCGAGGAAACACTAGCATTCTATAAAGCAGCGGCAGTAAAATGCAGGCTTTCAAAAGCTTTCCGAGCTCCTCTCAGAAGACTGGAGAAGAATCCAGAGTGGATACACAGTGTGGCCACAGAGAAAGAGCTTGGGCTTGAGATCAAGGTTCTAAGCCACTTTCTACCACCTACCAGCTGGGGGACTTTGGGCAAGTCACTCAACTTCACTGAGCCTGTTGCTTCAGCTTTAAAAATGTAATTACAGTTTTCAAAGTGATTGGGAGGAAGTATATTATAATTCAGTTATAAAAGTTATAAAACTGCTCCTATAGAATCTCCATGTCGATGGTGATGAAAACAATCCTCGATCATCTCAAAAGCCATGATTATGCTACATCAGGTGGAACCCAGGACCCTGGAGATATGGACCAGATCCACCCAGAACTGAGGACGAAGATGAGCGTGGATCCCTGAATCACTAACATACCAGCCAAGTGCCCCACGCCCAACGCCAGGGAACCGTCTTCCATCAGCACCCAATGGTCATGCCATGATGATGCACATCTGTGAGCCAAAAACACCCTATGAAAATAAAACCACTGAGGCATTTCCCCAGCTCCAGCCTCCAGCCCAACAATCACAGGCACGATCACACTCAGTGCCGAAAACCCATCTCCTACGGGCCCTGCCAGGCCGAGACTGAACATAACCGAGGCAGTCAAGCATGTATTCTATTTGGTGGTCCTACAGCTGTAATAGTGGTTGGAGACTAATATAAATAACTCACTCTGATAATTTTGGCAATTAAAGAGCAGGAGATGGGTGTGACATATACTGAGCAAAGAGCGGCACAAGAGGCAGGTTTCTGAAAGGTAGGGACAGCTATGCAAGGAAATTAACTTGACTAACTTGTAGGGAATCAGGGGCTCTGGGCTTATTATTTCAATCTTGGCAGCTGCCAATCACTGCCAAAAGGCACTTTAATCGTCCCCCAAAGCTTTCAGGAACACTATGAAGCAAGACCCGCAGTCAGCCGGTCCATGTAGAGCTCACGAATTTGAACATTCTCCAGCTGGAAGGGCAACAAGCTCCCCGCTCTACAGCATGTGTCCTGGGTAGGAAGGATGTGTAGATAAAGACAATCCCCAGCCAGCCAGGGGTGACAGAAACAGGTCTATAATATTAGCCCAACTGGGTTTATGAGAAACAAGGGCACAGTTCAATCCTGTTTATATGCTTCATGGGAGACTCTTGTGCAGTGACAAAGAATATAATTCTCATCCTCTTTAGGGTTTCCAGAGATGAACCAGAGATACAGAAAACACAGAACTAATGTGCTGTTAGAAGAGAAGCTATGTGATTCTGGGTCCCCTTTCCTCATGTTTTCAACAAATTTAAGCCATCTGGGCAAGTTAAAGAATTCAGACTGCTCAGAAAGTCTTTTTTTTCTCTTTATACCATTTTCTAAGCAAGGAAGCTAACACCCCAGTCTGGAATTGTAGAAAAACTGCACCAGTTGAATAAGGCATTTAGCTGTACAAATTATAAGAAATGCTACATAACAGCAATACTAATTAATAATAAATTATTTTCCTTCACCTTGAACCAAATAATATGCAAAGCTTTTGCAAGTTTTCTGTCTCATTTGATCTCATAACAAACCAGTGAAGTGGGTGTTCTTCCCACCCCCCAACGATGTGGATAAGAAAAAGGCTCAGGAATGGGTTCTCGCTTCTCCAAATCCCAGCTGACTCCTGGAATGCTCATAATTCTGGTCTTAGAAAAATAAGACCACAGGTGGAAAGACACGCCTCACAAGTCAGGTGAGACCAAGGTGGTACCTCCCCTGGAGAGTAGACTCCCAGGGGCAGGGATGTGCTCAGCACCACTCCTGACTGGATAGCTCATTCATCAGATCCATTTGAGCAGGATGACACAGGATTTAGTGGGCAGAGGAGAACAATCCAGGCCCTGGAATATAGCAACTGAGAACTCTGGCCCATGGTTGACTGGGTTAAATGCAGTGCCGGGAAGTGCCTGAGATGACAGGTGTCCTAGTGAAGAAGAGGCCAGGCTCCTCGCCACTTCCAAGGAGATAGGCTTCCACAATAAATTTGGTATCAACCTTGCACCTTTTTGCCCACAGACCTGCCCCTGCCATTCCAGAATGCTGCTGCAGCTTAAGGAAGGTCTCAACAGCTGTCCTGGATTTCCAAATAAGAGCTCTGCCTGTCCAGATGGAAGAGAGCAGAAGGCACAAACTAAACCCAAGAAGCAGAAGCTTGGAAGCAAGCATCAAACAGGTGTCTTGACATAGAACCCTGGCAGAGTCCCCATTTTCCAGGCCTCGGGGCCTCCCTAAGCAATACCACTTTTTAAATAGTCTTTCTTTCTTTAAAGTGGTTGTGGTCTATCAGCCTCGGGTGGGCACAACTTCCTCATAACTGCGATAAACATTTAGGCCCTACTGCTATGCTAGGAAGGCGAGTGACTGACCAGTGGCCATATACTTGGGAAGACCTGATGGGTGATTTTGCCTGGGGGCTTCAGCCCCAGAAGGCTAGTCACTCCATGCCCAGGGCCAGCCCAACCAGTTGCCTGACAACACTCTGTAGGTGTTCAGCCCGCCCTCAGCTGGTCCATAATAGGTGGGGCCTAATGGTCTCTTGGGACGACCTAAGGCAACAAGGCACAAGCCCAGGGCTGAGATCAGGATGTACACACTGGGGCAGGTCTACCAGTTAAAATACTGAAAGACTTTGTACATATTAGCAAGTAGCTGCTGCCCTGAACCCCTGCATGCCCACCACTATCACCTCAGCCCCCACCTGCAACCTCAATCTTCCCCATCATCCTGCAACTTAAGAGCAGACAGCTAGTGCAGACAGCGGACGCTCTGGAGGATGCAGCTCCAGGTCTGCATGGGTGCCTAGGCTGTGTAACTGTGACACGATGTGAATACTCCCACCCGAGTGTGCTCAGCTGATGGTGCTGCAGCTTGACCCACAGGGTCCCACTGGTGGGAGGGTTAAAGGAGCCCACTGTGCTGGGAACCAGGTGAGATCACCCTATTCTGTTCACAGGGTGAGGGGGGTCACCCCCAGATGTCCTTCAGCTGAGGCTCCTCCCTTTGCACTGGGACTCAGGAAGGCTGGAGGAGGAACCCAGCCCTACACGTGCTTGATGTCTATGTAAATACCCAATTGTTTTCGAGGAAAAAGAAAATGAAACAGAAGCAGCATCTCCTGGTTCCCCCTCTAGAAATGGAAATCTGGTTGGTATAATACACCAGCCATTTCACACTGTCTCGGCCCACAGGGAGGCCACTGCTCCAGCCAGCGCTGCCCCACCAGAATCACAACATGCCAGTCTTCAAGGGCCCTCGACTATCAGTTAGCCTGGGGTTTCCAAACTGCAGGTCATGACCCACTGGCAGGTCACAGAATCAGTTAAATAGTTCACAGTCTGCATTTTTCAACTGACAGATAAAATAATGTAACAGCATAGAAAACAGTATTTCATACTGAAAGGTACTACTACATGAAACGTCTGTTTAATTGTGTACTTGGATGTGTGTCCTGGCCTGAGAAGGAAAATGCATCTCTTATTGCAGGTCTCAAGGAAACACAGTTTGAAAGCCCCTGACCTAGCTAATCCCATGCTACCACTGATGAGGAAACTGGAGCTCAGAGAAGCAGGCATGGGCTGTTCAAGACCACTAGAGAGTGTGGAGCAAGGGGATTGGTTTATCGTCCACACGGCCTGTGCCCTTTTCTAAGCGCTTGGTCGCTGCACGCAGGTATCGGGTTTTCTGGATGCCAAGAGCTGCACTCAAGTGGTCTCTTGGGTGTCTGTGACTTTCACCAGCAGACTAAACCTGAGCTCCTGCCTGACCCTGACCAGGAGGCCCTGTGGGAGACCTACCTGTCAGGGCCTCCCAATTCCACAGCCAGTCTGAGGGCCGCGTGGTTGGGCCTCAGCCTCTACTTTGAGTGCCTTCCTGTGCCACCTTCAAAGTCCCTAAACACACCAGCAAACTGTAGGGCCACTGGACCCAAGGGGGCCTCCCTCAAGCTGAGGGTCCAGCAAGGAGCTAGAGCCTCAAAAGCTACCTCTGCTCTTCAGGCAGCCTTCCTGTCTCTGTAAGTGGCCTGCCCCTGGGACCAGGGCAAAATGAGGAGAGTGTGTGATTTCTGAGAGCCTGGACAGGCTCCTTCTGATAATGTAGCAAGTCCCATTTTTGTCACTTACAAATAGTATAGATTCTGAAGGAGAGACTATGAAACTACGTAAAAACACACCTTTTTTTTTTCCCAACAGAACCTGGTTAGATAAGGGCGGACATTCACTAAAAATTAACTATTTGTCAAGCGTTGTACTAGGGGCTTTACATATGTTATCTCACTTGATGTGTAAAAAAGCCCTATGATACCAGTGCTATATACTAATATCATGCACACAGAGCTATTGCTTCTACCCTGTGTGTGCTACTCTGTGCATTTCATACATATGATTTCATCTCACCGTCTGCTCCATACAGTAGGTGCTACTATAATTGTCATCTTGCAGGCAGTGAATTATGGTAACAAGAGCTACATGACTTGCCCAAGATCACACAGCTAATAGGTGGCAGAGCCAAGACCTGAACCCAGGGGTCCAGGTTTCAGAGCCCACCCTCGTAACTACCTCCACCCTGCTGCTGCTGATCAGCTCCATTTTCAGGTGCAGAACAGAGGCCCAGAAAAGGTCAACTGTCTGTGCTGACTGCTCCCAGAGACCGTACCATACACCAGGGAGATGGTCAACATATTTAATGATGGCAAAGGCAGGGCCACGACCCCCAGTATGGACACAGGCCCAGGCTGAAGACCCTCCACAGGTGCTGGACCTTACGCCTTTAGTAGCTGCTTTATGGGGAGGTCCAGACACGTTCAGGGAAGAAGCCAGAGTGATGGAGACACACAGAGCCCAGGGCAACGGCAAGATTTTCCATATGTTATGTTATCAGTGTTGACTACTACATTCAGTCCAGATAAGAGACAGCTACAGCTTTGAATTCTAGTTTATTAATTATAGGATTGAGGAACTGAAATTTTACCAAGGAGAAAACCGAGGTTGCTACATGAAGCATGGCACCCTGGGTCACACCGCTAGTTACATGACAGAGTCCAGATGAAAAGTGAGGGCACCCAACTGGTGCTCTGAGCGTTTGTTGATGCTGGTTTGTCTTCTCCATCCATGTGAATTCTGCTTAATATATATTTGCTGATGCACATGTCTAGATCCTCGCCCACAGCTGGTAGGCCACACCCCGACAATCCTGGGATCCTGAGAGAGATGCCCAGCTGCCCAAATTTCCACCAGTGACTGTACCGGTCTCATGGGTATTCATATTTTTTGAGTAAGCACCTGAATTTTGTTTGACTGATGTCAGCATCCATTGGAGGCAGCTTCTAAATTTAGAATTAACATCCAAGGCAGTCTGTTGCCCCAGTGTACACTTCCTCCAAAGATGTTGTCAGAAGGGGATTCAGGAAAGATGGCGGCGTGAGTAGAGCAGCGGAAATCTCCTCCCAAAACCACATTTATCTATGAAAATATAACAAAGACAACCCTTCCTAGAATAAAGACCAGAGGACACAGGACAATATCCAGACCACATCCGCACCTGAGAGAACCCAGCGCCTCGCGAAGGGGGTAAGATACAAGCCCCGGCCCCGCGGGAGCCGAGCGCCCCTCCCCCCAACTCCCGGCGGGAGAAGAATAGGCAGAGCGGGAGGGAGACGGAGACCAGGACTGCTGAACACCCAGCCCCAGCCATCCGGGCCAGAGTGCAGGGCGCTCGATACTAGGAAAACAGGGCAGCAAGAACAGTGAGCAGGCACTGGAGGCCGGGCACCAGAGGACATAAGAAAAGCGCACGACCAATTTTTTTTTTTTTTTTTTTTTTTTTTGCTGCTTTGTTTTGATGAGCGCTTTTTGGAAGTCTTAAAGGGATAGGGACCGCAATATTAGGGAAACAGGGCAGCAAGAACAGTGAGCGGACACCGGTGGCCTGGCGCAGGAGGACACCAGAAAAGCGAGCGCCCTTTTTTGTTATTTATTTATTTATTTATTTTGCTGTTTTGTTTTGGCAAGCGCTTTTTGGAAGTCTTAAAGGGATAGGGACCCCAACACTAGGGAAACGGGGCAGCAAGACCGGTGAGCAGAGGCCTGAGGCTGACACCAGAGAATAAAGAAAAACGAGCGGCCACCTTTTTTTTTTTAATTTAAAAAAAAATTTTTTTTTTTAATTTAAAATTCTTTTTTTTTTTTTTTGGGTGGTCATTGTTTTGTTTTGGCGGGTGCTTTTTGGAAGTCTTAAAGGGGTAGGGCAGGACACTTAATCCAGAGGTAGGGAATCTGGGGATATCTGGGCACCCTAACCCCTGGGCTGCAGGGAGCAGGGAGGCCCCTTACAGAGATAAATAGCCTCCCAGCCGCTCACGCCCCAACGCAACTCCACCACCTTGGAGTAGCTGCCTGAGCCAGGCCACGCCCACAGCAACAGTGAAGATAAACTCCATAGCAGCGGGGCAGGAAGCAGAAACTCTGTCTGCGCGCAGCTGCGCAGCACAAGCCACTAGAGGTCGCTGTTCTCCCAGGAGAGGAGGGCCACAAACCAACAAGAAAGGAAGTTCTTCCAGCCGTCACTCGTCCCAGCTCTGCAAACTATTCCTATCACCATGAAAAGGCAAAGCTACAGGCTGACAAAGATCTCAGAGACAACACCAGAGAAGGAGACAGACCTAACCAGTCTTCCTGACAAAGAATTCAAAATAAGAATCATAAACATGCTGACAGAGATGCAGAGAAACACGCAAGAGAAATGGGATGAAGTCCGGAGGGAGAACACAGATGCCAGAAAGGAGATCACAGAAATGAAACAAACTCTGGAAGGGTTTATAAGCAGAATGGATAGGATGCAAGAGGCCATTGATGGAATTGAAATCAGAGAACAGGAACGCATAGAAGCTGACAAAGGGAGAGACAAAAGGATCTCCAGGAATGAAACAATATTAAGAGAACTGTGTGACCAATCCAAAAGGAACAATATCCATATTATAGGGGACCCAGAAGAAGAAGAGAGAGGAAAAGAGATGGAAAGTATCTTAGAAGAAATAATTGCTGAAAACTTCCCCAAACTGGGTGAGAAAATAATCGAACAGACCACAGAAATACACAGAACCCCCAACAGAAAGGATCCAAGGGGGACAACACCAAGACACATAATAATTAAAATGGCAAAGATCAAAGACAAGGAAAGAGTTTTAAAGGCAGCTAGAGAGAAAAAGGTCACCTATAAAGGAAAACCCATCACACTAACATCAGATTTCTCAACAGAAACCCTACAGGCCAGAAGAGAATGGCATGATATATTTAATACAATGAAACAGAAGGACCTTGAACCAAGGATACTGTATCCAGCATGACTATCATTCAAATATGATGGTGGGATTAAACAATTCCCAGACAAACAAAAGCTGAGGGAATTTGCTTTCCACAAACCACCTCTACAGAACATCTTACAGGGACTGCTCTAGATGGGAGCACTCCTAGGAAGAGCACAGAACAAAACACCCAACATATGAAGAATTGAGGAGGAGGAACAAGAAGGGAGAGAAGAAAAGAATCTCCAGACAATGTATATAACAGCTCAATAAGCGAGCTAAGTTAGGCACTAAGATACTAAAGAGGCTAACCTTGAACCTTTGGTAACCACGAATTTAAAGCCTGCAATGGCAATAAGTACATATCTTTCAATAGTCACCCTAAATGTTAATGGGCTGAATGCACCAATCAAAAGACACAGAGTAACAGAATGGATAAAAAAGCAAGACCCATCTATATGCTGCTTACAAGAAACTCACCTCAAACCCAAAGACATGTACAGACTAAAAGTCAAGGGATGGAAAACATATTTCAAGCAAACAACAGCGAGAAGAAAGCAGGGGTTGCAGTACTAATATCAGACAAAATAGACTTCAAAACAAAGAAAGTAACAAGAGATAAAGAAGGACACTACATAATGATAAAGGGCTCAGTCAAACAAGAGGATATAACCATTCTAAATATATATGCTCCCAACACAGGAGCACCAGCATATGTGAAACAAATACTAACAGAACTAAAGGGGGATATAGACTGCAATGCATTCATTCTAGGAGACTTCAACACACCACTCACCCCAAAGGATAGGTCCACCGGGCAGAAAATAAGTAAGAACACGGAAGCACTGAACAACACAGTAGAGCAGATGGACCTAATAGACATCTATAGAACTCTACATCCAAGAACAACAGGATATACATTCTTCTCAAGTGCACATGGAACATTCTCCAGGACAGACCACATACTAGGCCACAAAAAGAGCCTCAGAAAATTCCAAAAGATTGAAATCCTACCAACCAACTTTTCAGACCACAAAGGCATAAAACTAGAAATAAACTGTACAAAGAAAGCAAAGAGGCTCACAAACACAGGGAGGCTTAACAACATGCTCCTAAATAATCAATGGATCAATGACCAAATCAAAATGGAGATCCAGCAATATATGGAAACAAATGACAACAACAACACTAAGCCCCAACTTCTGTGGGACACAGCAAAAGCAGTCTTGAGAGGAAAGTATATAGCAATCCAAGCATATTTAAAAAAAGAAGAGCAATCCCAAATGAATGGTCTAATGTCACAATTATCGAAATTGGAAAAAGAAGAACAGATGAGGCCTAAGGTCAGCAGAAGGAGGGACATAATAAAGATCAGAGAAGAAATAAATAAAATTGAGAAGAATAAAACAATAGCAAAAATCAATGAAACCAAGAGCTGGCTCTTCCAGAAAATAAACAAAATAGATAAGCCTCTAGCCAGACTTATTAAGAAGAAAAGAGAGTCAACACAAATCAACAGTATCAGAAACGAGAAACGAAAAATCACGACGGACCCCACAGAAATACAAAGAATTATTAGAGAATACTATGAAAACCTATATGGTAACAAGCTGGGAAACCTAGGAAAAATGGACAACTTCCTAGAAAAATACAACCTTCCACGATTGACCCAGAAAGAAACAGAAAATCTAAACAGACCAATTACCAGCAACGAAATTGAAGCGGTAATCAAAAAACTACCAAAGAACAAAACCCCCGGGCCAGATGGATCTACCTCGGAATTTTATCAGACATACAGGGAAGACATAATACCCATTCTCCTTAGAGTTTTCCAAAAAATAGAGGAGGAGGGGATACTCCCAAACTCATTCTATGAAGCTAACATCACCCTAATACCAAAACCAGGCAAAGACACCACCAAAAAAGAAAACTACACACCAATATCCCTGATGAATGTAGATGCAAAAATACTCAACAAAATATTAGCAAACCGAATTCAAAATACATCAAAAGGATCATACACCATGACCAAGTGGGATTCATCCCAGGGATGCAAGGATGGTACAACATTCGAAAGTCCATCAACATCATCCACCACATCAACAAAAAGAAAGACAAAAACCACATGATCATCTCCATAGATGCTGAAAAAGCATGTGACAAAGTTCAACATCCATTCATGATAAAAACTCTCAGCAAAATGGGAATAGAGGGCAAGTACCTCAACATAATAAAGGCCATCTATGATAAACCCACAGCCAACATTATATTGAACAGTGAGAAGCTGAAAGCATTTCCTCTGAGATCGGGAACTAGACAGGGATGCCCACTCTCCCACTGTTATTTAACATAGTACTGGAGGTCCTAGCCACGGCAATCAGACAAAACAAAGAAATACAAGGAATCCAGATTGGTAAAGAAGAAGTTAAACTGTCACTATTTGCAGATGACATGATACTGTACATAAAAAACCCTAAAGACTCCACCCCAAAACTACTAGAACTGATATCGGAATACTGTACATAAAAAACCCTAAAGACTCCACCCCAAAACTACTAGAACTGATATCGGAATACAGGAAAGTTGCAGGATACAAAATCAACACACAGAAATCTGTGGCTTTCCTATATACTAACGATGAACCAACAGAAAGAGAAATCAGGAAAACAACTCCATTCACAATTGCATCAAAAAAAATAAAATACCTAGGAATAAACCTAACCAAGGAAGTGAAAGACTTATACTCTGAAAACTACAAGTCACTCTTAAGAGAAATTAAAGGAGACACTAACAGATGGAAACTCATCCCATGCTCGTGGCTAGGAAGAATTAATATCGTCAAGATGGCCATCCTGCCCAAAGCAATATATAGATTTGATGCAATCCCTATGAAACTACCAGCAACATTCTTCAATGAACTGGAACAAATAATTCAAAAATTCATATGGAAACAACAAAGACCCCGAATAGCCAAAGCAATCCACAGAAAGAAGAATAAAGTAGGGGGGATCTCACTCCCCAACTTCAAGCTCTACTATAAAGCCATGGTAATCAAGACCATTTGGTACTGGCACAAGAGCAGAGCCACAGACCAATGGAACAGACTAGAGAATCCAGACATTAACCCAGACATATATGGTCAATTAATATTTGATAAAGGAGCCATGGACATACAATGGCGAAATGACAGTCTCTTCAACAGATGGTGCTGGCAAAACTGGACAGCTACATGTAGGAGAATGAAACTGGACCATTGTCTAACCCCATACACAAAAGTAAACTCAAAATGGATCAAAGACCTGAATGTAAGTCATGAAACCATTAAACTCTTGGAAGAAAACATAGGCAAAAACCTCTTAGACATAAACATGAGTGACCTCTTCTTGAACATATCTCCCCGGGCAAAGAAAACAACAGCAAAAATGAGTAAGTGGGACTATATTAAGCTGAAAAGCTTCTGTACAGCAAAAGACACCATCAATAGAACAAAAAGGATCCCTACAGTATGGGAGAATATATTTGAAAATGACACATCCGATAAAGGCTTGACATCCAGAATATATAAAGAGCTCACACACCTCAACAAACAAAAAACAAATAACCCAATTAAAAAATGGGCGGAGGAACTGAACAGACAGTTCTCCAAAAAAGAAATACAGATGGCCAACAGACACATGAAAAGATGCTCCACATCACTAATTATCAGAGAAATGCAAATTAAAACTACAATGAGGTATCACCTCACACGAGTAAGGATGGCTGCCATCCAAAAGACAAACAACAACAAATGTCGGCGAGGCTGTGGAGAAAGGGGAACCCTCCTACACTGCTGGTGGGAATGTAAGTTAGTTCAACCATTGTGGAAAGCAGTATGGAGGTACATCAAAATGCTCAAAACAGACTTACCATTTGACCCAGGAATTGCACTCCTAGGAATTTACCCTAAGAATGCAGCAATCAAGTATGAGAAAGATCAGTGCACCCCTATGTTTATCGCAGCACTATTTACAATAGCCAAGAATTGGAAGCAACCTAAATGTCCATCGATAGATGAATGGATAAAGAAGATGTGGTACATATACACAATGGAATACTACTCAGCCATAAGAAAAGGGCAAATCCAACCATTTGCAGCAACATGGATGGAGCTGGAGGGTATTATGCTCAGTGAAACAAGCCAAGCGGAGAAAGAGAAATACCAAATTATCTCACTGATCTGTGGAATATAAGAACAAAGGAAAAACGGAAGGAACAAAACAGCACCAGAATCACAGAACTCAAGAATGGACTAACAGGTACCAAAGGGAAAGGGACTGGGGAGGATGGGTGGGTAGGGAGGGATAAGGGGGGGGAGAAGTAGGGGGGTATTAAGATTAGCATGCATGGGGGGGTAGGAGAAAAGGGAGGGCTGTACAACACAGAGAAGGCAAGTAGTGATTGTACAACATTTTGCTATGCTGATGGACAGTGACTGTAAAGGGGTTTATAGGGGAGACCTGGTATAGGGGAGAGCCTAGTAAACATAATATTCGTCATGTAAGTGTAGATTAGTGATACCAAAAACAAAACAAAACAAAACAAAAAAAAGGGCAGTTCCTATGTGGTAACCTCCAATGAGTTCTACACAAGGGTATAAAGGGCATATAAAAGTGTAGGCAAAGGGTCTGTTTGTGTTTATACAGAGGATCAAAGCCTAATTGGGCTACCCCGAAAATGAACTAAGATACGATATGAAAAAGAGCTTCCAACATCAGCACTTCCTGGAAGACTCATGCCAGAAGATGATCATCAAAAAACCCCAACAAAGATCCATGCACTGCTACAGCTCCTGGACTTGCCATGGGAATGAAGGAGATATCTAAGCTGGCCTGTGCATACAGTAAAACAACAAATTTGTCTGGATCTATACTGTTGGAACTCAACCAAGAATTAGGAGAAGTGCAAACTGTAGCGCTCCAAAATCTTACAACTACAGACTATTTACTGTTAAAAGAACATAAGGGATGTGAACATTCCCCAGGAATGGGTTGTTTTAATTTGTCTGATTTCTCTCAGACTGTTCAAGTTCAGTTGGACAATATCCACCATATCATAGATAAGTTTTCACAAATGCCTAAGGTGCCTAACTGGTTTTCTTGGTTTCACTGGAGATGGCTGGTAATTACAGGTATGCTTTGGTTATGTAACTATACTCCTATTATGTTAATGTGTGTGTGCAATTTACGTAGTAGCTTAAAACCTATACATGCTGAAGTTACTCTACAAGAAGATATGTCAAAGAAGTAATCAATCTTCCCATGTTTTCTTCCGTCTGCTACTTCTATAGCTTTTCTTCTTCCTTCCTAATTACAACCCTTAAATAGAATTCGTGCCTCATATCAAATTTACCGAGTATCATAATTCTTCCAAGTGGTAAAGATACCTCAAGACAAATGCTGGGCATAGAAGCTACAGGGCATAAATATGCAAAGAAATAAAAAGCTAACCATTTCAAACAATAAGGCTTCTCTCTCACTTACCAACTTCACATTTCCCTGTATGGCCCCGGAAGATGACTGGTTAGCCAGAGACGGGTAAGATTCCTCAAGGGAGGAACAACCTAAGACAGGCACAGTCGCAGGGGGGCCATCAGGTGAGAAATTGGGGATCAACAGAGGTGAGGCTTAGAACCTCACCCCCCCGTTCTGAGAGAAATCTTCTGCATACATGGATGTTTTATTGCCCTTGTCTAGCTTGGATTAACACATAGTCTACAGGCACACACCTGATCATCTACATGTGCTCTCTTACAACACTAAACTATGTTTTCTACCTTTATCTTGTATCTACCTACCACTTCAGCATTTTATTAAAAATAATAATAATAATAAAGAGAGAAATGTGGTATCCACATATAAATCAAGTATAAAAACCAAATGAGTATTCATATTTGAACTGACTGTTTATAGTTCATAATGCATGAGCAAAACCGAAAGTTTCTTTGATGACTTCCCTTGTACTGTTCACTATGTAACTTATTCATTATGTAAGAATTTGTTCTCCATGTAAGAACTTGTTTGTTATGCCTCAGAAGATTGGAGACTGACGAAAATTAGGCTTGGGGTGGATTAATGATTGTGCATTGAGCATTGACTCCCCTATACAGAATTTTATTGTTGTTAACAAGCATTTGATCAATAAATATGAGAGATGCCCTCACAAAAAAATAATAATAATAATAATAATAATTATTACTGCACAGTATTTTGTCAATGTTTTTCAGTCTCATCTTTTTTCTTAAAACCTACTCTATGTAGTACTGTTTTTATGCATTTTTCTTCTTGATGACATAATACAGTCTTTCATACACCTCAGGCACCAATAAATGTTTTTGTATGAAAAAAAAAAAAAGATGTCAGAAGCAATAAAACTGACATGCATAGAATAGCTGCTTCATAACTGAATCATACTGAACTGTAAAACAACAGCAGATCTCAAACAAACAAAGCTTTAACCATAATGCACCTTGAAATTAACTACAGTAGTCAAGGGCTGTCCAGATTTTTTTTAGTGAAAATTCAGAAGTGTCCCCATTCCTATTCTCACTTGCCAGTGCAATTCCCCAGACCTGGCACTTAACACTTGTCACTCCCCAATCTAGAGCATTAGTAATTGGTCGTGTGGGGTACTAACCTGCACTTTAGGGGATAAAACCACCTTTGTAGAAGCCGAAGCTACTATTAATTTTAATCACCTCCTCCTTTGCCTATTCCAATTAGTTGCTTACATTCAATCACACATGTCTCTCCTGTACTGGGCATATCCAGGTGTGCCAGAAGGAACAAGGCACCTTTCACAGAGGACATCCTATCCAAGTAGGCACTGTAAGTAAATAGGTGGGACTCGCAATTGACAATTACACTCAACAACATCTTATCGTCCCTTGCCAGAACACATGGAAAAAACTTACTCTTATGCTCTGAAATTTTCCATTCTTGATCTCAGCCCAAAGGTGACTTTTTTATTTTTAAACTTGAGCAAAAAAAAAAAAGTTCAACTATTTTTGATTCATGCGCAGGCTAAAGAAACACACTTTGTTCTTGTTAAAGCAAGGTAAGATTTTTTTTTTTTTTTAACACATAGGTAGCTCAAAGGGCTGAGCTTCAAATGCCAAACCATTCCAACTAGCTGGTGTTCACAGCAGCACCTTCGCAAGGCCAAAAGTGATAGCCAGAGTGAAAGAGGGGGAGCTGGGATTGCACTTTCTATATACCTCGACCCCCGTTTCCACTAAATACTTTCAAGAACTCCTCGAATTCTGAAGTTTGTAAGCTGGGTGGTTGGGCCTGTGGTTTTTCCTCTTCTCTAGGTAGGAAGTGATGGGTCACCTGACTGCCTCTGTCCCTAGGCCCTGTCACCTGCTGTGTTCTTGTCCCTCCTATCCATCCAGCTCTCCCAACACATGCACTCTATTTCTTCCACTCTTACTCCATCTAGCTATTCCCAATGGAGGAAGAGGAATGGAGTGCCTGGATAAGAAGAATTTTAGGAGTACAAATCACCCTTTATATAACCAGCCCAGTTACCCCCACATCTCCCTGCTCCTTAATGAATCCCCTGGATATCAGCCACAAGGTCTCCTCTCCACTCTCCCATGCTTCCCTTATGTATATCCTGACACCCACTGCAGGCCCAGAGAGAGTCCACAGTGACAGGACTTCATCCATGCGTCCTTCGTGGGGCTGTGTACCATACACATGGCAAGTCCCCAGGCCCCAGTCCTGGCTCTGCCACTTACTGAGTGCCTGTGAGCATGCTGCTTACCACCTGCAAGCGGGCCTGCTCATGCCTGTCCTGCCTGCCCTGCCTGCCCCACAGTGTTACTACGGGTATCAGGGGGAAGGAATCACAGATGAGACGTGCATTGGGATCAGAGCTCCATATAAACGTGTATTGCTATTAATATGCACATAGTGCAGCATGGTGTGGTAAGTTCCCTTAGGATAAAGTCCAAAGTCCAAGAGAGCCTGGCAATAAAAGAAAGTGAATAACACCAGGCAGAAAACAAGGTGCTAAAAGAGAAGGGCAGAGGCTGGGATCAATAGGGGATCAGTGAAGGGCAAGTTCATAGTAACAAAGCAATGAGTAAAGGCTTACTGGACGAGGAGGCCTTGTACATGTCCTGGAGTGGCTCACCACACTGCTCAAAGGTGCTTTCATACATGCTTCTACTCTAGATTGAGAGCTCGTCAAGGGCAGGGGACCTGTCTTGTATGTCTCAGCTTTCCCAGCATCTTCCTGGCACCAATTCACTTCATAACAGATGAGTATTTAGTGACTGAAAGAAGGAACAGAGCCCTGAATGACCAAGGAACTTGGACACCTGGGGGCGAAGGAGGGAATCCCCAGGTAAGAACAAGTATGTCCTGCGGGGTTCCAGGCAAACTATAGGCCAGTCCAGGTGGAGTGGGGTCCAAGGAGGGCAGAGGAGGAAGAGCAGGTTGGAGAGGCAAGCAGGGGGTCTAAGGGCAGAAGCCTTAACTTTGGGGTAGAGGAGTTTGGGCTTCTGAGCACGCAGGGGAGCAAAGGGAGTTCAGAGTGACATCATAAAATCAGTATTTAAGGAGATAAATCTGGCAGCTGTGTGCAGGACAGCCTGGAGAAGGGAGTGCAGTAAACCTGGCAAAGCCGTCAGGAGGCTGCAATAACTCAGGCAGGTGGTGAGAAGGGCGGGCCCCCACTGCCTCCCCAGCCATCACACTGCTGGCAGCTCCTGCCTCTCCCACAGTGGGAGGAGCTCCATCAAAGGGCCACACTTGGCGACTGTCCTCATTAGACTGGACCTCAAGTGTCCTCCAGTCCTCCCACCCCACGCCAGCACCGGCTTCCTGGAAAGGGCTGCCTTCCCACTCCTGAATCCCTCCAGAGCTGAGCCAGTCCATTCTGGGGTGGCGACTCCCATAGTACGCTCTCCCTTAAAGGAGCTACAACAGTCACGAGGCAGCTGGGCCGGGAGGCAGGGGGAGCTTTCACTGCTGAGCGTGTTTTCCCAAAGTGCTATCTTCTCAACAATTTTATAAGGTAATATGTTAATATGACATTAAGACTAAGATAAAAAAAAAAGGAGAGAAAAAGCATGAAAGAAAGGGGCCTCTCAACCCACATTCAAACAATGCTGAGAAGTAAATCCTGGTGGTTAAGAGCTGGGGGGCCAGGAGCTCTGACGTCAGACTGCCTTGATTGCAGTGTAGCCCCTGCCACTTACTAGCCTGTGACCTTGGGCAATCAGACTATTTGTGAGCCAATTTCTGCCATCAGTAAAATACTATTAATGATAGTTCCCAAACAGGGCAGTTGAGAATTAAATGGTTGATTGTACAGCACTTAGTGCCCAGCCTGCAATTGATAGGGAGCCTGTAACTGGTAGCTCGTAGGGGTACTAAGCTAGATAGAGGTTGTCTACCTCCTGAGGCTTAGAAGCAGCATCCCCCACCCCTCCCCCGTCCCCAAGTCCCCTGCTCTGTGACTGTCCCAGTGTAGGTGCATAGATGTGGGCCTCCCACCCCCACTGGAATGCCAAGATGAAAGGCACCTCCCCTCAGCCCTGGTTCTCTTATCGGGGACACACAGAACAAGCTGATGCCTCTTCCCCATTACAGACCTTCAGATATGGAAGGCAGCTGCTGCATCCCCACAAAATAGTCTCTTCTCCAAAATATTTCTTTTGTGTTTTGGTCTCCCTTCATTTCTCTTACATTCACCTGCTGCACAGAGATTAGGCAGCAGAGATAGGTAAATAAGAAGAAAATATTTTGTAAATGGAATAGCAAAAAAGGGCCTTGAAAATTATTGCCTGGCCATGCAGTCCATGAGCTCTGAAAGACTCTGCAAATGGCACCCCACTGACATGAAGCTTCAGGCCTCTGGGGAATGTCCAAAGCGTTCCACCCCCCGGGAGCCCTGTTCCATAGCAGATGGCTCTCCCTGACGTCCCAGGGGCCCTGCTCAGGTCAGCCACCTGAAAAGTCCCACAGCAGAAGCACTTCTCGCCATGCATGAATGCTGTGGGAAACATTTGAAAATGAAGTTTCCAATTACTGCTGGCATTTCTGGAGTGTCCTGCTGCTGGCTGCAGCTGTCCCTCAGAAGGCCAGTGACGTCATCCACAGGCCCTGACCACACTGAGTTCCAAGGCTGGGCTGGGTCCATGTCACTGGGGAGGGGGGAACTGCATTTCCTCCAAAAGCCGGTACCACTCAGGTTCGCTGCTTCCCTTCCTGGGTAGAATTCCATTGTCGCGACTTAGACTCACACCAGGAAAGATCCATTAGCCATTCTAAGGTCCAGGACAACCTCATTCAACAGCTTCTAAAATCTTACTGTGTGCTAAGCATTGTCCTGGGTCCAGGCCAGTGTAGACAAAATCTGCTTCCCAAATTCTCACTGCACTCACTTACAGAAGAAAAAAAAACGGTCTTATATTCATGGGCTGGAGAAAGGGAAAAAACAAGGGAGACAGAAGTGGAAAGAGAGAAAAGGAATGAAAGAAGAATGGGTGGGGAGAAAAATGAGAAGGGAGAGAAGAAAGCCACTGAGCACCTCCACCCAGGTACCTCTCCCATGCCCTCCACTCCCCTCTGTTCAGGGCACTGGGCCCAGCATGGCATGGCAGGTCCTGCCCTCTGGTAAAGCTGACCAAGAGGACAGGGCACAGGATGCCTGCAGGGAGATGTGACGGATTGAGCCCAAGCCTAAAGCAGAGTTCAAACTCAATGCAAAATTCAGACTTCCCAAAGGCTGGGATTAGACTAACTGGGGATAGGATTTGGAAGCTGTGCCTGACTGCGGTCTATACCTATCACCATATTAACCACATTCAAGCCCCTCTCAAAGTAAGAATCCTCCACCCCGGGATGGGAGGCTTGTCTACAGCCTTGCTACCCAGGACTGACCCCTCTGCTGGGGGCCTGCCTTTCATCCGTCATGGCTGAAATTATAATTAAATCATAATTTCATAAATTATAGGACCCTTCCCAATGGAGAGGAGGTAGAGAACATGTAGTCTCCAGAATCAAGGGAAGTAAAGGGCAAATGGACATCAAGACCCTTTCAAAAACTCTCTAATTGATCCTTCAGGGCAAATCTGTGGGATAAAATTACACAAGAGGAAACTGAGAATCTGAGAGTTTAAGAAGTAGTAACCCACCCAGGGTTATACAATCATTAAATGAAAGCTTGCCTGGGTCTCACATCTGTTTTGTTTGTTTCAATACATCACAATGCATTCAATCCTGCAAAACTATGCAAATTAATTGTTTTAATGTTGTCTTTGAAGTGTTCTTATTCAAAATTGCTATCTTAATGTTTGTAATAAAAATAGCCTGTAAAAAAAGTACATGCCTAAAGATCATACTTTGATCATGCTGAAGATCATACTTTGAATTCCAGTTATTATATTTCTTTTGGTTTTTCTAAAAAATATCCATAGATTTTTTAAATTAGTGTTTCTTGCTCATTTTTTAAAAAACTTTTTTTTTAACATTTTAAATATATTACCTATTCAGTTGGTCTTACATCTGAAGACTTTGGATGTCTGATTCTTCTATTTGTTGTTTCTACTGACTCTCACTCATGGTGACTTGTTTCCTCACCTGTTTTATAATTTGAGGACAAAAGCTCATGTTTGAATGGCTGGGTTTTACCTTCAGGAATCTTTCTATGCCTGAGCTATGATTATGACCCTCCAGAGAGAATTTTTCATTTGATTCTGACAGATATTATGGGGATGCTAGCAACCCAAAACTACATTGGGTTAATTATGCAGCTTGAGGTGCCCTGGGTCACACAGGTAGTATAAACTCAACCTGAGCCTGCATGAAGGCAGATTATGGTTACAAATTCTCACAGAACACATTGTTTTATGTTCCCACCGCCAAGACAAAGTCAAAACGGATAAATTCCTTAGTCTGCTCCCTTTGCCCCTCTATCCCCTCACAAGGAGATCTGTGCTGGACCACTAGTTCCCTGAGGGTGCAATCCCCTGGAGGGACTGGCTTTATGCAGGAATCTCATTTCCAACTTCCCACCAGGCAAGGGCCCAAGGTCTGGTCTCCTGGGGCTTCATAAAGGTCACACTTTCAGTCCTGGCTTAAAGCCCAACACTGCCTCAGCCTAATTTCTTTTTAGACATATTAAAGCATCTTTCTGGTCCTGGATCTGTGCCCTTTCCTGTACCTAACTGAAGTCTGGATATGCCTTTCTCTAGCCTCAGGAGCCCAGAATTCCCAGGGCCCACTAAGGCAGAAGCTATAAAAACTTTGAAATTTTAAAGCCTTTACTGGGGAAGAAAACAGCGGCAACAGCAAGGTTTTAATGACCTACAAGGCTAATAGCAACAAAGAAATGTGCGTTCCAGTGTATGCTCAGCGATCTCTATGAAGGGGCATCTGAAATATTATAGAGAAGGAAGAGAAAAGAAGATGAAGAAAATATTCGAAGAAGAAATATATTCAAAGAGGAAGAGCAGAAGAGATGTTAAAAGAATCTACAAAGAATGCAAAGACATTTCTTTCTCTTTGGCTTGGTTATTCCTCATCTGTGGCAGACCCAAAATGAAAATGGCACGTTTTCAGCCTACACACACATGAGCCTTCATTAAAGTTGGAAATGAGTGCATCATTACAGACTGCAAGACCATGCCAAACACCTTACTTATATACTGGCAGACCATAATAGTTTCCAAAGTCCTTTCAGAGCCATCACTCATAAAAACCCTTTGAAATTCATCTGATTGCTGTTAACAGTCAACTTTCTGATCAATGGTCCTCTGCACTCTACCATCTACCACTCTTCTCAAAAAAAACATCCATTTATTAATCGTAATCAATAACACACTCACAGGCTAGAGCTGCAAAACTTACCCAAAACCCTAGGGCTAGATGTGTCTTAGAATTCCAACCATTTCAGATTTTAGAAAACTTATCAAGTGAATCTGTGGGGTTTGGGCCACACATCATAGGCACATACACTACAATTACCACAATGACAAATCTGACTTTGGGATAAACTGGATAAAGACCATCAACAGTGTCACATCAGTTCAGGGCAGGTTTGCCCCCATGTTAATTCTGTAAAAACCTTCATGTTTCAAGACAAAGCTTTAGGGATTCTGGAATTGTGAACAGGGGTTTGTGGACTTGGATCAATGAGTCCCCTCTCAAAATACCTCACGCTTAAATCCACCAGCCTGAAACTCCCTGGGACTCAAGTCTCAAAATCTGTGGTCTGGTTCTCAGAAGAGGGCAGGGGGAAACACTGACCAGGAGAGCAGCAAAGCTTTACGGCGGGTGATGGGCAGAGAGAGCCCGGCCAGGCCTGGGAGCCACCGGTTCACAGGCATAAAAGCCACAGAACATGTTAGCAAATATTTCCAAAGAAGTTCTTAGCAAAGTCTCAGGTATAATAGCAGGGCTGGGGCAGGGTGGGTAGTGGCAATCAGTACAACTGGATTCTAGTCTCAGTGTGTGACTAAGACATACATAATGTGTAGCAGAGCATCAGCTTCCTCCTATACAATGTGAGAGAGGTGGACCATACCAGTAATCTGCAAATGGCAGGATTTAGCAGGATTTAGACCACTGATTAATCATGAAATCTATGAGTATGAGCAATATTTTTTAAATAAAATGAATTAAACACTATACATCATCTGGCCCAAATGGTAAAAACAGATATTATTTCATGAAGTTTTGTTTCAGTGAGCTATCAATAGATACACACACATATACACATATAATTGGTACACTATTTATATATGTATACATACGGGTGTATTTATATATACATATTATTTTTTAATGAACACATAATATACAGATATACACAAAATAGTGTGCTTCTTAATGTAGGACACCATCTAAACTTTTTAAAACTTACTTGCTATATGTTATCTTGTGAGTCTTTTATAACAATATATACTGTGAATTACTTTTTCTGCTGTTACATAATCCAGGCACTTTGTTAAAGTCATCCCAGACTAAAAATCAAGAAAAGGTTTTGATAAACCCCTTGTTTTTCAAGATGTGCTCTAACAGTTGGGACCTGACTTCTAATTTTGCCTCTACTGCTTATTCACTGTGACCCCCTAGTCACATACCTAATCTCTGGGCCTGTTTCCCCATTTGTGAAATGCAGACGTTGGCCATGGCAGACCACACAGGAGCAACTGCTCATGTAAAAGGGGAGAAACAATGACACAGAGCTCATGGGGTAGTTGCGAGGATCACATGAGATAGTACTTAGAATAGTGCTTTCCTTGCACACAGTAAGTGCCATATAATCTCATTTTTAAGATTGGATTTTATAATTACTATCCACATCTGGTGTTTCATGATGATTCTGAATCCAGCGTTTACAATGCACAGGCAGCCTGACCCTGTAGTAGGAGCCAACAGTTACTTTTCAGGAGCCCCTAGACCCTGGTGGCTGCAGAGCCTGCAACTGGAGACCATAACCACCACCCATTTTCCTGCCTTGCCTCAGCACTTGGAAGGCCTGGCTCATCCCCTCAGGAATTTACAACCAGAACTCTGTGTTTGTTACCCAGCTTCCTGGGAGACGGGCAGTGGCATAGCAGAGGGATTACTTTGGGTAAATATTTCTCTAAACCTCGTTCTTGCCACCACCAGTACTCAGAGCCAAGGGCCCAGCTCCCCAAAAGCTCCACCTTTCTCATCCAAGGGAGCCTGGGATGATGCAGACTTCACTATCTCTCCCACACAGAGTGAAGGACCCCACTAACAGTGGGCCCCAGAATTAGGCACTGGCAGCAGACAGTGGGCAGCATAAATAGGGAATTTCTGAACTGGGCTCTCAAGGAACTAGCAATTTCCTTCTCTAAAGCAGAGCTGCTGCATAACACAGGGTATCATCTTTATTGCGCTTTGTACCTGGATCAGTGAGCCACCAGTTTTCATTCCACCTGAGACCACAGTGGTACCCAACCTAGCCTCCCCCAGTAAAGGAATCTCAGCCGGGCCTTTACTCAGAACCCAGCCGGGGCACAAGCACAAGACAGGGTGCCATGAGGCCCAAGAAGAGGATCACTAACAGCAGGAACGAGAAGACTCCAAAGAAGACTTGGCCTCCGGCCTGGGGTGTCTCAGGACTGCCAGCTGTCCACCCTCTAAGGTACTGGCCCCATCCTCCAGGTGAAACACTTATATCAGCCTGGAGATGCTGTGTGCATGGCCTGCAGAAGTCAGACAAGAAGAGGTGTACTAACAATAAGCACATAACGTTTAACAGTTACTATACACCAGGCATTATGCAAGTGCTCTATAGACATTAACTCATTTAATCCTACCAAATGCCAAGAAATGCTCATTTTTATGCCCCATTTTACAGATAAAGAATGGAGACTCATGGAGAGGATTACAGACAGCAGCGTGAGAGGTGAAACTGACGCTTCCTCCTAAAACCGCATATAATACGAAAATATAATTAATACGACTAATCCTGAAAGAGCAAAAGGAAAGAGGGCTGCACCAAACTGCATACACCTGAAGAAGAGAATAAACCTCAGGGAAAAGGGTAACGTACCAAAGCCATGGCCCAGCTGGACTGAAGCCCTTTCCCCACCCCAGCTCACTGGCCAGAAGGAAGAGAAACAGAGGGGGGAGGGAGTGGAGGCCTGGGACTGCTGAATACCTAACTCTGGAGATCTGCTCTGGGAGCACAAACCTACATTTCATGGTGCTTTCATGGTACTCTCGTGATTAGGAGCTTGGAAAGCCAAGACAGGCAGAATACCTGGGGACACTGGGATTCCAGCTGCTTGTGGAAAGCAGGGATCCATAACTGGCTACTCTGGGACAAAAGAAAGGCAGGCAGTCTGAGAGACTTCCTAACAGCAAGAGGGCTGCTAAAGGGGCAAGGATTGCACAGAGCTTACTGCTCAGGAGAAAGGACAGGTGGACAAAATTGTCCAGGTGCACTCTGCCAAGTAGGTTGGAAGCTTTCATTATCTTCAGGTGCTCCAGTTCCCTGGCTGGCGACATAGCTCCAAGGACCCCCTAGGTGATGCGCAGCTTACTGTGCCTTTCTTCCAGCCAGCCTCACCTGGCTCACAAACAAACAAATCCTACCCTGGCATTAGGCCAGCCAGAGGGAAGCCCTGTCTACAGCAACTAAAAATGCAAAACACAGAGGCTTATACCTGTGTGCTCGGCCCACTGGTTCTGGCAGTGGAGACAGGCATAGCAGCCGGGAAACAGGAAACAGCTCTTTCCTCCCCCCAGGCACCAATACCGCTCCCCTGTGACCCCCAACATTGCCTAAGGGGCAGAGCAACTCCAGAGAAAAGAGCTTCTGGGCACTAGAGGGCAACATATATGAATATGAAACACCAAAGAAACCTGGTTCATTTTCTATCCCCTTTTCTCTCTCTACTTCTTCTGGAATGCCTATGATTCTTAAATTATTTCTTTTATATTGATCACTCAGCTCTCTTAAAATTCTTTCATTCCTGGAGATCCTTTTATCTCTCTCTGCATCAGCTTCTCTGCGTTCCTGTTCTCTGTTTTCTAGTCCATTAATGGTCTCTTGCATCTCGTCCATTCTGTTTTGAAGTCCTTCCAGAGCTTGTTTTATTTCTGAATTCTCCTTCCTTAGTTCTTGCATATTTCTCTGCAAGTCCATCAGCATGGTTATGACTTTTGTTTTGAATTCTTTTTCAGGTAGACTGGCTAAATCTATCTCCCCAGATTCCTTCTCAGGGGAAGATGTAGCAGATGCCGAAGCTGTCTGGGTTAGTCTTGTCTGAATCATATTTTTTTGCCTTTTCATGTTGACAGGTGCTATTGACTGTCAGCTGGGAGGGCCAAAATTTTCACTTACTACTGGCCTTTCTTTACTGGGGCAACTGCGACCCCTAGTGGCTTGTGTTGGGTAATTGCGTGTAGAGTGGGTCTTTGTGTCTTGCCTGGCCGGAAGGGAGAAATTTCCCTTTCTGTGGGCGGAATTTGTCTCAGGCTGCTTCTCTGCTTTCGCAGCGCCCGGTGGGGTGATGGATGGGGGGGCTGCTTGACTGTTTGCCTCCGTGAGGGGTCTCAGAGCTGTTGCCCAGGGGGTTAGTGCACCCGGTTTTCCCTGTAATTTCCAGCTGCTGTACTGTGACCTGGGTTGTTTCCGTCAAGCTGTTAAGTCCCTGTCCCTTTAAGACTTTCAAAAAAGCCCCCGCTTTTCTTTGTCACAGGGGCATCAGCTTCAGCACCCGCTCTGAGGTCTTACCCCCTGTTCTCCCAGTATCCAGGGCCCCCTGGGCATGTACTGTGTCTGCGCTCTGGCCCGGATGGCTGGGGCTGGGTGTTCGGCAGTCCTGGGCTCCGTCTCCCTCCCGCTCTGCCTATTGTTCTCCCGCCGGGAGCTGGGGGGAGGGGCGCTCGCGTCCCGCAGGGCCGGGGCTTGTATCTTACCCCTTTCACCAGTCGCTGGGTTCTCGCTGGTGTAGCTGCAGTCTGGCCACTGTCCTGCGTCTTCTGGTCTCTCTTTTAGGGCTAGTTGTGTTTGTTGTATTTTCAAAAGTATATATGTTTTTGGGAGGAGATTCCCACTGTCCTACTCACGCCGCCATGTTGGCTCCGCCAAGAAACCTGGTTCAAACTAAAACTATGAATACAACACGTGAGAAAGACTCAAATGAAATCAACCTCATGAATCTTCCTGAGAGGGGTATCAAAATAAAAATAATTAACATGCTCATGGAGGTACAGAAAAATATTCAAGAACTCAGGAACGAATTCTGGTCAGAGATCCAATCATTGAAGAGCACAATGGAGGGTATTAAAAGCAGGTCAGATATGGGGGAGAAGACAATAAATGAAATAGAAATGAGAGAAGAGGAATACAAAGAAGCTGAGGCACAGAGAGAAAAAAGGATCTCTAAGAATTAAAGAATATTGAGAGAACTGTGTGACCAATCCAAATGGAACAATATTCGCATTATAGGGGTACCAGAAGAAGAAGAGAGATAAAAAGGGATAGAAACTGTCTTTGAGGAGGTAATTGCTGAAAACTTCCCCAATCTGGGGAAGGAGATAGTCTCTCAGGCCATAGAAGTGCACAGATCTCCAACATAAGGGACCCAAGGAAGACAACACCAAGACATATAGTAATTAAAATGGCAAAGATCAAGGATAAAGACAGACTTTCAAAAGGAGCCAGAGACAGAAATAAGATCACATACAAAGGAAAGCCCATCAGGCAATCATCAGACTTCTCAGCAGAAACCTTACAGGCCAGAATGGAGTGGCATGATATATTTAATGCAATGAAGCAGAAGGGCCTCGAACAAAGAATACTTTATCCGGCAAGATTATCATTTAGATTTGAAGGTGGGATTAAACAATTTCCAGATAAGCAAAAGCTGAGAGAATTTACCTCCCACAAACTGTCTCTACAGTGTATTTTGGAGGGACTACTATAGATGGAAGTGTTCCTAAGGTTTAATAGCTGTTACCACAGGTAATAAAACCACAATAAAGAAAGTAGAACAGTTAATTACTAAGCAAATGCAAAATTAAATCAACTATCACCAAAGTCAATCTAGGGATAGAAAAAGAGTACAGAATATGATAACTAATATATAAAGAATGGAGGAGGAAGAAAAAGGAAGAGAAAAAAAGAACCTTTAGATTGTGTTTGTAATAGCCTATTAAGTGAGTTAAGTTAGACTCTTAGATAGTAAGGAAGTTAACCTTGAACCTTTGGTAACCACAAACCTAAAGTCTACAATGGCAATAAGTACATACCTATCGACAACCACCCTAAATGGGTGAATGCACCAATCAAAAGACACAGTCACTGAATGGATAAAAAAACAAGACCCATCTATATGCTGCCTACAAGAGACTCACTTTAAACCAAAGACATACACAGACTAAAAGTGAAGGGATGGAAAAAGATATTTCATGCAACTAATAGGGAGAAAAAAGCAGGAGTTGCAGTACTTATATCAGACAAAATAGACTTCAAAACAAAGAAAGTCACAAGAGACAAAGAAGGACATTACATAATGATAAAAGGGTCAATCCAACAAGAAGACATAACCATTATAAATATCTATGCACCCAACACAGAAGCACCTACATATGTGAAACAAATAATAACAGAATTAAAGGGGGAAATAGAATGCAGTGCATTCATTCCAGGAGACTTCAATACACCACTCACTCCAAAGGACAGATCAACCAGACAGATAATAAGGAGACAGAGGCACTGAACAACACATTAGAACAGGTGGACCTTACAGACATCTACAGAACTCTGCACCCAAAAGCAGCCGAATACACATTCTTCTCAAGTGCACATGGAACATTTTCAAGAATAGATCATGTATTAGGCCACAAAAAGAGCTTCAGTAAATTCAAAAAGATTGAAATTGTACCAACCAGTTTCTCAGACCACAAAGGTATGAAACTAGAAATAAATTACACAAAGAAAATGAAAATCCAACAAACACATGGAAGCTTCACAACATGCTCATAAATAACCAATGGATCAATGACCAAATAAAAACAGAGATCAAGCAATATATGGAGACAAATGACAACAATAATTCAATACCACAAAACCTGTTGGATACAGAGAAGGCCATGCTAAGAGGAAAGTATATTGCAATACAGGCCTACCTCAGGAATGAAGAACAATCCCATATGAACACTCTAAACTCACAGTTAACAAAACTAGAAAAAGAAGAACAACTGAGGCCCAAAGTCAGTAGAAAGAGGGACATAATAAAGATTAGAGCAGAAATAAATAAAACTGAGAAAATAAAACAATAGAAAGAATCAATGAAAGCAAGAGCTGGTTCTTCGAGAAAATAAACAAAACAGATAGACCCCTAGCCAGACATACCAAGAAAAAAAGAGAGTCTACACAGATTAACAGAATCAGAAATGAGAAAGGAAAAATCACTATGGACACCACAGAAATACAAAGATTATTAGAGAATACTATGAAAAATTATATGCCAACAAACTGGATAACCTAGAAGAAATGGAGAACTTTCTAGAAAAATACAACATTCCAAAGCTGATGCAGAAAGAAACAAAATCTGAACAGACCAATTACCAGGAAAGAAATTGAACTGGTAGTCAAAAAACTACCCAAGAGCAAAATGCCTGGACCAGATGGCTTCACCGTTGAATTTTAGCAAACATTTAGTGAAAACCTAATACCCATCCTCCTTAAAGTTTTCCAAAGAGTAGAAGAAGAGGGAATAATTTCAACCGCATTCTATGAGGCCAGCATCAGTCTAATACCAAACCAGCCAAAGACACCACAAAAAAAAGAAAATTTCAGACCAATATCCCTGATGAACATAGATGCAAAAATACTCAACAAAATATTAGCAATGTGAATTCAAAAATACATCAAAAAGATCATCCATCATGATCAAGTAGGATTTATTCCAGGGATGCAAGGATGGTACAACATTCAAAAATCCATCAACATCATCCACCACATCAACAAAAAGGACAAAAACCACATGATCATCTCCATAGATGCTGAAAAAGCATTCAACAAAATTCAACATCCATTCATGATAAAAACTCTCAACAAAATGGGTATAGAGGGCAAGTACCTCGACATAATAAAGGCCATATATGACAAACCCACAGCCAACATTATACTTAACAGAGAGAAGCTGAAAGCTTTTCCTTTAAGATGGGGAACAAAACAGGGATGCCTACTCTCCCCACTTCTATTCAACATATTACGGGCATGGATAGGAAGAATTAATATTGTCAAAATGGCCATCCTGCCTAAATCAATCTATAGATTCAATGCAATTCCTATCAAAATACCAACAGCATTCTTCAATGAACTAGAGCAAATCATTCTAAAATTCATATGAAACAACAAAAGACCCTGAATAGCCAAAGCAATCCTGAGCAGGAAGAATAAATCTAGGTGGATTATGCTCCCCAACTTTAAGCTCTACTACAAAGCCACAGTAATCAAGACGATTTGGTACTGGCACAAGAACAGAACCATACACCAATGGAACAGACTAGACAGCCCTGATATAAACCCCACCACATATGGTAAATCAATATACGACAAAGGAGCCATGGACATACAATGGGGAAATGTCAGCCTCTTCAACAACTGGTGTTGGCAAAACTGGACAGCTACATGCAAGAGAATGAAACTGGATTATTGTTTAACTCCATACACAAAAGTAAACTCGGAATGGATCAAAGACCTGAATGTAAGTCATGAAACCATGAAACTCTTAGAAGACAATGTAGGCAAAAATCTCCTGAATATAAGCACGAGCAACTTCTTCCTGAACTCATCTCCTCGAGCAAGGGAAACAAAAGCAAAAATGAACACATGGGACTACATCAAATTAAAAAGTTTCTGTATGGCAAAGGAGACCATCAACAGAACAAAAAGGCATCCTATGGTATGGGAGAATATATTTGTAAATGACATATCCAACAAGGGGTTAACATCCAAAATATATCAAGAACGCACACGCCTCAACACCCAAAAAGCAAATAACCTGATCAAAAAATGGGCAGAGGATATGAAGAGACAGTTCTCCAAAGAAGAAATTCAGATGGCCAACAGACACATGAAAAGATGCTCCACATCACTAATCATCAGGGAAATGCAAATTAAAACCACCATGACATATCACCTCACACCAGTAAGGGTGGCCAGCATCGGAAAGACTAAGCACAACAAATGCTGGCAAGGATGAAGAGAAAGAGGAACCCTCCTACACTGCTGGTGGGAATGTAAGCTAGTTCAACCATTGTGGAAAGCAATATGGAGGTTCCTCAAAAAACTAAAAATAGAAACACCATTTGACCCGGGAATCCCACTCCTTGGAATTTACCCAAAGAATACAACTTCTCAGATTCAAAAAGACATACGCACCCCTGTATTTATCGCAGCACTATTTACAACAGCCAAGATATGGGAGCAACCTAAGTGTCCATCAGTAGATGAATGGATAAAGAAGATGTGGTATATATACACAGTGGAATACTATTCAGCCGTAAGAAAGAAACAAATCTTACCATTTGCAACAACATGGATGGAGCTGGAGGATACTATGCTCAGTGAAATAAGCCAGGCGGAGAAAGACAAGTGCCAAATGATTTCCCTTATTTGCAGAGTATACCAATGAACCAAAACTGAAGGAACAAAATAGCAGCAGACTCACAGACTCCAAGAAGGGACTAGTGGTTACCAAAGGGGAGGGGTGTGGGAAGGTGGGTGGGGAGGGAGGGAGAAGGGGATTGAGGGGTATTATGTTTGGTACACATGGTGTGGGGGGTCACAGGGAAGACAGTGTAGCACAGAGAAGGCACATAGTAAATCTGTGGCATCTTGCTGCACTGATGGACAGTGACTGCATTGGGGTATGGGGGGGACTTGATAATATGGGTAAATGTAGTAGCCACATTGTTTTTTCATGTGAAACCTTCATAAGAGTGTATATCAATAATATCTTAATAAAAAATTAAAAACATAAAAATTAAAAAAAAGAATGGAGACTCATGACTGTTCACTTACATGACTCCAGGAAGCAACAGAACTGCAATTTAATGCCAGGTTTAAAAACCTACACTCTTCACTGCCACACAGCACTGTCTCATCAAAGGCAGGGAGGGACCTGGACCAGAGCTCTTCCAGGACCAAGGCTGCCATGCAAGGCAGTCACTCCGGGCAGACTGTGTCTCGGGCTGTCCTCATGTCATTTCACACAATAATAAATCACAGTTTCACTGCACTCAAGATAGTAGGCTATTCTAAATAATATATACATATAAATTACACATATACTATATATAAATATACAATTATGTAATAGAATAAGTATATATAATATGTAAATCCATATATAAAATAAAATTTTATATATATACACTCATTTAATCTTACAATATCCTTATCAGACTGATTATTAAGACCTCCACTTTAGAGATGAGAAAATTGAAGTACAGAGAGTTTGAGAAACTTTCTCAGGGACTCAATGCTGTGAAAAGCCAGGTTTTGATCTCCAAATGCCTGGTTCCCAAGACACTGGCTTCCTCTGATTAACCTGTAAATCAAGAGCACAGTTCAAAGCTTCTAGGAGCTTCCTCTGCCCAGTCCAGTGTCTGAAGCCTTTGCAGGCACCTTGATAAATGCCTACTAATAACCAAACAGGTGTCTCTCGCCCTATTTATAGCTCCCAGCATGGCCAACTGGCTATAATTAGCACTGCCTCCCCCAGGACTGGAGCTAAATTAAACCAGTGGGATTAGAGGCCACCAGCTTCAGACAGTGCCTCTGGACATTCCAGCAAAGAGCACTGCTGGGACATGGGAGGAGTCTCCACCAGTGAGCCTCTCTCTTGGGTGCTGCGCTGATCCAAAGGATTTCCCAAAGGCCTCTACTGGCCTTATCTCAATTCTGGGGACTGATTTCTCCTGGCATGCCCCCAAAAAAATCAAAATGTGAGTGATTCCTTTCTTTGAGAATCAGAAGACAGAATTCTGGTCCTAGCTCTGCTTCTGATTTACTCAGTGACCAAGCGACTCAACTTCTCTAGGTTTTACTTTTGCCTCTTGAAAAGAAGACATCAGATGGGTCCATGCTGACGTCCCTCCCAGTCATTTCACAGAAAACAAAAAGGGGCTGCAGGTTAAGTCCTGTGGTTGAGATCAATGACAGAAGGCTCTAGAAAAGGGCCTAAGGGAAGGAGCACCCCACTCACTCACATGGGAGGGCTCTGACGACAGCCTGATGGGTTTCAGGCTGCTGGTGCTGGGGCCTGCCTCACACCATCTCCTGGGGGCTGACATGGAAATAGGAAGCCATGGCTCCAGAAGAGCTCTCATCTTTCCTTCTTGCTCCAGAGCTTCCAGCTGCTCGATGTTCCTCTTTGAGGCCTTCCTAGCCACCTTATGTACATAACCTCCCCTCCATTATCCCATCCCCTCTTACAGAGCACTGATGAAGACTAGAAGACCCTTCTGATGTATGTGTTAATGTACAGCTGCCTCCCCCATGGGATGCAGTAAGCCCCACAGGGACAGAGCACGAGTCTCCGGTCTAGTCTCCACCTCCGGAGTGCAGGCTGGACACCAGCCACTCCATCCTCACCTGCTGACTGGTTGAGCCGTTTCCACCACAGACCCTGCTTCCTGTCTGCTGAGCTCCAGCTCCAGCTCTGGAAACATCTGGGCCTCTCCCTATTTTTCCTACCCACACAGTGAGTCCCAAAGCGGAGAGGCAGTAAACTAGAAAGGCAGCTGGGAAGACCTCCCGGAGTAGGTGATTTCTACAGGGATGAGTTAGTGATGTATAGCCAAGGAAGGGGAAAGAATGGAGAGAAGAGAAGGGCAAAGCAAAAGAGGCGGCAATGTCCTGTGCAGGACAGCGAAGCAGCTGGGAGTTCCTAAGAGCTTAAACAGCAAAAGAAGTGAGGTGGGGATGGGGAGGCAGGCAGCAGTGACAGAGACCTTTGATGCTGTGCCAAGAAGCACAAATCGAACCTTCAGTTTAGGTGTCGGCAAACTTTTCTGTAATAACCTGTGCACTCACTCAACTCTGACACTGTAAGGGAGAAACAGCCATACAAGATACATAAATGACTCTACATGGCTATGTTCCAATAGAGCTTTATTTAAGGACACTGAAATTTTAATTTCTCATAATTTTCATGTGTCAAAAAATAATATTTCCTTGTTTTTTTCCAACCACTGAAAGATGTATAAACCATTCTCAGCTCATGGGCCACACAGATAGAGGTGGTCGCCAAAGGCACCACCCAAAGAAGTTTTGAAAGGTTTTAATTAAAGGAATGATAAGATCCAGGTTATTCTCATTGTCTCTTGTGCTGATGGAGATGGGAAACCAATGTGCGTATTATTCTAGGGGCCAAGAGAACAGGCCATTCCGCCAGCCTTTGGAATAGTTTAGATGAAAGACAGAAGAGACCCCAGCAAAGGAAATGAGAGTGAGACACAAGAGACTCCCCCTAGAAAGGGGTTTTCATTCTAACCCACTAGGGCAATGAGCCAGGTGTCTTAGGATCTTTCTTATCAAAGTCAGGGGCCACTGCCTTCTAGAATGGCAATTAAATTGAATGTAAACAAGCATGCAGAGTCTGCATTTGGTTAACAGGCCTTCATCCTAGCAAAGCAAATCTATACTAACCACTTTACCTCCCTACAAATACCTAGCTAAACTTTCCTTAAAATGCTATTTTAAAAAAAAGGCAACTCAATGTCTACAGTAATGTTATTGTGCATACAAAAGAAAATATCCTCATTTGTCAGAGGGGCATACTAAACTTTTCTGGGTAAAATTCCATGATGTTAGTAACTGACTGTAATATATTTCAGCAAATAGAAAACCACACAGCAAAAACAGCCTCCATCTCTGCTGGGCCTCCTCCAGACCACAGCGTGGGGAATGCAGGGCACAGCTGTGCACACGGGAGAAGCTGCTTGCTCCCTCAGAGGAGCTATCTGTGCTTTGCAAAAGCAGAAGTCCCAAGCTGAAAGCAGGTGGAGACAGGGAAAAACATCCAGAACTTGAGCTGAGCCACTGCTGAGGGCCCCTTCATCCTCCACCGTCCTTTGCCAGTGGTGCATAAAGAGTCTGTATATTTCTGACAATGCACTTATCAAAGCTAACACTCATCACGCCTCTGCCATGAGGCCTAATGTTTTGCATGCATTATCATCTTTTTAAACCTCATGACAAGCCCATTAGGGATATACTACTCCTAGCTCCACTTTGCCGATGTAGAAACTGAGGCTTAGAGCACATCCTGTGCAGTTATGCACTTAGGAAAGACCCATGCTTGGTTTTGTGATCTGCTGTCACCATCTTCAAATTCTTAATAATTTCTATTACCAACAGAATAGACAGAAGTTTTCAACTACCCAGAGGCACATGCCACTTGACAGGTAAAAGAGGATTTCAAAGGGGATCAGAGTGTGAGGAGGGGTGGGAAAGAGCCAGGACAGAGGCCAGTTGTGCAAGCTGTTGTCGTTCTCCCATATCCAGGCAAGAAAGCCTGCCATAAAAAAGACAGTAAAACCTCTTTTTTAAAATTCAGCACACCAGGAGACATGCCCTTGGGATACAGCTCTGAGGTTCCACTTTTTAAATCTTCCAAGGATTGAGAAGACTGGCTATTTCTCCAGCAAGATCAAACACATCTCAACCCAGCCCCACCAGGGAAAAGAGGAGTGCATCCCCCAGGTCGTGGATGCCATCACTAACACTGGGCTCCACATGGGGCTCTGGAGTTAGTGGGCCTGGGGTTGAACCCCTGGCACTGACACTGACTGGTGGACTGGCCTTAGCAGGCCATTTCACCTCCTTGTACCTCAATTTCCTCCTCCGTAAAACAGTAATTACAATGCCTGCCACACAGGGTTGTTATAAGATGTAAACGTGTTAGTATGTGTGGAATAACAGCATAACAATTGCTAGCCATTAATACTAGTGTCATCTTCAAGCTGGGATGCAGGAACCTGAAGAAACGCTCCCTCACCAGGCAGCAGCCTCTGCTTTGCCATACCCTAAATCTCTCCCCTCTGGAATCCCCAAGACAAGAAAGCAGTGTTGCCCTCTTTTGACCAACTGCCAGGAAGCATCTGCCCTCACCAGGACACTCATGAGGGGAACTCACAGTGCCATACTCCTCACTCCTCTGGGGACCTTCTTGACCTGTGCGGCTGGGGCCTTGGCAGACACCCAGGTGCTCAGTTCCATATTAGCTTCCAGATGAAACTTCCGGCTGACTTTATTTAACAGACATGTGACCAAAGTATGGGGCAAGCAGCCAGCCAGGAAGGCCTCAGTTCCTGTGTGATTTGTCTGCACCTATGACCCGCCATCTGCTCCACCTGCCAAACTGCAGGGCACAGTTGACAAGCAAGGTGAGATAACCGCCGCGTGTCCACCCCCTCCTGCTTCAGTCAGCAGCCCCACAGGCCTCCAACCATCTCTTGGTTACAAACAGTGCTTGTGGCTCGAGGGCTGTCATGACTAAAGGGCGCCCCTGTGCTGAACTCCCAAGCTGGGCCGCTCTCGCCGACTCCGGCTGCTCAGAGCCTGGCCCACGTCTCCTTGGTCCTGACCGTTAGCTTCTCCTTCCTGGGCTCCCAGACTGGACTTCTCCCTGGCCAGCTCCCTCCTGGCCTGACCACAGGCCATAGCTGAGTCCACTCTGAGCAGTGGAAGATCCGCAGAAATCAGGTCAATGGATCACTGGCCCAGTTTCACAGAAAGATGGATGGGGACACAAATGGCCGTGGAATCCGGGTCCTGGCAAACACAGGCTCAACAAAGCCTGGGTGGGTATCATTTCTCACACACACACCGGTTCAGAGGGCACCATCTCCAGGGACTTGTCTAACACCAAGAAGAGAGTCGAAACACAAGAAAAAATTACCAGAAAATGTTTGACCTTTGGAGCCCATGCTGCTGTAATTTTCTAAGATCTGAAATCTGAGTAATACTATAACCAGTTTCATGACAAAAAGCCCATCCTTGAGGGAAACTAGTCCACCCTTGTCTGACCAATGACTTTACTTTCCACACAGGCCAAGCAGGGTGGAGGTGAGTCCTTGGTTTGAGGGCAGAAGGAAGGGGGAGGAGATGGGGTGTTGACTCTTTCTTCTTTGGGGCTCTCCCAGAGACAGCCCTTCCTTACCACCTACCTTCCCGACCTCAAAAGTCAGAGGCCCACCCAGCACTCCAGACCCTGAAAATTTGCCCAGAAAAGCCAGTACTGCCCAGTACTTATGGCCAAGAACAGCACGGCCTCTGCCTCCCTTCCCAGCATCCCCTCCAGCCCTGAATGCACACTTACTCCCACCCCAGAGACACCACGATCCTTCATTCCCTGCACACTCCCCCGGCCCTTTGTTCCTGCCCTCCTCTCACCCTGAAACACCCTCCCTAACCTTTTCCAAGCTGTCCCTCAAAACCCAGAAGATGTGATCGCTCCCTCCCTCATATCTCCATAGCCAATCTTTTGTACTCAACATACACTTACTGAGCTCAGACCACATGCCAGACAGATTGCAGGAGGACGGGGACCAGGAGGAGTGAAGCACATCTCTGCTCTCAATCTGCTCACAACTAAGGGTGAGAAGTGGCGTGCACAGTGCGACAGCCAAGACCACAAGGTCCAGGGTCAGACTAGCGGGGCTAAGCCTCAGCTTCACGACATCCTAGCTGCATGAACTTAAGCAAGTCACTTAACTGCAAGCATCTCAGTTTCCTCTTCCATAATTTGAGGACAACTATGGTTGTACTTCATCAGCTTGCTGTCAAAATTAAATGAATTAGCACAATTAAGGACAACATTTATCATACTCAATCTCCATAAGGAGGGAAGATAAATTGGCACGGTACACTGCTTAGTTTTGTACCAAGCTCTCATCTTATTTCTGTCACTAGACTGGAGATCCATGCACATATTCGGCTCTCAAAAAGTGTTTGTTAGGCTGCCCTGGATGTGCTCAGCATATTCTCGCCTTTTCCTATTCCTTTTTATCTCTTCCATCTCTGTTTGTCTATAATATATATATTCTTCAAGGATGCACTTAGATGCCACCCCCATAAGTAGGCTTACCTGCTTCATGAGTTCCCAGGTGCCCTGTTTTTTATTTCTTTGGCATCCAAGAACACAGTCCTCCCCACCCTTAGTCACACCCTTCCATGTAGGTGTACCATACGCTCCCATCAGACTGCAAGCTCCTTAAGGACAGACTGAATTCACCCATGATTTTATTCTTCAGTGCCAAGCCTCTAGTGTAGAATGATTACAGCTGTGCTATTACTGGGGGCAAGCCCACCAAAACTCCCTTCTGAAACCCCTTGCTCACAAGCACATGGGCCAGAATGGCCTTCTAGAACCTCATTGTTATCAAAAGTAGAGACCAGTTTGACCAAGCACACTGTGTAGCACAATGAAGCTGAATGTCCAAATCTAACGATGTGTCTACCAACCCACATATTCTATCCCTTCCACATAATAAAGGGCCCCAGTTTTAGTCCATCATTTTTCTGAAATCAGTATGGAACACTCTCCACTTCCAAATCTGAAAGCAGTCAGTTTCTAGTCACCACTGGACAGTCTCCATGCCAGAACTTTCTTCATTTGACACAGGACCACTGAGCTATTCCCACCCAGGCTCTTGGCTCTGGAAACAATGAAGGAAGACTGATTCCAGCATCTAGACATAGACCGTATTGTCTCATGTTTGATGACCACTTCTTGTGCTCCACAGGAAATAGGTCCTGGATCCCGCACAGGCCACCCTCCTCTGTCCACATTCGTAGAAGCACAGCCAACCAGTCCAGTTTCTGGTAATAGTTTTGTCCCATTTCATGAACAAGCAGATGTAGTAATAAATTACATGATTTGAGCCCTCATCAGTAGATAGTAAATGTTATTGTTTATTAAAAAGCTAATAATCCATTCAATTTTTTAAATTAAGTAGTAAGTCCCTCTCATAATAAATTGAGATAGTTGAACAAATATTAATGAATTAAAATCATGAGGGAGATAGGGAGTAAGTTCTAGAACCTACATTTTTTTTCCCCACATAAAACATTCTGGTAATGAAACAATAGGAGAAAAAAGTTTTTATCTGCATGTCATCAGAGCACTTAATTCCCAAAGCCAAAGTTCCCACATATGCTTAGCTGGCTATAAATTTCTAAACAAGTGCAGATAAATTAATTCTTCTAAATCAGCCCTCACTATTGACTCCCAGTTCTGTTTGTATTTATTCTATTTTGTATTGTTTTATCTTGTCCCATTGCAGACTAACAATTTTCTACTCCAGTTAAGAAAGAGCCCTGACCAAAACCCAGGTTTACAACCCCGATGGGTGGTCTATGCACCACTCTCTGCTCCCTGCTTAATAAAATGACCGCATTCTCCTGTTCTCAATAACCTTGCACAACGGTTCTACACAAAGCACTGTTTGAAATTACTTTTCCTGAACTATAACCTTCCTGCCATATAACTGGAAAAGAGACTCGGGGCCTGAGCGCTGTGTCTGCTTGGGGACTCCACACCAAGGTTGCACCGTCACACCCTGAAGAAGGCAAGGAGCCCTTTCAGAGGCTGCACAGGGCAGGCTTGAGTAAACAGGCAGTATAACTCACTGGGCAGAGATGAAACGTTTCCACTTCTCTCCAAGCATCTTAAATGGGAAAGGGAGACTCATTATACAAGTTAAACCCTCCGCTACATTCTCAGTGTCCAAACAAACTTCTCCCTGGCAGCATGCACTTCCACGGCTTTGCATTCTTGGGATAAGCCAAAGAGGGGAGGAAAAGAAGAAGCCTTTGTGCATGTGCCTAAGAGAAGAGTAAGGGAACAGAGAAAAGATGTGCGAGGGGATCTGCTTGGTGAGTGATTCTCGGGGGGTTCTTTGTGTCCAGGATGTTGAACAGCTGGAGCTCTAAGGCTGCTTTAGCAGAATCCATGGAAGGCACACGTCAGGCCTGCTCCTGAGAATCATCCCCTGCTCTGAAGGGCCCGTTTTGTTTTCCTGGGCACTTCCATATCTTGTATGGATCAAAAACCAAACATTCACTGAGTGCCTCCCAGATCAGGCCTGAGTCAGGAAGACAATCTCACTGACAAATAGTCTCAGAAACCTAATCTTCATATATACATAGATACTTCACGTGTATATATATGCTTAGACATATTATTCTGGAAAAAAAATGAGACAAAGATCTGCCCTCGATATGTTTCCAGTTTGTTTGAAGAAACAAGAAAGAGTCCCAGAAAAATAACTACTACTGCAAAGCACTACCTTAGCTTAGTGCTCCTCAAACTTTTGCCAGAATCATAACTACATAAGGAACCTAATTCCAAAAAAGGGGTCTGCATCCCACCCTTGGAAATGCTACTTCCATGACTCTGGAGGTCTGGGTTATGTTTTTTCCACAAGGATTAAAAATCCACACTGAGCAGCAAATGAGACCGTCACTCATGCTGGCCCAGGTCAAAGGACTCCAGAAAGATCAGACATAAGGGGGAGCTGCAGATGGCAGAGAAGAAGAAAGAGGGAAAATGGGGGTGGGCAGTAGGGTCCAAGGCAAAGGTGCAGTAAACTTGTGGCAGACATCATTCAGAAGATTCTGGATGCAGCAGCAGGTTGCACTGGAGGAGTGAAAGATGAAGACAAGCAGGCCAAGGTCAAAGTAAGGAGGGTCATGAATGACAGGCTGAGCGTGTACTTTAGCCTGTAAACAAAATGGAGCTGCTGAGAGGGTGGTGGCAGGGGAGCAAGTGAGTTTCAGAAAGAGGAGTCCAGTGCTAAGCTGGATTAGAATGGTCAGGAAGGCCAGAAGATAGGCCTGCAGTTCTCGTAAGATATTTCAATATCCTGTTCTATCCTCAGTGCAGATCGATGAATTCAGCAAGGAAAACAATATTATCATCTTTCTATAGAGAAAAAACTGGGGCACAGAGTGAGAGTGGCCTGGCAGTGGGATGAAAGCTGGGGCAGCCAAGACAGCCAGCCAGTGGCTCCGGTCCTGCACACTCATCTCTGACAAACTGACCCACTGCATTTGGAACCCAGTCAACATATATTTAGAACACCTTTTATGAGAGAGGAACAGATGATGCAGATATAAATGAAACTCCATTCCTGCCCCACAAGGAACTCACCTTCTAGTGCAGAGGCTGGCAAACTTTTTCTATAAAGACCAGATAGTAGCTGTGCAGGCCACCAGGTCTCTGTAGCAGCTACTCACTTTCTGTCGTCGTAGTGCAAAAGCAGCCATAGCAGCACATAAACAAAGAGCAGCTGTGTTCCAATAAAACTTTATTTGCAAAAACAGGCGGTGGGCCAGACTGGTCCTGCAGGCTGTAATTTGCTGACCCCTGAGCCTGTGAGTCAAACAAACCTGTACATGACTACTTATAAAATGAGAAAGATGCATCATAAATAAACCAACTTTGGAGCACAGAAGAAAGAGTGAGCAATTTGGTCTGCCCAGGGGTAGTTGAGGAGGTGGCATACGAGCAGGGCAAGTCACTTAGCCTTTTAAGGGCTCAGTTAAAAAGATGGCATTGAGCCAGAAGCACACTGACATCTCTCTTGTTCCAACATACTATGATCTGGATGACATATTGCCTTCCTGGCCAGAGCCACCCAACTACACAAATAATGTGGCCTCTCCCAAGATCCCCTCACATCTAACATCAATTTTTTAATGTCATTTGAACAGAAATTCCTAAATGATTCTGGATGTTTGAACACACACACATGTAAACATTCCTACCATCACTGTGTGTTAAGTCCAAACATAATTTCATGATTTATCTCCCTAAAGGCTTTCTCCCTCCTTCACAGAATTTCTCTCTCCTGCTTCCATCTGCTACCATAGCAGATATTCCAGTGAGACTCAGATGTTTTACTTGACCAAGCACTGGTCTCAAGAAGAACACAGAGCCAGGAAGAAAGCAACGGTGGCCACACACCTCATCCACCCCCGCTGAGCTGGTGCCAGACGGGAAAACAGAAATAGAGCCACGGAACCCAACAGCAACACCTCAAATGGTGCCAACAGGCAGAGAGCAAGGCCCAGGCAAATAAACACATTCAGACAGCTTGTGCAATGCAGGACACATCTAGGCCTCAGAGTGACTTCATCCAAACCAGCCAAGGTCAACTCCTGTCAAAGGCTTAGTCAGCCTCCCCTTCTGGGGGCTGAGAATCTCCTGGCCAAGACTGCTCCCAGTACCAACAGGGCCAGACAAGGCCACAGAGAAACCAGAGGCCAACAGAGCAAAGGCAGGCAAAAAATACCCACAGATTACAAGTGGCATCAGCAAAGCAGTTGTGTGACTCAAGCCCCACCTCTACCTGGGTAAATTTTACCCCAGGCTTGACCTCCTCCTCCAAGAGGCCCTCCTGGCTTTTGCTAATTGGCAATGTCCTATTTCTCCACTGAGCATCTAGAGCAGTGGCTCTCAAAGTGGATCACTGAACCAGAAGCATCAGCACTACCTGGGAAACTCACTGCAAGTGCAAATTCTTGGTCCCCACCTCCGATTAAGCGAATTAGAAATTCTGCAGGTGAGATTAAACAATCTGTGTTTTAACCAAGTCCACTGGGTGACTCTGAAGCAGGCTCAGGTTTGAGAACCGCTATCTAGAGCCCAGACTCTCTTCCCACCTGTGTGCCCGGATTCCTGGTCCACAGCGAACATAAATTCATTTCAGAGCCAGGATCCCAGGAACCCATCAATAACACCCACACCTTGTTCAGCACAGGCTTCCACAGCAAGCACATGTTCAGCTAACATCTGGATTCTGATAATCGTGAGCTCATACAGCACCGCTGGGTATAAAATCACCAAATCTGAATGTTGGGCGAGGCTTCAGGGCCCATCCAGGCCAGCCGTGCACCCCGGCTCTGCCAGACCCAGCTCCTCTGGCTTTCCCCCACTTCAGGCAGAGGCTCTGCTAACGCTGGGGAGTTCTCCACCTCATCTGTTCACTCAGCAAATATTGATTCAGCGCACAGGAGCCAGGCACCGGGCAGGGGCTGGCGCACACCCGCAAACCAGACAGGTGAGGATGCATGCTCTGATGGGGCCAACAGTCGGGATCAGGGAGAGGCGTAGTAAGCACCGCATAAAATCAGTGCATGTCAACCATAAAAAGACATCAGACAAACCCAAACTGGGAAACATTCTACAAAATTAACTGAACAGTGTTCTTCACAAATGTCAAAGCAATGAAAGATAAAGTCATGTCACAGATGGAGGGCACCGAGGAGATGCGACAGGTAAATGTGATGTGGGGTCCTGGGTTCGTCCTGCAAAAGAAAAAGGACTTTTGTGGAAAAACTGGTGACAATGTAAAGTCTGTAGTTTAGTGAATAGTATTACACCACCATTAAAATCCTGGGTTCCGGCGGTGCCCTACTCTGTGGTTATCTAAGGTGTGAACATTAGGGGGAGCTCAGTGAAGGGTAGACAGAAAGTCTCTGCAGAGCTGCACCTCCTGCGTGTGCCCTGGTGGCCAGCAGCCCCTGGAGAGCACAGAGTACACAGGGCAGGTGGGGCCTGATAAGGACCAAGGTCAGGGGCAGGGACACTTCCGCCTTCCTTGCTCTGGAATTTCCCTCATCTCCTTTTCTTGCTAGCAAACTACTTCAGTTCCTATCGTCTTCTTTCTTGGACCCTGTACCCAAACATCTGAGCTTCTCCCCTAACCAGTGTCCAAGTGTGACCTGAAACCCACGCAATGGAGCTCGCAGTGGGGTCAGTGTGAGTGAGCAGGCATGAGTCAGAGCTGCAACTCCACCTAATGACTAAGGGTAAATGTCCCACCCAAAACCCCTGGTTTCCAGCCTCATCACAAAGTAGTGGGCACCATAAGCCAAAACGCAAAAAGACAGCTCACTATAGACCTGAGAGTCTGAAGTTCTGGGTTCTCGGACGTCAGACAAGCCTCTCCCCTCCAGGTATTAGTTTCACCATCTATAAATGATATGCCTGGATTAGTTAATCCCCAAGACTCTTTCCAGTACTAACATTCCATGATCGTTAAGTATCAAATGAAATTGCACATGGTAACTGAAGTTTCGCAGTACAGTGTAGGGCAATGGTAGCAGCGATCAGATAGATCTAGGGTTTCCTACCCCAAATGAATCACCATGATGGCACATGACAGTTGTAACTATTAATATAATAACACCTTACATTACAGAGGTGCTTTTCCATTTACAAAGCATGATTATTCGAATTATCTTGTGTGATCCTCATAGGAACACAGCGAGAATGGTAGGAAAGATGTTATTTCTGTTGCACAGAATACTTCCTCAAACCAAGGAAGGGATAAAATAGTGACCATGCAAAAAGAATGTTCCCAGGCTGATGGACTCCAGGGTCCAACAGTTCCCTGTTATGTCTGAGTTTAATCTGTTTGAGGAACAGCCAGTACAACACACTTGTCAAGATGCAAATGTAATCTACAGTTTGTTAAGATTTTCTCCTTTTGTTAAGACTTTGTACTCCTTTTCTCCAACACCTAGATTTTCACTCCTGACAATAAAGACAGTGGGGATCGATCTCTAACTAGTCAGACAGGTTAGGTGATCTGATCACAGTGTCAAATGTCCTTATAATGGGGACAGACCAGGCCAGAAGGGGCCAGAAAAGGGATTAATAATCCATCAGGAAAGTTAAAAAGGGCTAAGTGAAAGACAGTTCACAGACGTAAAATAGAAATAGTTCTTAAGCATCCAAAGAGGTGTTCACACTTACTCATGAGAAATCACCACAAAATGAAAAGCAATGAGATACATGTCCCCCCGTCTGACTGACAAAAACCGAACCTGTGAGATCTGTGTGGCAGGATGCTTCGGGAGAAGGCATTCTCCTACCCCACCCGTGGAAGGGGGCCGCTGGTGCCTCCTGGAGGGAGGTCAGCTTGGGAATATCTACCAACATATAAGCAGCAAATCCCTTTTGACTCGGTGGTACTACTTCTAGAAATCTACCCAACAGATAATCCTTGTACATGTGCAAAAAGACTCATGCACAAGATTATTCATTGTTTGAATTGCAACAGATGGGAAACAGCCTAAATGTCCAACAGTACAAATCACACAAGTACATACAGCTATTAAACAGATGAGAAGTCAGCTTCAAAGTTTACAAGGTCCTGCTCTGGAACACCACGGTGGGGAGGAGGGCCACGCAAGCAGGCACACGCCCACTGGGATTCTACCAGCATCCACGTGCACCCAAGATGGGACATAACGAGGAAACCTTATCCTTAACTACAAGGGAACACGACTCAATATTTGACAAGGTGTGAATCTCTGTCCGTGTAGCTCCTCGCTGCTGGGCTTATTTTAAGCATATGGAAAATTAGCCATAATGCAAACAACATAGCAACAGCTGTGTTTTCATCTTCTCAGCTATCCTGACGTCACAACAATCAAACACAGGCTCCAAAAAAGAGCAAATGCTACTGTTCCCAGCAGCATGCTCCAAATGGCCACACACCTTCTCACTACATGAAGGATTCCAGAACTGTCCTTTTTTGTACGTGTGATAGATTAGCTATTGAGCAACTTGGGGACAAAGCCGGCCTTCTGAGACTTAGCAGCAGTTCTCTCATAAAATGGGGCTATAGCCTTGCTGGAGAGAAATCTAACAGTATCTACTAAAATTAAATATACACGTGCCCCTTGACCTAGAAATCCCACACACCATCTAGTATATAGAATAAAAGCACCAGAATGGAAGGCAACATACAGAAAGACATTTATTAAAGCATTGCCACTGGGGAAAGAAACAACCTAAAAAATATTTGACCATCCATTAAAAAAGAATGGCCAAATCAATTATGGTGCATAAATATTTTGCAATCATTTTTTAATATGGGATTTCTATGTATAGACCTGGAGGAGGGTTGAAATGTTTTTTAAATAAAAAAAGAAAGTTGCAAGGAAAAAGTACAAGAAGATCCCCTTTCTTCACATACCAAAAGCCCTATCCATTGCCCACAAGACCCAACACCATCTTCCCACCTCCAGTTTCTTCCCCCTCCCTCAGTGACTTCATTTCCTACTTCTTTTCCAGGTGACAGAGCAAATTACCAGGCACAACTCGGCCACAGGGCCTTTGCCTTACCCTCAGTCTCAATGTTCCTCCCCAGAGATCTGCATGGTTTTCTCCCACACATTCTTTGGGTCCCTGTACAATGTTCACCTTCTCAGTAAATGAGGTTCTTACCTCCTCATTCAGAATTACAGAGGCAGGGTTGGTGAGGCCTTTTTCCTGCTTTATTTTTCCCATAGCACTTGTCATTGGCTGGCACACTAGACATTTCACTATTTCATATTTCAACCCCCTAGACCGTAAGCTCCATGAAGACAAAGACTTTGTCTCTCGTTCACTGCGGCATCCCCAGCATCTGGCACAGTGCCTGTAAATTCCTACTGAATGAATAGGAAACCTGTTTGCACATCTTGATGTTCACCTGGAGAAATGAGTGGAAGAATCTATACTAGGTCTTAATACTGGTTGGCCAAGCTGAAGGAGAGAAATGTACGGCAGTAGAGAGCAGTCAGAGAAGATTATCTATTTTCCTATATTATTATTCCACCAGTAGCAATGAACACATTCTTGCTATCATTGCTGAAGAAGTATTTAATCAAATTTTAAAAAGCAAAGATGTAAATTGGACTAAGAGGAAGCCAAGTGGAGGGCAAGCAAGCCAAAAGGAAGAGAGAGGGAACCCAAACCATGGCCAGCAGACACATGACCCTCTCTCCACCCCTTGCATCTCAGGCCAGGCGCCCTCAGAAGAAAGCCAAATTCTCCCAGCACGACAAGAATAAACCTACTGTGACGACAAGCTATTGCTCATAGAAGAGATGGAGCACATTCTAAACCAAATATAAAGGCTTCTAGACCATCCTTCCCCGCAAGCTCTGCCCTTCTCAGAGACGGATAACAATGGACAAGACTAGCCAGTGGAAGCGGTGATGTCTGCAGAGACAGGAGGAGTGCAGCGGAGGGAAGAGCACTGACCTGGGAGGCCAGGGCCCAGCTCTGCCTCCTTTCACACTGACCTTGGGCAAGATCACCTTCGCCTCACTGAGCCATAGGTTTCTCCTCTGTAGAAATCAAAATAAAGGGTCTGTCTTGCCTCAGTGGGCTGGACATGTATGAACGTGCTTTATCGCACTCTACAGCTGTAAGTTAGGACACAGCTGCCTCCATGGCTGTCATATGGGATGATATCAAACCAAAGACCCTTGGTTCTCCTCAAGAGGTTTTCCAGTTTTGCAGTCGTTCTGTTGGTCTGTGAGAAAGCCATGCATTTCTGTACTTGACCTTTGGCCACCTGGCTGAACAACGCTGGTTGTAATAATTTATAGATTCAGAGTCTAGGGTTTCCTCTAGCAAGATGATCATATCACCAGCAAATAATGACACTTTGTTTCTTCCTATCCAAGGCTTGTGCCTCTCTTCTCTTTCTCCTGTCTTATTGCCCAGCTCAGACCTTTGGTTTAATGTTGAATAAGAGAGGTGATAATGGGCATTCCTGAGGTGTTCTTAACTTGAAGGGAAGGCATTTCATGTTTATCTATTAAGAATAACATTTGCTGTAGACTCTAGTAGCTATTTGTTATCACATTAAGAGAGTCCCCTTCTGTGCCTCATTTGGGATGTTTCCTCATGAAGGGCCAACTGGAATACATTGAACGCTTTTTCTGCAATTAGATCATCACAAGGTCAGCCCCACTTTATCTGTCTTAATAGAGGACTGCACAGCACTGGCCACCACAACTTAAGGCTGACTCTATAAGTCAAGTATAATAAGGCCTGTGACCCTGGACATAATCATGTCATCCTACCTCAGCCTTCAGAGGCCTCCTGATGGCTGCCTCCTCTCTTCAACCCTGTAACTCCTTGGGCTAATTTCCCCCACCTCCATCCTAAATGCTCACTGGTCCCTAAAATGCCATGGGCCTTCACCTTTATGAAAAGGATGTCAAGGCAAGAGAAAGTTCACTGTCAACCCATGATCACATCATGAAAAATCTTCCCCAGCCTGTCCTGAGGCAAGTAGGCCAATCACATCATTTTCTCAACACAACAGCACCTCACTTCGGTGTAAATACATCAACATCCATCTTGGTGTATTCTAAGATTCATGTGAACCCAAAATGGAGGGGTGTGCCTCGAGGGTGGTAAGCTCCCCACTCCCAGGAGTATTTAAATGGAGGTGGACCTGCCCCCACCATATAGTTGCAGAGGGTATTTCTACATGGAATGAAGAGAGGCCCAGGTCTCCTTATCTATAAAATGAGGGTAACAGACCAACCAAAAGGAAGAGGAGGAGGACAAGGTGGTAGACTGAAGGATCAAGCAGGAAATAAGACTTATTGAGCATTTCCAATGACTTTACACATATTTCCTCATTTAGTCCTCACAATAGACCTTTAAGGAATTACCATACATAGAAAAGTTACTACAAAATACACACACCCCTATTCAAGGTAACAGAGTCAGCAGGTGACAGAGGCCAGGTGTGCACCAAAGGCCTCTGCCCCAGTCCTTGTGCTCCCTCCAAGACACCACTCAGCCTCCTGCTACAGGGAGTGAAACTGCTTGTTAAACTACCTAATGCAGTGACAGCCACAGAATATCCACTTAATGATTCTCCCCAGATTGAGAGGGTCAAAGGTCCCTCCCACTGAGCAAAGGCTATTTTTTCCCTGTCATCTGTGAAAAACGGGTCATCCTGACCCTTCACATACAGGAAGGTCTCACTGTGTGGCTTTAATGGACAGCCCTTTCCACCTTCTCAAAATATATTCAGAAACATGATCTCATCTGAGCTTCACACCTCTGAGAGGCAGGGACTTGACAGAGGAGGTCACTGAGGCCCACACGTGAAGGTTCTGCCCAAGGTCCCATGGCTGGACTAGCACGCTCACACCCAGGAACACCAGGGACCATCATTATTCCATCCCAACTAAAGCCTCAAGGGTACAAAGAAAGGACGATCTCAAAAATTTCATCATAGAGCAGAACTACAATTAAACCTAAGTTCAAATCCAAATTTGTCCTGTTGTTTAGTGTGTGATATGCACTCCATACCTGTTTGGTGACATAAATGGGGATGCAGTGAGGCCATGACTTGACCAATCAAGCACAAACAATGCCATGGCCTTAGACTCGGACCAGATGACCCTTACACCCTTGGAGTACACATTTTGCTCTCCCTTCATAATCTAGAAACCAAAATGTCTATTGGCAGCTCACTCCCACCAGCCCCAGGATGAAGCACCTCCTTTGCTTGGTTCTGACCCAGAAGGTAGCAGGCCCTTGGAGGCCACAACTTGATGCCAATGGTCTGTTTACCATCAGAGGTCATCACCATGGTGCCTTCCCAGCCCATGGGTCCAGAGCATCAAGGCCAATTTGCTTGCTAGTGACTCAACCAGAAACCACGTGGACAGCTAAGCAACCTCTTGGCCCTCAAGGATGTGGCCAAGGTCAACATGGCCAAGGGAAGTAGCAAATTATCTGGAGAAAGAGCCAGAGTATGTAGCACTAGCCACAGCAATGTTTACGTCCAGGCAGTATTGAGCTCTACACAGAGGACATAGTATAGCAGGAGCCTAGCCCTTGCTCCTTTCTTTATAAGATCCATGCCACCTAAGAAACTAACCTTGCTCCTCAGCAAAACTATACTACAGGGCACTGAGAATGAGCCAACCTTTATACATTTTAACAGCCCAGTTGATGGGAGAGGCCTTCTGAATGTATTCCAATTCACAAGGCACACAAAATTCACCAAAGCTGGATGGCAGAATTTGATGGCTCCCATCTCAACCCAGGCACTGAAGCCCGGATTGGGAGAGAGATGGATGCCCGCGTGGTGGTAACCTTCCAGGTTCTGATGACTCTTGTAGCTGTTGTAGACAAAAGTACTCAGAGCAAAGACCAGAGGCTCACTCCTATAGCACAACATGGGATCACAGAGGCCCCATGTGACATGACGCCATCGATACCAAACGGCCAGGGCAGGCAAATCAGAGACCAAAGCAGTCCTGTGGCTGCCAAGGCTGAGGAGAGGAAGGAGTGGGGACTGAGCTCTCTGGGTAAGAGGTTTTTCTGGACTGATGAAAATGTTCTAGAATCAGATCATGGTAATGGTTGTCCAATTCTGTTAATATACTAAAACCATTTTAAAAGAGTAAACTTAACAGTATATGAGGGTTATCTCAATGAAGCTTTTTTTTTTATCCTGATGGTGGAGAATATGTGAGTATAATGGTCTAAAATGAATGCACAAGTTAGGAAGTTCTTCCCTACCCCACATCTTGCCATCTGTCACCCCTGCCTGGTCCCCATTCCTCGGTTCTCCTGACAGTCCTCCAGCAGTGGGACTGCTATTGTCCAGCGTGCAGCAGGCCCCCATCCCTCCCATGGGCTCAGGGATTCGAAGCAACCACAGCCGGCATGGGAACATTTACAGAACAGCCCTGGGAAGCACCTCTGGGAATATTCATTCATCTGCTGGAGCAGCTGGCTGCTTTTACCCAAAGCACAGGATGGGGAAGGATTTGAAACCAGAGACAGCCACCTTCCTTCTCAGAGAAGCTGGAGCTGGTAGGAAGGGAGACCGCGAGCCCCAGAGTTGATACCACGGCTGTGTTCCTCCAAGCCGTGTCAAAGGAAAAGTACCGTGTGGGGCTCCAAGCATGACAGACTTCAGAGGAAAACAAATCAGGCATAAAAACTGCTAGAGGTTCCATTAGCAAGACAGAGAAAAAATAGGATTCCCACATCCCCTTGTTGCCCTCAGGGCCCCTCATGCCGCTAAAAATAAAGCAACAGGCCCTGGTATTTGTGATGCCAGTGTTCTCAGGAGTCCCTGCAGAGCCGGCCTCCCTCTGGGCTGCCTTCCATTCTCCTTGCCCCACCTTTCTCCACCACGGCAGCATGACTTCCATGGCACAAGGGGGTGCAGCAGGGAGTCCAGAGCAGAGAGAAATGTTTGCACGGATCATGAAGCTGGAATCGATTTCCTCCTAATGTCTTACGTCAAGGATGTGGCACAGGCTTGAGAACCAAACATGCAGACAAGTGCTGTGTCTCTTCAGGAGAACAGGGTCTGAGCATCTGCTTTAGTGTGGGTTGGGGGGACAGCAGGGGAGCCTCAGGTGAATTCAATGATAGAAATTCCACCCCCACCCTCTGGGGTCCTGGCTGGTATTTAGGGGAAAGAGTCAACAGTGTAGGGGGAGGGGTAAGAGCTGGGGCAATATGTCAGCTTGAACTCTCACCCCACCCTCCCGCTACACAGCAGGAAGTACCACATCTTGCTCTTTCCACAGACCCGCCACACCCCAGGGTACTGACCCATGAAGAACCCTAGTCTTCGGGGGAGAGAACAGCCTCCAGATCAATATAGCTTGGCGATCACGGGCACAGACATAAGGCTGCCTGGATTCCAATCCCAGCTCTGCCACTTACCAGCGCTGTGACCCTGGACAAGTCACTTAACCTCAGTTCTCCATTCTAAAATGAGGATAATAATGTTCCCTACCTCACAACGTTCTGAAGCTCTTACAACAGTGCCTGACAAACAGATGTGCAATAAACGCCGGCTATTATCTGGGACCCACTACCAATGTCTGTCCAGGGAAGCTACTGGCATTGGGTACCAGGCAACTCTTAACTGTCTGCAGCTGCTCCGCACACAGCAGGATGCTGACTCTTCCTGGCCGCTGGAAAGTAAATGCTTGCAGCGCTCCTCCTGTCCAGGTGGCAATCAAAATGGCTGAGTGATGAGGACAGGATTCCAACCAAGATTCGTCTGGCCCTCAGCTCATACCTTTGGCTATCTACACCAAAACCCACAGTGGGCACACACAAAAAAAACCTTTCCCATCAAGGACAGCAAGCAACAGGGAAACAGGAACTGAAAAATAAAATAATAAAATTAAACAAAATAAAATAGGCCTCTTCAAAAAAACAATCAGCAGGCATGGCATATCTTAGTTTTTGAAAGTTACCAAAAATTGCCCCCATCAGGCCCTTTGAGATCAACATATGTTGGAACATAGAAACCAGGCTGTCATTCCCTTCCTAGATATTAGCCATTGGTTCTCATCAGAAGTGGGCAACTGGAAAACCAAGGTCCTGAGGTTTGCTCTGAGGGCCTCAGGGTCCCTGGAAATCCCACGTCCTGCCTTCCCAGCCCAGCCCTCCCCATGTCCCTTCCATTCCCAGGCAGCTCCAATACCCACCATCTGCAACTGTGGCCCAAAGACGCTCTGGAAACTCTCAAAGGCCTGGCCCGGCTGATCTGTGGCTCCAAGGAGCAGTGGGGAACAGCCCCAAGACAGAGCACAAGGGAACAGCCATAAAAATCCACAGTTCTAACAGCAGAACACCAGAGGCTAGAGCAAAGAAGCGAGCAGCTGGGCTCCCCATGAACCACAGAGGGATGTTGCCTCCCTAAAACTCCACCCAGTTGCAGCCCAAGGACATAGGATTACAAGGTCCTTAGAGGCCACCTGGAAGGAGAGACACTTCACTGAGTACCCACTAGCTGCCAGGGACTGCATAGGATGCCCTACTTGAAGGAGGTCAAGTAGATAATGCAGAAAAGAGCTGGCAACCTGTCTGTAGCCAGGGAAGACTCTAAATGGTATCCTTAACCTTTGCTAAGCCTAGAAGTGCTCTGGAAAGTTGGGCATGACTCCCATCTTTCACATGGGGAAACTGAGGCTCTGGGAACTTGCACAACTAGGAAGTGACTGCCCTGGGCTTCAAGCCAGGTCTGTCTGTCCAAACATGGGCCTTGCCCACCTCCCTCTTTCTCAATTGTTCCTAGAGAGGCTGGGTGACAGGCTGTCAGGGATGCTAAATGGGGCCTGGCAGCTCTCAGCCTCTACTAAGTGCCCTCTAGACACAGCACATGTCATTTTCAGAGCATCCTCCCATATCTGCTTCAACGGTCCCCAGCAGTGTCTGCCACTCCATTTGTGGTAATCTGTCACAGCAGCAAAGGAAACTAATACCCACACTCAGTCCACCTAAGAAGTCAGGGTGCTTGCTCCACACGTGGCACTGTGCCTGCCACTCCCTAGAGGTCAGTGGTGAGCAAGAGCCCCACCCTGCTTCCTAGAGCTGGTGGTTACCCTCCCTCCTCGGGTCGCCATAGGCTGGAATGTGCTGCCATTCGCCTCTAAGTCCTCGCCAACCTTGTAGCTTCCAGCACACTCTCTCCATGAAGTTTCGCTGGGGCTTTGGAAGACCTCAAGTGCATCCATCCCTCTGCACATTGTTCCCCACCCTGGGCCTGGGCCTGGACCTGGACCTGGGCCTCCTCTCCTTCAAGCCTCACTTCTGCAGAGAAGCCTGCTCTGGGCCGTGCAGCAGATGAGGAAGGAGTCCTACCATATCCCATGGTCCAGACCCATGTGCGTGTGCACGCATGTGTGTGTGCATGTGTGAGAGGGACTATGTTTCATCTTGGCCCTGACAAAGGATTACCCAGCCCCGTAGGCAGGGATCTTGACTGCCTTGTTCACTCTGGAATCCCCCGCCACTTTGGTAGGCACTTTCATTGATTCCCTCAGCCCAGAATGGCTTCATTTAGCATCTCTACCAAAACATGCCTTTCCATCCCTGCTGTGGTACAGGTCATGTGGTCTGTGCCAGGTCCTTCCTATCAACTATGCAAACTCCCTGAGGGCAGGAACCTCGTCTCCCTAGCTGTCCACGTGACCCGACACAGCAGACTCACAAACACTAGTCTCTGTAGCTCCTACTGGTAAGACACCGGGTGTTCATCTGAACAAAGCCTACAGACCCTGAAACGTGGCTGACACAACATATAAAGAGAAGGAACATGAAGGTCTTTGAATGATCAAATTTTTCTTTAAAAAAAAAAAGAAAAGATAGCTGATCAGCACCCCCACACCTGAGTCAGAAACAGGAGAAACAGGAGAAAATCTGGGCTCAAGTTACAAAAACACAGGAGATAAAGCCCCAAACAGAGTCCAGTGCCTTCAGGTTGACTATCCTTATGAGCTTCAGGCAGTGGTCACACCTTCAGGACAGAAGCTGCATATAAAAGTGGGTCCCATGAAGGAGGAACCATTTGGGAAAAGCAGAAAGAGGGTAGAAGTCACCATCATCTCTAATTAGCCATATGTTACCCAGTTCCCACCCTCAGGCCCCCCACAATATATTCCTCAGCCCAGGGAGTGCTGTCCCCAAATCCCATCTGGCCACTTCCCCTGTCAAGCAGTTCACAGCTCAGTGACCCCCTCCTCAGAAAGGTCTCCCCTGGCCACCCACCAAGGTAGCCCCCTCAAACACCCTCAATTGCTTTTCTCCATTGTGCCACTAGAAATTACCTCATTCATTTATTGGTTGATTGTTGATATCTGCCCTCCCCATGCCACTCCCTACCCAGCCCTTTTCCTTGCTGCTCTCCCAGGGCTTCAAATAGATGCCTGGCATTCAGGGGTGCTCAAGAAAGTAGAATGAACCTCACTGTGTATATCCCAAAGTCAGTGGGCTACAGCCACAAAGCCCCAGCCTGTGGCTCCTGAAAAATCAACAGAGAGCCCATCTGTGAGTCTCTCTCTCCCACTCACATAGAATCTCCTTCTTCCCCAGCCTGACCACAGCACTGTCCATTTTGTGTTGGGAATGGAGAATCTTTGAGGTCAAGCACAGCAGATTCCAGTCAGAAACAACTCATTGGCTAAGAGAAAGAAGCCAGACACAAAAGGCCATGGATTGCTTGATCCCATTTGCATGAAACGTTCAGACTAGACACATCCACAGAAATAAAAAGTAGATTATCCAGAGTCTGGGAGCAGGGGACATGGGGAGTGACTGCTTAACAGTTACAAGGCTTCCTTATGGCATGATGAATATGTTCTGGAATTAAACCCTTTAATAGGATACATTTTTTCTCAATTAAAAAAAGAAACACTCATTGAAAAGTGCCATGGAGTGGTCAGTTCTGCAGGCTCTGGAGTCAGACTATCCAGGCTCAACTCCTGGCTCAAGCCACAAGCTGTGTGAATTCAGGCCAAGCGCTTGGCCTCTCTGTTTCCCTGTCTTGCCATCAGTCTCCTTGTTTGTAATCTGGGGTAATAACTGTGTCAACCTCACGAGGATGTTGTGAGAATTATATGTGACCATCCTGTGCAGGGAACTCTGGTTGATTATTTTCCAAACATCTACCTTTTCATTCCTTGCAGAGCATGTTATCCACCTGGGGATGTTTAAGGTTCAGAGAACACTGACCATACCCCCTGGCTTCAGCCTGTACAATCAGAATGAGCTTCAGGACCATGCAAAGAATGCTGGAGCAAAGGTGCTTTATATCCTGCCAGCCATGAACATAACAGCATGTGCCTTCTGGAGCTGTGGCAGCCATCTGGGAATCCAGAGGCAAAGTAGCCTCAGGATGAGGCCCCCTATAAAAAAAAAAGTAGACTGGAGAGACAGAAAGAAACTGGGTCTTTGGAGACATCATTGAGCCACTGGATCAAGCCTTACCTGAAGTCACCCACCTTGTCAATTATACAAGCCAATGATGTCTTTTAGTGTTTAAGCCAATTAAGTCAGCGTTTCTACTACTTACAATCAAAGGCATCATAATTGATTCGGCTATGTCAAGTCCTTCACTGTGGCTCTGGAACATAATGAATTATCTATTGTAATTTTTTTTCAAACTTCTCATATGCTATTCACCAAGGTCAATATTCACACTGATGTCTAGAGATGAACACTCTTGGCTTAAAACTGGATATTGGCATATAGCCATATAATCCAATCCATGTCCCTGTGTTAGCAAGCCACAGACAACTTTACCAAGTTATCAGCGCACAATCAGGCATTCTGCGGGGTGATTTACTGTGTGCTCAAACAAACCTAGGAAAGCAAGGGGAAGACTAAGAGAGTAACAGGGCCCTGTGATTATAACCCAGCAGAGGACTTTATAATCCAATCTGGAAGGCAAGATAAAGGTCCACAAAATAGGGAAGCACACATTTGCCTTATTACATGATTTAAGCAATTCAACAGCAAAAGCTAAAAGAGTTTGAGGAAGAGATGGGAGTCCTGGTGGCCTTCTAGTGTCTCCTGACTCCCTCTGCTCCCACACATGAGCCTATCCAGATCCAAATACACTCCCTTTGAGAATGTATGGAGCAAACGGCATGCCAGAGCCCAACACCAGGCCTCCTCCCCACAAGCCCCAAAGATAATGTACACATTCCACGTACACAGCCAGAGACCCAGGCACAGTCCAGTACATGCTTACTCATTTTGTGTATGCATACAAAGCTGGCTAAACTATTCAAGAAGTCCAATTTCTCTAGATCCAATTTCTTTTCTTCTCCACTCTTTTCCTCCCAATGCAGTAGGAATGTGATGCCTGAAACAATTCTTCAGAACCCAGGGGCAGGTGGGGAGCCTCAATCCAGAGAAAGAAAAATGTAAATGATGCAAAATAGATCAAGATACATGAATATTCATCCTCTTCTCCCTTATGATGGAAACCAGACTTACGGTGAGTTTACTGAGTTCCATTTCCGCTGAATTCCTCAGAGCTCTCATGGCCCACATCTCATCATTCTGCCTGAACACAGAATGCAACGTGGGGTTCTTGCCTCCAAGAACTGCTGGTTACACGGGTGCATGTGTACGTAAAAGTTCAGCAACCTGCACGTTTAAGATATGTGCACACCCTGTTATGTATTTAGACCTCAATTTTAAAAAATAAAAGTCAAAGATGGGCAGATTCCTTCTCATCCTTCAAGTCATGTTTCAAATGTGACAGCCTCGAGGAAGCCTTCCTCTCTTCACCACCAAGAATGAGTCCCTGCCTCCTTGCCTTGCCTGGAACACACATCCCCAACACAGCACATCGCCCCAAAACAAAACATGAAGGTGTTTTAAACTCCCAGTGAAGAGTCTCCTAGAAGCCACTTGCACCCAGGAAGTCAAAGCTGGGGCTGCCGAGTCATTTCTGAGTCCCCTGCACTACATGGAGGTATACAATAGGTGCTAAATAATTGCTTATTGTGGCAATCAGTTATGAAGAGTCTAGAACTCTTGCCCCTTCAGTAGTGCTGTAAGTTCTCAAGGTCTGTGTCTTCCACTTCTTGGGGTGCCTATATGACCTTAGGGCAATTACTTAACCTCTCTCTGCGTCTGCTCCTGAACACCACCACCTGCCCTTCCAGGTTGCTGTGAGAATTGTACTAAGATGCACAACAGCCAGCTCAGACTATGACACAGTATAAGCTCTCAGTAAATGGCAGCTCTCCTGCCCCAACCTTCCCCCACTCACAGTCCAGGGTTTAAAACTCCCCAGAAGCCCAATAAGCCCTGACTGGCTGACTGAGCAGCCCCACCCGTGGGTGCTCTGTGCCTCCTTAATGAACTCAAAGCCATCTGGTGCAAAACCAATGAGTTTGTCTCAAATCAGACCCAGTGGGGGACATGAGTAAAGCAAGAGGCCCATGGAAGCCTTTATGCCGACTGCATTTGTCCACCAAGGGGCCTTCCTTACAGGAGGCTCAGGCTGCAGCCCGGCTCCCGCGGCAACTCAAGTGCACACTGAGGGTTAATTAGCAGGAAACAGATGCCATGACTCACCTCTGTGCTCTTATTCCCCGTGTGCAGAAAGAACCATAACCGCTCTATTCTTTGACAGGATGTTTGTGTTCAAGCTAAAATTGCCTTCTCTGTCCAATTTGCAGCAATCAGTTCAGTACAGGGGGATGAGGAATTTAGCTCCTCTCACGATGGCTGGTGGTTGGCCTGACAGAGGCCCCTTCATGAGGGGAGTAGAAGGAGATGTGGTGGGGTGGGGAAGAAAGGAAAGAATTTGTCATTTTATCAAACACAGTGTGTGGAAATAAAATGTGTCATTTTATCAAACACAGTGTCCGACACTTACACACACAGAGCACACAAAATACCCTTTCTTTGGGGGAAACTGGGCATGAGGCACGCCAGGACCCCATGCCAAGCCACTGGCAAAGGGAACGGGGGCGGGGGGAGGCTACCTTTGCGGGCCCGCCCTGGGCACCGCACCCTGCCACCGCCCAGGCCTGGAGGGGCGCCTTGTCTCCTCGGAGTCTGGGACCTGGTGAAGGTGGCCTGAAGGGCTCAACCTCAGCTTCCAGAGATAATTAAATATCCTCAGCTCTCAAAAAGCCACAGACAAAAAAGAGATTCAGTGCTCAAAATATAAATTTAGTCAGAGTGGAATATTAGTCAATTCATCAGCAAGAGTTTGTTGAATGCCCATTTGTTCATTTACTCTCCACTGTCTACTAAGGGCCTACCCTGTGTTCTGCTGCCTGTTGGCTTTGGAGATACAGAGGTAAATGAAGCCCGCGGCCCAGGGTGTGCCAAATCCTGGAGGATCCTGAATTACGAACTTACAATCTAGCCGGAGAGATGGGCACATGAAGCATTGTGGAATGTTCCGGGCTCACTCAATCCCCCACCTAACATAGCACTTTGTGTGAGGCAGGCTCAACAGTGGGCTTGAATGTATCTGGTTCTCCTAAATGGCATCATTCACCTGGATCCATAATAAAAATGCTGGCCACTACATATTGAGTATCTCTCATTTGCTGGGTAAAATTTTCGCTATGGCCTGCGTCCTACTGCCAAGGGAAGCTGAGGTTTGGGTAGGGCTTACAACTTGCCCAAGACTGCGCGGCGTGTCAGCGGGAAGGCAGGAGCTGACCCTCGTGCCCAGACTGCATGCCCCTCCCGCCTCAGCACACGAGCACCCATGTCTGTCCCTCACCCAGTTCCAGCCCAGCTGCGGGCTCCCCCAGGGAAGCAGCGCCATGACGATGCCCCTGGGACCCTCTTCGTAGCCCGGTCTGGTGTGGGACAAGTTGCTGATGAGCAAATATTTGCTTAACTAAGGCACCGTGACAGAGTAAGCTTGAGATAAGAGTGGGTGGGAGGTGGGAAAGAAAGATGATCCGGAAGTCTTCCTGGAGGAGTTCAGTGTACAAAAGGATGTTTTTGGTGCCTTAGAACACATAATCCCCAGTAGAGGGAAAAGTCTGAGGACAAATACCAGATGTTATGTAAACCTTACAATGGGCACCTGGCCTGCCTCAGTGTGTCAGAGCAGCATGTATTCCAAAGGTGGAAAATTAATAAGCATAAGCCCACCCAGGCAGGGAAGCCAAGCCTCGAGGAGGCCCTTCTTTTGGTCCTTACAGCCCAAAAGTTCCTCCAGTCCACTCACCACTCACCACTAACCAGGCCCCTGCGGCATTTACAGGACAGAAGACAGATGGGCCCACTGGACTCAAAAGCCTCTCCACAGCCCTCAGCCTTCTGCGAGAAGTCCTTCCTCACTTTCCACCCTTTCGTCCTCCCTGCGGGTGTCTCCATTTGCCTGAGGTTGTAGAAGGTAGGTGGTGCAGGCCAGAACATTTAGGAGCAAAACCAAAATGCTTACAAAGACAGAGGGGATTTTTGGAGCTACAAACAAGGGACTCTTGGAATCCCATCATCCATCCTCATTTTACAGGTGGGCAAACTGCAGCCCCCTCCCCAAGAATCAACTGTGTTAGTGAGGTCTCTTGTACCCCGAAATTCTACCTTTCCCTTTCTCTCCATTTGCCCCCTTCCTCCTCCCTCCTACAGTGGGTGGGCATTGGTGGTAATGTGGAGGTAATGGGCAGGGAGCATCTCTGACCCAACTTTACTTTTCCCCTAAGTTCTGCTTCCAGATACAGTGTCTCAAGGAAAAGCCACCACCTCACTGTTGCCAGGCACTCCCTGCTGGGCCCTGACTACCATGTCCCCTCAAATGACCTCCTCCTCCTCATCTTGGAGGGCACCCTCCCCAGGGCTGTTGATGGAGGACAGGCGTCTAAAATAACCTCATCCTACAGGACCCATCTATCAAGTACCTAGGAGGAGCTTAGCACTCATGGTGATCATCTCACTTAACCTGCACAGAAGCCCTATGTGGCAGGTATTTTTAGTACTCACATGTTACTGGCAAAGAAGGTGAGCTTGGAGAGGTTAATTAATTATCCAAAGCCACAGAGCTAGTGCAAGGCAGAGCTGGGATTGGAGCCCACCGCTGTCTGACTCCAAGACTAGGCTATAAAGTTCACAAGCCTGAATTTAAGAGACCAAAGTTAACATTTAAAATCAGTAGTGCTCGTCTGCAGTGGGGAGGAGGAGAGGGAATGACACATTTGCTCCAATGCAGCCTAAACTCAAAGCATTTCTGGAATTTTTATTTGGAAATCACCTACAGAGGTAATTTACATGCCATCCAGACCTCCAGATTCAACACATCATAATTACACAGTTGGGGGACCAGAAATACCTTATCCACATTGGCTTCCTCTCATATTCATTTTATTGCCTGTAAACTACCTCAGACAGTTGCCTAAAATCAAATTGACTTTCAAATTCTGAGGGGTGTCACCCCAGCATCATTCAGAGGAATGCACTGATGCTATCACATGACTGTTCCCAAGGAGAGACCCTCACTTGCCAGGTAAGGATGAAACCAATCGTTCTTTCAATCTTGCATCCAGTCGAAAAACATTTTGTGATTCTGGAAACTGTTACAGGTTGCTAAGACGATAGAGATAAACATAAAAGTCCCTGTACTCTTGAAGCCTTCAACATGGAACAATATTTTAGGCAATTTTTGCAGAGGACCTCAACTGACCCAAGCACCGCTCATGCAAAGATGGGCAGCATATAGTCCTAGGCTGCAGGAATGCCACATTTCAGCCAGAGGGCAGGCATGCAGCCATCCTTCTGGAAGCAGGATGGACTAGGAGTGGAGAGTCATGGAAGACAGAGAGACTGCCTAGGAGGTCATGGCCATGGTCTATGTAGGAAAAGAGTCAATTTCCCAAAGGTGGCCAAAGTGAAACAACACGAGGGATAGGTAAGACAGACGGAGGGGGAAAAATCAGCGAGAGCGGTATTTTGATCTGGCTGATGGTTACATGAGTGTATACATGTATGTCAAGCTGTACACTAAGATTTGTGCATTTTACTGTATGTACCTCAATATTTAAAAATGTTTTTAATAAAAGTTAAAAATAAATAAAAACAAAGCGACAACACTCCTATAGCACTTTTTATGTACCCGGTGCTATTTTAAGCAGTTAACACATACTCTCCTCCCAACAACGACATGAAGTGATTACTGTTCTTAGTCCCACTTTCCACATGAGTCAACTGAGGCATAGAGAGGTTAATCAACTTGCTGCAGGTCTAAATATCAGCAAGCAGCAGAACTGCAATTTGAAGCCAAATAGTCCAGCTCCAGAGGGCAGGCTCTTGATAGCGACACAAAACGAACTAGAACAAGTGATGATGTCCATTTGGACTCGTGAGTCGGGTCCACTGGGCTTTAGGAAAGCAGCCACGTTATTCCCATTATTACTCATGCCCAATCCCCTTTGTCTCAGCTGTGAACTCTTGAACTTGCTCCACTAAAACATGAACTCTGAACTGGGTGGAATGGGCTCAAGAGAAGTGGCATTTCCACGCGTGAAGCACGTCACCACAGGGAGGACAATGGAGGGGCCGGGGAACCAGCACTGCCACCATCCCCCTTATGCTCTGGATGTGCCAGACAAAGAGCCACCTGTGGTCATATTCAAAGTGGGAGAGAGCTGAGGGGTACATGATGCTTTCAAATCATAAGGAGGAGCTCAGGCTACTGCTGTCAATTCACCCCCCTATACCACAGTGGAGAATAAGGTAACCTGATAACAGCCAAGATGCCTGTGTTCTCTTCAGAACGTGGAGAGAAGAGGCCATTAAGCTTCTTGATCCCTTTGTTCCTGAAGGTGTTTATGTAGCAGAATAGCTTACAAGCTGAAGGTAAAAACAGGGGAGAGTTGAGGGAACCCCAGAGTAGCATAGGAAGCAACTAAGAGTTAACACTCTGGAACCAGAAAAATCCAGGGTTCAAATGGAACCCTGCCACTTACTAACTGATGTTCCTTAGCTCTGTGCCAGAACGACTGCAAGTGTAAGTGCTCATCTCTAAAATAGGGATAATGGTAATACTATCTACAACATAGGCTTTTTGAGAGGATTAAGTGAGATAAAGCATGTAGAGAGCTGAACGCTATGCATGACACCCAGAAGCACCCAGTAAATACCTGGCTATTATGGATCATGGTCATCGTAATTATGGCAGAGCCAGTGCTGCATGGCAGAAGCCCTCACCGCAGTTTCCCCCAGTATGGCACTCTGGAGCCTCTTCTGTAGTCTCAGGTCCTCCAAATCCATTTCCTACTTCTCCTGAGCATACTACCTCATTTCCCAGGATCCCTTGCAGTTAAGGTATCATGTGACTGAATTCTGTTCAATGGACCATGTGGGTGGAAGTGACATGAATGACTTCCAGGACTAGTCCCACAAAACCACACCTCATGATCCTTATGTGTCATATGGATGCAGAGGACTTGGCAGGACCTTCAGTGCCCCCAGAAGATGGCAGGTTCACACAGGCGTAAGGAGCCAAGGTCCCTGAATGACTGCGTGGAACCCCACCCCACCCACCCCACCACATCAATGGTACTTTATATGAGCAAAACATAAACTTCCACTGTATTAAGCCACTGACATGCTGAGGTTGCTTGTTATAGCAGCTGGCTTAGCCTAAGACACATAATTAATCAAGGCTCAAGATGGTCCCTGTTAACTCACGGCTTTCATGACCACTGTATGCACCATGGAGTCCAGATACCATAATATGGGTCCCAAAGAGGTATTAGCAGCTGTGGCTGATTTGGTGTGATAAGCACGAGGAAGAGCCAGCAGCAACTCAAAAAAAGAAATGGAAGGACCACTAGACTAGAAGAAGCAGGACAGCTATGGGCTCTTCATGAAAATAGCACAGTGCGGTGGAAAGAGCATGGGTCTTGAGGCCAAGCAGACTGGAAGCCAGATCTGCCCGTGATTTGCCTAGGCAAGTAAACCCCATGAGCAAATGTGGGTGAAAATACCTGCCTCCATATTCTGTGGCATCATGTTGGTATTCTGAAATCAGCCCTGGGGGGATACATTTACACCACAGGAACTGAAAAATGCTACAAATAGGGGCTTTCTTCGTAGAGATAAACACTAACCAGCCCGTCACTGGATAAATGGGAGTCAGCTAAGTGGAAGGGGAAAGGGAGGAGAAGGAAAGGGAATTACAGGCAGAGTGGATAGCATCTGTGAAGGCCCAGAGGCACAAAAACAAAATGTCTAATGAAATGAAGGAAATCCTGTACATCTGGATACAGAAAGCTTGGGAAGAAAGCTTAAGAGGAAGCCAGAGAAATGGGCATGAACCAGCTCTTATGGAAGGATCACAGTTATTTGTTCTAGTCTTCTATTGCTGTGTAACACATCATCCCAAAATACAGTAACTTAAAACAATCATTTTATTTGTTCATGATTTTTAAGTCAAGAATCCAGGAAGAGAAGAGCGGCTGGTTTGCCTCTGATTTGTGCCAGCCGTGGGTGGAAGATCCACTTCCAGGATGGATCCTTCCCGCCATGTCTGGTGCACTGGTGCTCCTTGGGGAATCAGTATCTCTTCCCTCATGTGACATCTCATCATCCAGGACCTCTCTATCTAGCCTGGACTTCTCACAGTGGTGCTCAGAAGGCAGCCACACAGTGGTCATAGGGTAGTCAGATACACATAGGTGTGTGTGTGTGTGTGTGTATGTGTGTGTGTCCTTACATATGCTGGCTGGCTCCTCAAAAACCAATATTCCAAGAGGCCAAGAAAGAAGCTGCAAGGGTTCTTCTGACTTTGTCTCAGAATTCACAGTCATTCCAACCACATTCTACTGGTTACCACCGAGTCACAGAGCCAGGCCCAACTCAAAGGTGGGGGCTACCCAAGAGCATGAGTACCAGGAGCTCATTGAAGGCCTCCCTTGGAGACTAGCCACCCTATGACTGATCAGCCAACACTCACCACCCATTCTCCAAGACCACCTGGAGGAGGCACAGGAGATCAAAAAAGGAAAACAACCAGCCCTGTCCACAAGAAGCCCTGGAGGGATGATGCTCACACAGGATGCGGGGGACAGAGTGGGGAACAGCAGAGGAGAGACCTGACTTGGGTGGGTAGTGGCTTCCCAGAAGGCAACACCCCCAGCAAGTGAGCTAAGCCCCAAAGGACAGGGATGCAAAGTGGAGGGCGGTAAGGGAAGGAGTGGGCTGTCCCTGAGCTCACTCACGCCCAGCCTTCTACCACATGTGGACCACCTGTGGACTGGATGGGGCCACCTCCACATCTTCCAGTACAGGCATATTGCTCAGTCCTGGGCACTCTGCAGGGATGATCAGTCAACTCCAGAGCCAAAGCAGCTCCTGACTGTGCCAGCTCGTCACCAGGCCCGTGAACCTGCCCAACGCACCAGGGCTCCAGGAGGGGCAGTGGATTAGGGACCTGTTTACTCTGGCTCAACTTCCTCACCCAGAACCAGCAGGCACCACAACCGGGAGAAAGGCCAGTTATGCAACCACACACACAGCAGCCTGCCAGCCTCAGGGACCCAGCCTGGCCGCCAGGCCTGGTAGTAGACTGCTGAGGCTACCAGGCAGTCCTGGGCACCAACTGCCATTTTCCACATAGGCATAGGATGCTCTGCTGACAAACACCTGGGGACAGCAGGGGCCATGGGAGGGAGCTAAAAATAGCACAGCTGGCAATGGAGAGGCCTTTTCCAAATCCTCAGTCCTATTATTCCTCATCCATGGGCCCTGGGGACACACAGGCTGGCACCCAAGCATTCTGCCTTCTCAAAGGCTTGTGCTAAGAATAAGCATGGGGCCTGGGAGGCCTCCCACATCACATCAGGAGCCACTCCGAGGTCACAAGTATGGAAAGAGCTTGTCCTGGGGGCTGGGCCCGCAGATGGGCAGGCTGGTGCCTTCACACCTCCACTGCCCCAGGGGGCGCTCTCTGGCCACCGCCTCTCTGAGCAATCCTCCGGGTTCTCCACCTTTCCTGAATCTCAAGTTCTTTAAGTTTCCCTTACTTATTTGACCATTAATAATTACAGGCCTTATCATCTCCATAGATGCTGAAAAAGCATTCGATAAAATTCAACATCCATTCATGATAAAAACTCCCAACAAAATGGGCATAGAGGGCAAGTACCTCAACATAATAAAGGCCAGATATGATAAACCCACAGCCAACATCATACTGAACAGCGAGAAGCTGAAAGCTTTTCCTCTGAGATCGGGAACAAGACAGGGATGCCCACTCTCCCCACTGTTATTTAACATAGTACTGGAGGTCCTAGACACGGCAATCAGACAAAACAAAGAAATACAAGGAATCCAGATTAGTAAAGAAGAAGTTAAACTGTCACTATTTGCAGATGACATGATATTGTACATAAAAAACCCTAAAGACTCCACTCCGAAACTACTAGAGCTAATATCGGAATACAGCAAAGTTGCAGGATACAAAATTAACACCCAGAAATCTGTGGCTTTCCTATACACTAACAATAAACTAATAGAAAGAGAAATCAGGAAGACAATCCCATTCACAATAGCATCAAAAAGAATAAAATACCTAGGAATAAACCTAACCAAGGAAGTGAAAGACCTATACCCTGACAACTATAAGACACTCTTAAGAGAAATTAAAGAAGTCACTAACAAATGGAAACTCATACCATGCTCTTGGCTAGGAAGAATTAATATCGTCAAAATGGCCATCCTGCCCAAAGCAATATACAGATTCGATGCAATCCCTATCAAATTACCAACAGCATTCTTCAATGAACTGGAACAAATAGTTCAAAAATTCATATGGAAAACTAAAGACCCCGAATAGCTAAAGCAATCCTGAGAAGGAAGAATAAAGTGGGAGGGATCTCACTCCCCGACTTCAAGCCTCTACTACAAAGCCACAGTAATCAAGACAATTTGGTACTGGCACAAGAACAGAGCCACAGACCAATGGAACAGAATAGAGACTCCAAACATTAACCCAAACATATATGGTCAACTAATATTCGATAAAGGGGCCATGGACATACAATGGGGAAATGACAGTCTCTTCAACAGATGGTGCTGGCAAAACTGGACAGCTACATGTAGGAGAATGAAACTGGATCACTGTCTAACCCCATACACAAAAGTAAATTCAAAATGGATCAAAGACTTGAATGTAAGTCATGAAACCATAAAACTCTTAGAAAAAAACATAGGCAAAAATCTCTTAGACATAAACATGAGTGACCTCTTCTTGAACATATCTCCCCGGGCAAGGGAAACAAACGCAAAAATGAACAAATGGGACTATATCAAGCTGAAAAGCTTCTGTACAGCAAAGGACACCATCAATAGAACAAAAAGGTATCCTACAGTATGGGAGGCTATATTCATAAATGACAGATCCGGATAAAGGGTTGACATCCAAAATATATAAAGAGCTCACACACCTCAACAAACAAAAAGCAAATAATCCAATTAAAAAATGGGTAGAGAAGCTGAATAGACAGTTCTCTAAAAAAGAAATTCAGATGGCCAACAGACACATGAAAAGATGCTCCACATCGCTTGTCATCAGAGAAATGCAAATTAAAACCACAATGAGATATCATCTCACACCAGTAAGGATGGCTACCATCCAAAAGACAAACAACAACAAATGTTGGCGAGGTTGTGGAGAAAGGGGAACCCTCCTACACTGCTGGTGGGAATGTAAATTAGTTCAACCATTATGGAAAGCAGTATGGAAGTTCCTCAAAATGCTCAAAATAGAAATACCATTTGACCCAGGAATTCCACTTCCAGGAATTTACCCTAAGAATGCAGCACTCCAGTTTGAAAAAGACAGATGCACCCCTATGTTTATCGCAGCACTATTTACCATAGCCAAGATATGGAAGCAACCTAAATGTCCATCAGTAGTTGAATGGATAAAGAAGATGTGGTACATATACACACTGGAATATTACTCAGCCATTAGAAAAAAATAAATCCTACCATTCGCAACAACATGGATGGAGCTAGAGGGTATTATGTTCAGTGAAATAAGCCAGGCGGAGAAAGACAAGTACCAAATGATTCCACTCATATGTGGAGTATAAGAACAAAAGAAAACTGAAGGAACAAAACAGCAGCAGAAGCACAGAACCCAAGAATGGACTAATAGTTACCAAAGGGAAAGGGACTAGGGAGGACGGGTGGGAAGGGAGGGATAAGGGTGGGAAGAAAAGAAAGGGGGCATTACGATTGGCATGTATAGAGTTGGGGGGGCACGGGGAGGGCTGTGCAACACAGAGAAGACAAGTAGTGATTTTACAGCATCTTACTATGTTGATGGACAGTGACTGTGAACGGGGATATGGGGGGGACTTGGTGAAGGGGGGAGCCTAGTAAACATAATGTCCTTCATGTAATTGTAGATTAATGATACCAAAATAAAATAAAATAAAATAAAAAAGAATTACGGGCCCTGTACTGTGTTTTTAATTTCTCATATATTATTCCAATCCACCTAGAAAAGCCATCCATGTGGACATGTGGGCTGTGCACTGCACAATTCTGGGGGCATCATTCATGGCTATGATGTGAACGGTGCCCCTGGAACCATGCAGTGCATTACCAGGGAAGCAAAGATGTCTTACACAAACATATCTCTCAGAAAAGGACAGCCATGCTTACTAATAAAGACTCACAGACTGACCAATTTGTCTCTTGCTTCCAAATATTCTGTGCATGGGGTTTGGCAGGCATAAGGCCACAGTGCCCAATGGTCTAGAAAGAAATCCATATTGTGATACAATAATGTATTTCTGGGCCATGGAGGTGAAGAGGGGCAAGGGATCGATCTTTCTAAGGCAAGGGAAGATTCATAACACTGAATGAATTACCACCACCTTCTTCTCAGTGTGCAGATTAAATTCTCTGTCTCGCAGACATCCAAAATACACTTTATTTGTAACAGATCAGGGAATTCAGATATATTTATTTGCTTTTCATAGAATTCCAATTCTTTTAATAACCCAGTCTCAGAGTTTGAGATATGAACAAATAGCATGTGGGAATAATAAGACCTCATTCTGCCCCAGTACGCTTAGGTTCATAGTTTAATGATAAGGCTTTGCTGGTGAATGTCAAACTTTTCCATTCCTCCAGGCTGTTCTGCATGTGTACATGTGTGCACACACACACACATATACACACACAGCTGAAATTTTTTTAAGCATGCTTGAATTCGACATCCTACACCTAATATCTCCTGTGTATATGTTAATATTAAAAAGTGTTTTTATCCAAAACTTCAAGGAAGAGTGATACTCAGAAAAGTGACCAGTATTTATTCTATGACCCCCAATCTTCCTCAGCTTAGGGATATGGTACATGTACCACAGTTCATAAAGCACAACTATGTATTACCTGATGTGAATCTCATAGCAGCCTTAAAGTTGTGCAGTGAGCAACCTGCACAACTGTACACAGCACACCTGCCACCTTTGTAGAGAAAAGGAGATCATCCCATTTTCCAGCAAGGAAAACCAAGACTTAGAGGGATTAAAAAGACTAGATAACCTTCAAAGTTCCTTTGTATTCTGATAGTATATAATTCTCTGAACTTGTCCAAGGGATCTCACATCTCATCTAGGGATGGTACCTGAATCTCAACATACCACTCCTCTTTTCAGTCCTACCTTATGTCCTCACAGGGGCCCTCATTCTGTACCAGGGAAGAGTTGATTAGTGCTGACCTGCCACTCCAGGAAGTGAAACTGCACTGTCCACCTACCTGGGTTTAAACCTCACTCTGTCCCTCATTTATGCATCACCCTGGGCAAGTTACTTAATCTCTCTGTGGCTCAGTTTCCTAATCTGTAAAGCAAGGAGGACAAAACCACCCACTCTGGGTTATTGTGAGGATGAAATATTACATATGAAGAGCTTAGAAACTACCAGGCACATAGTAAGCACACAAAGTTTGTTATCAAAAAAAAAATTATTCTCTCTACACCTCAATCTTCTAATCTGTAAAATGGAGATTATAAAAGTGTTTACTCCACAGGATTGTTCAGAGAACTAAATAGCATCATGAATATAAGAAGCTTAAATCAGTGCTAGAAGCATAGTAACTACTTGAAAAAGTTTGTTACTGATTTTTTTCCCTAAGAAGTCAGTTAGTCCAGTTCACAAAATCTTCCCAAAACAAAAGCACTGGTAAGAGCAGAGATCAATGCTGTGTTGAAGGAGGAAGATAAAAAGACTAAGAGAGTATCTGAGAATCCATTGCTGTTTTCTAAAACAGGTGATACGGTATGTTAGAGATTAGAGGTCTTTGTTCTAAATTAATTCTTTCTGAGGTAGGGAAGTTAAGAGAAGCGTAGGTGAATGGCACTGGTGAGGTAGGGAGGACAAAATGGGTCTGGCTCGCTTGCTGGTTTCTCTTTTTACCATTAAAATTGTTTTAAAGCCCTGCCTAGCATTTAAATAGCATCATCCCTGGAGATAGCTGTTTCACTTTCATTACAGTCTGTGTTCACACAGTACAAACAGAAACCTTCGTGATTTTATTAGTTTCCATGCAACTCAGGAGAGATCTGCATGATAGCATTTTGGCTCCTGACTTAAAGAAGGGACCAATTAAAAATATAGTGTTTGCATTGCCTGTCACTGAAAAATGAAAAGGTTCCCCAAGTTTTAAAAAATCCCTGTCATATCTGGTTCATGACCATAAATCAGCTATTCAGTAATGTACATACAGCAACTACTGTCTAAATTTTTAGTTTATTTTGTAAGAAATACTTGCAGAATGTCTGTAACCCCCAGTGAGAGTTAAACAACAAAATAGAAAAAAATCTTAGGAAATATTTTTGCCTGGGCTTCATCAAGTCCTACACAATCACCAAGTCACTCATTAACATCCCAAAACTACCTGGGGCTCTGCGGCTCTGCAAAGTGTTAATGTAATGTACCTGTGACAAGTTAAAATGCAATGCGTGGCCCTGGTGACTGTATTACCATAATCTAATTGATGTTATGTTACCTAAGAGACTATTCTGTAATGTCCAGTGTACTAGCTACTTACATTGTTGGGGGGCATTTTATTCAGAAGTTGTTGAGAGTGTGGGGACTACCCCTTAGATACCTGCCCTTTGCCACAGCAACTCTGGCCCTCTTACCCTCCTTTTGGCGGCTGGAACGCCCCACGGGACTGGACTGAGTGGACATTCTCACTCTGGGGCTGCCTTATGGGGCGAGTTAAGGAAAACCATCGAAGTAAGCTGATTTGCATGGCCTTCTCTTTAATCAGATGTTTCTTTTTATGTCCGACCTCAAAAAAGCCAGACTATCATAGCACAGTATTTATAGTCTATAATCTAAGACATTTTCAACCTTTCCTCCACGCCAAAAATTAAAATTAAAATCTCAGTAGTGGTGTGGGTATATCCTTAGAAGAAATAGCAGAGTCACAGAAACCTATCTGAGGCTTTTTTTTTTTAATGACAAGTTTGATGGTAATTCCAATGGGGGGGGGTGTCCCCAGATTGTAATTCTTAACTATGCCGCCACCTCATCAAGGTCAGTACTGATGTCTTGAAGACATATCAATCAGATCCCACTCTAATAATGGAACCAGAACTGCCCACTGCCTTGAATAATTTAGTCTAGGATTATTTATCAGGTAAACATGATAACTTTGAAATTTGATTGAAGGCTATACATTGAAATCACTGAATCAGAAAGCATGTTATACAGGAGGCAACTGGGGCCCAGAGACAATGACTTGCCTAAGACAACAGAGCTGTTCATGTGTCAAAATCAAAACGTCAGCAGCCTTTAACTTCACTCTAAGAACAGACACCATGAAACAGACTCCATGGGCAGGAAGAGAGTGGTTCTGTCTATTCTTCTGCCCTCAGTGTGGGTTCCATCTAAATCAAACCAGGCCAGGCTGGGCACCTCTCACGGGACTGCCATGTACTGATCCTTACAGGAAAAACACTAGCTGCCCCACTGACAAACAAGAAAACCCCTGCTGAAGAACATCGGGGAAGAAAACATGCCCAATGATAATGGGGATCATCTCCAGGTGGTGGGATTTGGAGGGATTTTTTTCTCCTTATTTTTTAAATTTTAGTAGTGGTAAAATAGACATAATGCAAATTTTAAAACCACTTTTTAAGTGTACAGTTCAGCAGTATTAAGTATACTCACATGGTTGTGCAGAACTTTTCATCTTGCAAACTGAAACTCTGTACCCATTAAACAACAACTCTCCATTTCCCCTCTCCATCCAGCCCCTGGCAGCCACCACTCCACTTCTGTCTCTATGAATTTGACTACTCTAGGCAGCTCATATAAGTAGAATCATGTATGTGTCCTTTAGCATCCAGCTTATTTCACTTAGCAAAATGTTTTATGGGTTCATCCATGTTGCAGCATGTTTCAGAATTCCCTTCTTTTCTAAGGTTAAATAATATTTCACTGCACATATATACCACATTTGTTTATCCTCTCATCCATCGCTGGATATCTGGGTTGCTTCCACCTTTTGGCTATTATGAATAATGCTGCTATGAACATGGGTGTATAAATATCTTCTTTTGGATATGTATCTAGAAGTGAAATTGCTGGATCATATGGTAATTATATTTTTAATTTTTTTGAGGAACCAATACACTGTTTTCCATAGTGGCTTCATCATTTTACATTCCCACTAACAGTGCACAAGAGTTCAAAACTTCTACATCTTTGCCAACACTTGTTATTTTCCATTTTTTTGATAGTAGTCATCCCAGGTGGTGTGAGGTGACCTTTTTTCTCAAAGGCCTGTCTGCAGTGCTCAGATTTCCTGCAATGAACATATAGTGTACTTACAATTAGAACAAAAGTACAAAACACTGAAGTTGAAAAATAAATCTTAAGGAATGGATTACAGATTTAAATGTAAGACCTAAGACCATAAAAATACTAGAAGAAAACATAGGTGGTTATCTTGACTCTCTGACATCAGTTTTAGCAATAATTTTTTTGGATCTGACACCAAAAACAAAGGCAGCAAAAGCAAAAATAAAAAAGTGGGATTATATCAAACTAAAAAGTTTCTGCACAATAAGGCAACCTACAGAATGAGAAAAAATATTTGCAAAACATTTATCTAATAAGGGGTGTATATCCAAAATATATAAAGAACTCCTACGACTCAGCAGCCAAAAATACAATCTGATTAAATAAGGGCAGAGAATCTGAATAGCCATATTTCCAAAAAAGACATACACTTGGTCAACAGGTACATGAATAAATGTTCAACATCACTAATCAAAATGCAAATCAAAACCACAATGGTGTTACCTCACACCAGTCAACAGTGGTTAATGGCAACAAGACAAAAAAAGAACAAGTGTTGGTGAGGACATGGAGAAAAGTGAACCCTTGAGCACTGCTGGTGGGAATGTAAACTGGTACAGCCACTGTGGAAAAAAGGGTCCTTAAAAAATTAAAAATAGAACTACCATATGATCCAGCAATTCCACTTCTGGGTATTTATCCAAAGAAAATGAAAACTCTAACTTGAAAAGATACATGCATCCTCATGTTCCTTACAGCATTATTTACAATACCCAAGATATGGCAACAAGGACATAAGAAAGCATAAAGAAAATGTGATACATATATAATGGAATATTATTCAGCCACAAAAAAGAATGGAATCTTGCCATATGCTATAACATGGATGGTCCTTGAGGACATTATGCTAAGTAAAATAAATCAGGCAGACAAAGACAAATACCATATGATCTCACTTACATATGGAACTTAAAAAACAATCTCAAAGATATAGAAAATAGATTGGTAGTTGTCAGAAACTGGAGGTGGAGATGAAATTGGTGAAGGGATTCAAAAGGTAGAAACTTACAGTTATAAAATCAATAAATCCTGGGGATGTAATGTAGCATTGGAACTATAGCTAATAATACTGTACTGCACATTTGAAAGTTGTTTAGAGCGTAAGTCTTAAAAGTTCTCATTACAAGAAAAAAAAATTCTGTAACTGTGTATGGTGATGGATGTTAACTAGACTTGTGGTGATCATTTCACAATATATATAAATAGCCAATCATATAGTACACTGGAAATTAATATAATGTTGTATGCCAATTATTACCTTAATACAGAAAAAAAAAAAAAGAAATCCTATGGGGAAAATAGGATTACACATGAACTTAAGAAAAGTATGTCTTTTTTAAGACTGAGGAAAGTCACCGACTTCGCCCGTGGGTTCAGCTGGAGACACCATTCCAATACCCTTTAAGAATCTTACCACCTGATAGGCTATGGCTGACACAAACACAAGAGAAATGACTATAATTCATAGGTAGCTAAAACAATTCTTCTAAGCACTGTGGGGAAAGTACTCCCAAATGTATAAAGAAGAAAAACAATGCACAAAGCTGTTGCCAACTAATGTTGGTCATGAAAATCCCCAGAACTTGGATAAACTCTTTCGTCTTTCAAATCTTCCTCTAAGCCTTAGAGCCCTTAGCTCTGAGTCCTCCACTTGGTTATCACTGGACGTCCACTTTTCCCCCTTTCAGACCCAGAAAGGGTGTACATTCACATAAAAGGAAAACAAGTTAATGCAGCCACTTCTCCCAAGAAGCAGATTTATGCTCTCATATAACACTCACAAAAAGAAGACCCCAGAAACCCTTACAACCCCTAGCATCTGGGCCATAGGGCCACACACAGGCCCCATGCTATCAGTTAATTAGACAGCATTTTTCATTTGAAAAGCTCAACTCTTCCAAAAGCAAAATTACTCTTTTCACTGGGCTTTATATATAACACTTCACTCCTTGGGGGGGGTGAGGTCACTTGTCATGATTTATCCATTAAGACAAAGGTGAAGGGACTAAAACAAAATCTATCCAATTATATATTTATCCAGCCTCAAGCTCCCAGAAAAGAAATTCTATCCCCCTTTATGTGAAGACCTCCCTCTACCTCCCTGCCCTCCCTCATGCTCTGGTATGTTCTCTGTTCTTGCTCCTTCTGTTCAGTAAAATCAGTGAAATGGCAGCAGTACCTAGAAGCCCAGAGGAGAAGAGATAAAACGAGTAGTTGGGAGGAGCAACCCTCAGTTCTAGGGAGCAGCTTTAATTAAAGAGTGCAAACTCCAGTCCACTGTGTGTTCGCTCTCCTTTGGGGGAGCCACCACCTGGAAAGCAGAGTCCAAATTGGGCTTTTTCACCAAGGATCCACACTCTGCATCTGGCTCCTTGGCCTGGCCCCAGAATCACATCTGCTCTCGGCCAAGCCCAGCACTACACTGTGAAGGAAGCTAAACTTTGGAAGCAGAGAGCACGGGATGAAGAGGCGAGTAAGTGGCCCACGGAAAGTCAGAATCTCCACACATAGCTTCTAACAAGCTTCTAATAGGTCTTGGAAGGGAAACTACCAGGACCAACAGCCAGGATGGGTCATTTTCCAAACTTTGGGGAGTGGGGCGAGAGGAAGCCTCACCACCCAGGGACATTGGGAAGTCATGAGAAAGAAAAAGAAAGTGCCCTGCGGGGAAGACACATTAGTTAGGGGCATTCTATGCCTCAGCCACATTGCCAGCAATCTAACCACCCAGCTCTGGGCCTTCATCCACCAAGAATGTGTTCTGTGTGTCCCCAAAATGACCAGAATAAAAGGGGGGCTACTGCAAGGAGAAAGATCTTTCCATTCATTCTAAGGTGGGTTTGTCCCCAGTGGAAGGTGGCCTCAGGAGATCATAAACACCCCCATCTCCTCTGATGATGGGGCAGAGGGCTCCCTGCACTGGCACAGGGGAGGAGGTAGGGCCTGGGCCCCAAATCCCCTTCCGCCACTGTGACATGGTACTTCCAGGTGCTTCTAAACTGTGAGCTCAAGCCCCTATTTGTTGTCCACTAACCAGCAAACTTCAGTCCCTCTGCTCTTGGACTTGGGAGGAATCACAAGGAAAGAAAGGAAAGGACAATGAGCAGAAGCAAGAAGCAAGAAGGCTTTCCTGCTAATTTCCTTTGAAATTCAGAGTCAACCGGATCTGGGTGAGAAAACGTGGTAGAGAGGCCAATGAAACAGCATAAAGAATACAAAGTAAATGAGATGTTTTAAATAATTTCCCTTTGGGCCAAGTAAAGAAGCATTAGTCATACAGGTAATGAGATCTTATAGGGAGATGATTCGGAGGCTTGGCTTGATGACAACATTAAGTATACCCATTCTGGACCCGGAGCGTCAATTACATTTCCAAATTGGCAATTAGACACAGTGTCCCAAAGACAATACCAAATAATGCCAAAAACAAAGCAAATTCCATCTTTGAACAGTAATTCTTTTGAAGCTGCCCATCCTGTCCTCTGACTGACTCATCCAACCTCTCAAACAACTGCTCGTCATCAGCTAAAGCCTTGGTTGTCCCTGGTCAGGAGAGACCTGGGTGTCATGAATAATTAAAATCCAGGAATGACTCAAACATCGTTTTGTCACAAATCAAGCCCATCCCTTTCACCCAGAGTTTCTCTATAGGTTCTAACAAATTACTCCAACAAAGCAACAAAATATCTTTGTACCTGCTACATTGGGTATCCCCCCATCCTCCAGCTGACCACTAGGGAAAAGGGCCCTCCCAACATATACCTGCGCTTGTATTTATATGCCTCAGTTCCTGCACTCAAGGGGTTTGTGCATACCCCATGAGAGAGTAACTGGTTTTCTCCCTCCTTCTCTACCAAATAAAGTCAGAACTGGATCTTAGGTTTCCTCCAGCTCTTAGCTCCGTTTCTGGCACACCGCATGCACTTACTATATAATGAAAACAAAAACAACAAAATAATAATACCGTAAGATTTTTTTGAAGAGCTACTGTGTACTAGGCAGTATGCCAAGCGCTTCTGCATTTTGGCTACTGAAGATGCTCTTGGTTAAAGTTTATTCCAGGTTCTCCTCTTTGACAATGGAACAACACAAAAAGCATATCTCAATGAAAAGTCCCTGACAGTGTGAGCTGTGAAAAAGCTTGCTATGATGAAAAAAGGAGCTCCTTTCAATTGCACCTGCTGGAATTCTTGAGAAGTACAAGTTGGAGGCTAGCACAGCACAGCATCACACCTCTGTCTCTCCCCACCCCGTGAGCAAGTCTTGAGCCCACTCCTTTCAAGTGGAACCCTCCATACAGGAAGGCCCACCCAGGTCCCCATGAAAAATCAGGCTGGCAATTTTGCTGCCCACTGACTTCAAACACTCCAGAAGGAGTGGCCAGCAGCCAGCTTCCTGGAGCATCACCACAGGGCAGCACTGGCTACACCACGAGCCTCTAATTTTGCAAGAAGGTGGTTTGGCTGAGCTGCCATCCTGGGCTTCGGAAAGCCTCCCCCCTTGCAGCATGACCAACTGGCCCACACATTGACGGGCAGCATGCAGACACACCCTGTACATCTGCAGGAGCTGCTCCAGCCGCCACACCCCAACCCCAAGCCAACAGCACTTGTAGAGCAGGCACGGAATGATCAGCCATGGCAGCCGGCGCCCACACTGAACCGCTGCACCTCGGAGAATGTTGAACAGGGTTTTCTCCACCTGGCTGTCCTGACACAGTGAACCTTCCTCTTCTCACCCCTTCCTACTGCTGAGGAGCTGGGACTGTCCATACTAAAAAATAGGTATGTCCTCAGTGAGGCACTGACTGGAGGCTGCGGAACGGACCAAATCCTCAGAGTGTGGCCTGCACAGCATCCCTGTCTTGTCAGAAATGCAAAGTCTCTTCCCAGCAGCACCCCACTCCCTACCACCATGCCCTCCCACCTCCCAAACCCCACCCCCCACTCCCTGAATCGTAATCTGCATTATCATAGCTCCCCTGGTGATTTGTGTGCACATTAAGGTGTGAGAAGCCCCAGAGCTAGATGGATGCTTTCCCCAGCCCTTGGAGGTGGACATCGGGTACCTCAATTGAATATTCCTTGAGCCTTCTACCCAGAATGCTAGGACACCACTGCCTATGAGGGTAGAGCCCCAAGTTTCCTTCCCTGTGAGCCCAGGGCCAGGATTCCACCCACTCAAGCATTTCAAAAAAGGAGACACTCTTGATCTGCTCCCTGCTGTGCACCGAAAGGCTATAGAATTTCAGAGGTCCTGCAGGAGGCCTGACCTTGCCTAACCCCAGGCATGTCTCCATGAAAACCAGTATTGTCCACAGGGCTAGGGACCTACACAGCACAGCACAGCCACAGCCACATCACTGGAACCACAGAAGCATCTCTCCAGGGGCTTCACAGCTCCACAGTCCCAGGAAGGTGGCATGGCTGCTGTGATTTGCAGTTCACATGGCCACTGCTGCTGTGACTGGGGACACCCCTGCTGCCCACTTGGGGAAAGAGGTCCTGGCATTGCAATCCAAGGCCAGGCTGCCTGCTTCAGCACCAGGCTTCTCTCGCCCTGGTGAGAAGCAAGCACTATTCCCTGCTACCAGGCACCCAGCAAATGTCCCATCCAGGGAAGAAGCAAGTAGCAAGGCAAAGAGGGGGCCCCATGTGTCCTTACCCCTTGAACCCTTTCTCTCCCAGGCCAAACAGTAGGGAAGCTCCTTTCCTCCTGATGCATATTTGGACAAGGGCCCTGGGCACCCAGACACAGAGCCAGCCCAAGGCTTCTGGTTACCAGTGTCCTCCTAGTAAGTGCTATAAAATGGGGCTAATGAGAGTACCAATCCCATAGGGCTGTGTTCTGTTACGATCTCTAATATACAGGTGAGGAAACTGAGGCAAAAGCAATGAAGTCTTTGCCCAAGGCCACAAGCTGACTCGGGTGCTGCCCGGCAGGTGAGGCTGCTAAGTGAGCACAGTCAGCAGTTTCACCAATTTCCCACCACAGGACTTCTCCAGCCTGTGCTGTGTGACCCTCCATGGGGATGCTCAGAAATGTCGTAACTCACAATTTTTTCCCCAAGGTAACTTCAAGGGCAAGGTGTTCCACAGAACACATTTTGGGAAACACTGCTCTGGGGACCGCCCAAGTAAAGTTGGTCCTGATACAAGGCACCCTGGCCAGGAAACTGTTACATTATTAAGGGAACAGATCTGTGAGCTCTGGACTGAGTACAACAGGGATGGAATGCACCCCTTCTCAAGGTACGACACTGGCCTGCCAGGCCTTCAGCCATGGGGCCTCTCTTCCTGCCCCATCCCAGTCTTCCGGCCCAGCAACAGCCAAGAGCCATGAGCCCAAATCTCCATCTGACCCTTACTGGTTATTTGATCCAAGGACAATAGACGTCAGAGTCTAGAGGTTCCTTTTGGCTTGAAAGTTCTATTTGTTGTAGTCTGTGTCCCTCTGGAGCCAAAAATTCGAGGAATCAAAGGGAAAATAAACTCCTGCCTTATGGAGCTATGGTAGCTCCCGTTTACAGGAAACCTGCTAAGTAAACCAGGCATTTTCTGGGTGCTGTATGTCCATTACTGCTACTCCTTATAAGAACCCTACAGCGCAAGAATCATTAGGTTCTTTTTACAGGTGAAGAAATCAAGGTTGCCAGCCAAAGATGCTCTGCCAAAAAGTGTGAGACCCATGATTTGCATTGGGGTCTCTGACTGGAGAGTCTCCACTAAAGTGCATATTTCCATAAAAAGAGCCAGGAGCAAGAAGCAAAAGCTCTCTGGGCAAGGAAGGTCAGCTGGAACTGCCCTGTGGCTGGGACCTGAGAGAGCTTCTCCAAAGGCAAAAGGAGAATCTGAAGGTCATCGATGCAGCCAATCCCCAGGAGGAAAGGAGGCACCAGGGCCAATCTGGAATCAAGAACTGGAAGGCCCTGAAGCTCCAGCCCTGATTGGATGTGTCAGGCCAGACCCTGGGTAATTACCAAGCCATAATGGGATCTGATATTTCTATTAGTCACGAGTCTGACAGAAAAAAAAATGTGTTGTTTTCTCAGACAAAGCTATGAAGAAAATACCTCAATAATTTATTACATGCAGACCAGCCTCCATCAAGCCCAAACTTCTACAGCAAGGACAGCTCAAACTGAGAGCAGGAATGGTCTATGCCTGGCCAAATGCAGGCCATTCAGCAACCCACAGCTCCATCAAGAAGTTGGCCTCAGTTTCCCAAGACTAACTGAAAGAGATACAAACTGTGTGCTGGAAGAGGAGAAGATGGGAGTAAAAACACATAAGCCCTCCAAGGCTGCACTCCCAAAGAAACCGCAGGACACTTGCAAAATCTGTTCTAGAAACTTCACCCATAGTTTCTCAACTCCTTCCACCCACTGACACTCAACCACAGAGCAGGAAGGGACCCCAGAACTCACAGAATTCAACTCCCACATATTAAACACAAGGGAAGAGAGACCAGAGAAGTCAAATGACTTCTTCAAGGTCACGGCCCTATCTGGGCTGCTGGAGCAGCTCCCTGTTCACTACAGGCTATAACTGGATGGGACCTCAATCCTTGATGGATTAGTGAGTACAGAGCTTTGATAAAACCTAACAGAAGCAGCAATAATGAGAGAAAGTACAACCAAGAACATAGTACTAGAATGATTGTGCCCAAGTTCCCAACAGGGAGAAAATGTGATTACTTTTCTTCTTTCTTTCCTAAAACAAAATCCTCAAACCCTTCTTTTCAAAATAGTAAAGTCATTCACCACTTGAAATCCAGAGGCCAAAATTACTAACAACAAGATGCCTCATGATATGCACATTCACAGTCCCAGGTCCCTTTGATCAAAAGGCATGTACAGTCCAGAGGCCAAATGCTGGTGATTCTGGAGCTCCCTGCTGGAACCTATCTCCCATGGAATTTGCAGTCTTCCAATGGACTCCAGCTCCTAGGCAAACCATCCTGGGACTGAATGAAGGTAAAAGTGAACACACTTAAGGACTGGTAGAATTCTGTGGAAAAGCAGCCTCGATTTGTTTGGGAGGGTTAGCCCTAAAATGATTATTCCAAACTTAAGCCAAATGCATTCTTCGTACAGCATCTCAACAACTACCAAATACCTGGAAAGTAAAAAGAATGAAGGGCAAAAAAACCGTGACTGCAGTAAAAATACAGACCTTGCAGTAGAAAGAAAAGCTTGTCAAAGGCCTAAGTTACTATTTTGAGGTATAATTAGCTGGCTACTCATGGTTTAATGAACAAATCAAGGAGTAGGTATTAGAAGATTCTGGGCCTGTTTCAAAGTGGACTCTAATGGTATCAAGAGTGACCTGATCTTGTTGTGCACTGGCCTCACATCTCCCCAACCAACCGCAAGCATCTCTCGTCCCAGGTTGATTCTTTGTAAAAACTTCCAGTTATGTCAACTCAGCAGGCCTTGGAGCTACAAAATATAGCCAAATATATAGAAATTGCCAGAAACCTATTTTCTTGAGGAAACCAGCAAAAATTATGCTGGGTCATCATTTAGGAAAGAGATTCTTTATGTGAATGATCCAATTAACATTTCCTCACAGGCAGTGCAGCACCCCTAACGTACCCTGAGAGTAAAAAGACTTTAGAAGTTGTGTTTCAACACAAGAAGTTGTGTTGAAAAATCCCAAGATCACAGAAACACCAAAATGTATTTTGACTCATTGAAAAAAGTTTTCATTTTGATGAAGATTGCCCCCGGTTCCTTAAGGATAAGGAGACTTAAAAAGTTCACCAAAATCACTCCATCTAGAGAACATTTCAGATGTGCACAACTATGAGCTATCTTTCCCCTAAGGGCAGACACTGACTCTCAATAAAGGAAAAAAAAGTCCTCCAGAACTGAAGACTGTTGGGGAGGAGGAGAGGGAATGTGTGATTAATGAAGGTGCCATGAATAAGCGGTTGTTAAGTAGAGGGCTGGGCAAGGGGCATGCTCTCAGGGTCTCACCCTTAGGATTTTGCTTAATCTGATGGCTTCTCTGGAACATGGGAGGTTTTCCACCTTGGCAAGTAAGAAGAAACCTCTATGGCTAAGAAGGTAACTCCAAAAAAAGGTGGCTGGCCGACATCTGGAGGCCTCCAGAGAAGTGGGAGAGGAAAAGAGAGGAACGGCTCTTATTTTTCTCCCTTATTTCCAACACACCAGTATTTTCCAAAACACAAATGTGCTGCCACAAAACACAGCTGAGCTCCAGCACCCAACCCGGTGTATAATTAATGACAGGAGGGAGCTTAGGTTCAACCTTGTCTCACCCAGAGCCCTTGGCGTCCCTACGTCCACCGGTAGCAACCTGGGAGGCTGCTACAAGTTGCTGTGCCCTGATGAAGTTTGAGGGGTCCTCAGAATCACTTTACCAGAAAAGGTGTGAACAATCTGACCAAGACCTGCCTCTTCCTTGCACGGGTGCCCCGATTCCCCTTGGTCTCCCCTCCCTTAGAAATGCGGGCGCTGTGAAGTCCGCTAGGACAGGAATTAGAGAGCAGCGTGCTCACTCTTTTTTTCCTGGTTTTCCTTTTGTATTCTGCGGTTTTCTATGGAAAACTGTCCCTGCCCCTCACCTTCAGCCAGTGGGGGAAAAGAGGACATCCCTAGGGACATGGCAACAGACCAGTCAGCCTAGCAACCATACATAAGGTGTAGTGAGCCTCGGGTGCTGGTGGGCGTCTGCGCCAGGAATAGCTTAACCGACAACCAGCCACCCCAAAAGCGTCACGGAGAAGGCTCCGCGCAAAACGGCGGCCTCTGAGGTTCCCGGGTGGACCTCCCAATCCAGCTCCCCGCTGCTGGTGGCATTTCCCGGGATCTAACCAGGGTGGTGTGGGGACGAGAACACAGAGAACGAAGCACTTGGTGGTGGGGGGGTATTATGTTCCACTAGAATGGGAAGGATGGAGAGGGAGGTAACATCAGATGCGCGGCCTCGCCACATTCCTAAAGTAGCAGCCTCCATGGGTTGCCTCCCAAACTGGGATGCATCTTCAACTTTCTCGACCCCCCATCCCCGCCTCGAGATCCCCCACTTCCTCTGGCCATGTTCGTCCCCCGGGATTCCCAAGTCCAAGAGATTTCCTCCCTTGCCCGGAGGATTTTCCCTTGCTGCTGACTCCACGAACTCATCGCCCCAACAGGTTTCTGAAGTGCGGGCTGATGTGCTCCCCCTCGCCCAAGGCAAGGAGCCGAGCCGAGCCGCAGCAGGTGAGCCGGGCGCAACACGAACCCAGTGGCCCCCCAGCCTCCACGCTGCCCGCGGGGTTGGCTCCCCCTACCCGGCACCACGGCATCCGAGCGGCGCGCGTCCCCCACCCCGGCCCCAGCCGCAGCCGCAAACAACCCCACAATAAACAAGAAGGCAGGATTGGGCGTCCGCGTCCCGGAGCGCACCGGTTGGGGACAACTCCTCACCCAACGTGCGCCGCCCGCTGCCCCAATCCGAGGGCGCAGAGAGAGCAGAGCGCAGGGGAGGCGGCGAGGGGACGGCGGCAGGGATGGAGGGAGGCACGGCGCCGCGAGGAGCAAGGAGGTGGGCTGCAGGGGGCGCCGAGAAGCGGCGGGGCTGGCGCAGGGGGCGGGCGCCCGGGCGCGCGTTACCTTGGTCTTGCCCCCGCAGTGGCAGCAAACGGTCCACAGGTACTTGAGCGTCCGCCAGAGCAAGATGATGAAGAGGCCCCCGAAGAAAGTCACCATGGAGGAGGCCAGGAAAGCCCACCACATGCGCTGGCCCCGGCTGTCGCACGGCACCTCCATGGTCACCGGGATGATGAGCGCATCCATCTTGGGCTCGCGGACCGAGGACGAGGAGGAAGAAGAGGAGGAAGAGGAGGAGGAGGACGCGTCTAGGCTGAGATGGTTCGCGTGGATATTGCTACTCATTCTAAGCCTGCTGCCTCCGCCGCCGCCGCCGCCGCCGCCACCATTTGCCATAGCTAGCAACGGGCGGCCGGCGCGGGGGCTCGGGGGAGCTCCTCCCGCCGCCAGCGCCACCCAGAACACCCATCAACAGCCATATTGCTGCTACCGCCGCCGCCGCGGAGCGCGGGGAGGGGGGAGGCGCCTGGGCTCGGGGCGCTGTGCGCGACCTGGCGGGGTGCGCGGAGATATATACTGCGAGCCGCCGCCCGCCCTCCCCCCGGCCGCCGGCCCGCCCGCCTGAGGGGGAGGGGGCTGGAGCGCGCGGGAGCTCCCCTCCCCGGCCCGCGCCCCGCTCGCCCCGGGCGCCCAGAGACCGGGAGCGCCGCTGGCTGCCCGCGCCCGGGTTCTGCGCGGGCCCCCGGGCCCGCCCTGGCTCTGCGCGCGGGCCCGGGTGTCCGCCCCGCGCCGCCCGCCGTGCGCCACGCGTGTGCGCTGCTCTCCGGCCGGACCCCTCCCCTCGCGCGGCCCGCGCCGCTAGCGAGCCGCTCTTGGCTTGTTAGGCGGCAATTCGCTAATAATGTATAAGCAGCCCCTCCCCCAGGACGTTCGCGCGGCTGCGCTCGGCTCCCACTCGCCGCCCCTGTGCGCGCCGGGCCGCAGCAGGTTCGCCGCGTCTGGCCGCCGAGCCGCAGCCGCTAGCCCGTGCTCCCGGTGTGCCTGGACCGCGGCGCCACGCGGCTGAGCCTCCGCGGCCTCCGCTCGCTCTGCCTCCTCCGGCTCCTCCTCGTCCTCGTCCTCACCGCCTGAGGCTCTTCGGCGCGCGCCCCGCGTTCCCCGCAGCCGCCAGGAGCAGCAGCTGCAGCAACTGGAGCCGGCGCGGGCTCAGACCGCCGGAGGCGGGAGGGGTGGAGGCTCGCAGCGCCGGTTCGCCTCTGCTCGGCGCCTGGCAGAGGGCCCGCAGAACCCCTCGGCGGCGGCCGGGTTCGCACCCCTGATCCCCGCTGCGCAAGTAGAGCGCCCCAAGCCCAGACGCGCGACTCGGGGCCTCGCTCCAAGGTGCTACGCCCCCCCGTTGAGCGCCCTGGGGGTACCCGATTGGGATGGCGGAGGGCCCGTGGCAGGCCGTTTGTTCCCGACGGAGCCCCCAGTGTGGAGAGGAGGAGTGATCAGCTGTCGAGCCGATGCACAGGCGGGATGCCACAAGATCCCGCCGCGGGGAGGGAGAAAGACCCTTCTCTAGGATACACACCCTAGCTCGACCCCCTTTCCCCTAGTTCCCTCTGCCCTCCCCCATTGCTAGGCGCCCCTAGAGTGGTTGGAAAGCAGGGCCAACTGGGAGGCTGGCGGGGGGTCTGTGGCCTTGACAGCAGCATATGGTTTTTCTGCCTTTTCCGTATTGAGTGGCAAAGGCTGTCTAAGAAAGTAGGCAGGGATGGGCGGGGGTGCCTGGTCTCGGGCACAGTGCAGACTCTGGTAAGCAGTACAGTTCCCCCAAAGTCGCTCCCCTTTTATCTAGCCACAGACTCCATCGCGTGAGGAGGGCAGCCCTGAGATGGGATGCCCCAGGCTCCATTCAAGCCCACCTTTCCCCATTAAAGATGGAGGAGCTGGGTGTTTTCAGCAACCTCTAGCCCTCCACCTCCAGGGGAATCCCCTCTGTCATTCTCAGAAACTTCACTTCATCTGGACACTGCCCTTCCTCCTGCTACCAGCTGGACCACAAGTTTTCCCAATGCTAATTAAAAGGAAGATGATCGCACTCTCCCCTCAATATCCACAGTGGCTTCTCCAAAGTTTCCAGCTCATTAGTTTAAGCCTAATTGGAATTCTCAGGTTCCTTTCAGCCCTTCCTGTGGGGAGAGCCAAGTTAGCATCCTTCACTGTGTAGGCTGGTGCTGTTTCTGCCTGAGCCAGAACTCAGCCTCTTCCCTTGAATGGAGATAGAAGGATGTAGGTGCAGGAGGAGGCCAGGCAGGCCAGTTGGGCAGAGTGCTGTTTGCAGCTTCTGTTTCATTCAAAACACATTTATTGTAATAGTGTAGATAACTATCAAATCACTATGTTGTGCACTATGTTGAAAACAATATAATGTATATCAACTGTACTTCAATAAAAAAAATACATCCATTACAAAAGAGTCAAGGCCAAGGTCAAAGAGGAAAATGGAATGCCATAAGAGTTTTTCAAAAAGTAGCATGTAAAAGGAAGCTACAGACAGTATTTTCCAGAAAGTAAAATTGTTTGTCATCCAGATAGTATCTGCAGCCTCGTCCTCTGTGTGCAGCAGCCAGTCCGAACATATCCCTGCCACACCTGTCCCATCTGTGCAAAGGCCCTGGGTCTTTTCCAGCTCAGGGGATACTGACCCCAGAAGTGCTGCGGAGATGTGCAAGAAGGTAACTGTGACCTTGAGGTTATTTGATTTATTAGCCTTCTAAATGGCTGTACTTTGCTGCCTTTGGTCCTCAGCATATGCAGGGAAAGTTAAGGATTTTCCTTAAATGGGGCTCAAGATTAGAAATTTAAAAATAAAACACCCATAACATAAAAAAAGTAGCAAAGTATAGGACTGCCTTCCCAAGGGCATATGAAACCCCCTGAATGGATTTCCCTCCCCTGCAAAATTGAGCTTCTGCAAACCAACAAATCCCCTCCAGGCCTTCCTAGACAGACTCCACAGCCTGAATTCCCCCCAAAACACCAGTCTGGGGGATATCAGCAAGAGGTTATAATTTGCTGTGACTATTTTCATCCCAGCTACGGAGTCCCCAGCTGTGTTTCTCCACTATTATCACCTTCATCATCTCATCCTTCCTGAGGGTGCTCAGAGACCATCACCTCCTTCTTCCCTGTTCATCACCCCTGCCTGTACTGACTGAAACTTTTAGCAACTTCTCTGTTAAATAAAATCCAGGCTTACTCAGGATTCATCAGAGACCCTCAACTGTCAAAGTCAATGTCTTACCATTCCTACAATCCTGTCCCTCACCACCTCCCTGAAAGGCACAACTAGTAGGCACTGAATGAGACAGTGCCACCATCTACCACCACCCTCCAGAAATAGATCTCATTAAGCCTTTGTCCCACTCTCTCCCACTCCTTCCTTGTCACCCACAAACTCTGCACCAGGTTCAGAAAACTTGGCACCTGGCCTCAATTATTGAAGAGGTTCTTCCCAGACAGGATGGAACCTCAGGCTTAAAAGACAACTTAGGTATCTTTCATTCATTGTGTTTCCTCATTTGTAAAATTGGAATAACAGGAATTGTCCTGCCTACCTCAAAGGATTATTTGTAAGGATGAAAAAGAAAATATATAGATCTTGTTTGGAACTACTGTGACCAAAAAAAACCCGACAGCTAAACTCCACCTAGATCTGATTCCAGAGCCAGCACTAGTGTGTGTGCATGCACCATGCCATGGAGAGATGAGCCCTGACAGGACTGTTGTGCCCCGTTCCCACTTTGCTGTTCTGCACCCCCAGACCCCCCAAGTTGAGATAAGAACTGAGGCAAACTGCCCCTGCTCTCTGCTACAGCCAGAAGGCCCAACACCCAGGCTGTGGACAGACTCCAGGGCATGGCAGAGCCACTCCCGCCTGAATGGGCTCTGTGAACCCTGACGCTCACACGCACTCATTGCCTTCCCACTCCCTGGGATGGCCTCACACAGAAGTGTGAAGAACATGAAGAAGCACCTACACATGGCCCCAGTGCATTATTTCTCCTCTCATAGGTGTGTCTGCAGACTGATAATTGAGAGCCATTGTACAAAAACTGAGAGCCTAGGCAAAAGAGGAAACTGCAATCTTCTTCGCTCTAAAAACAATACAACCACTCTTTCTAAGTATATTTATAAGTTTCACAGAGGGGAGGGCAGCATCTTAATCATGTGAGCATGTGCCTACGGCAGCTATCAAAACAAACTAGAGTTTCAAGTTTCCGAAGTATTTTAATCTGAACAATCCCAACTGATTTAAAAGAAATGAATAAAACTTAAGTGCATATACATACAAACTAAAAAAAGCAGAGCAACGAAAATAATAGCCAACGAGAAAAAAGAAGCTTACTTACCTAAATGCTGCCCCAACGTCAAAATTAATGTACACTGGGTTTCATTTTTCTTGGGCCTGGATCCAGTTCCAATACTCCTGACGGAAATCTTGGTGATTTTGCCGTGAAACCCGACGGACTCTATAAGTGATCTAGCGCCCCCTGGTGACCCCTTATGGCATTATTTTGTGAATGTTTGAGAAAGGGGCTTATTAAAAGTCAGAACTTTGATATGAAAATTTCAGAGGAAAGTGCTGCTGTAAAAATCTGCAACCACAAAAATATTAATTATCCAGTTGTTAGTACTACTGGCATATAAAGTGTTCTGATAAAGGAGACTACCAGAGTTCGTGTTACTATCATGATTTGATGACAGATCTTCTAAGCTGTAACTCCCATTAGTAACCTAACACTACTTAAATTACCACTCTGTTCTCTTCTAAATAGCTAATAGTATTATTATCTATCCCCTTCTTTCCTTTCCCTGATCTTCATAAACTCTTTGTGATGCAATAAAGGGCAGTAGCAATTCTATTTTACAGGTAAGGAAACTGAGGCTTAGATCTGCTGGATTACTTGGCATAACAAGAGTCCCTATATCTTTGGAACAATTTGTCTCTGATTGATAATGGAGAATGATGATCAAAGAGGCTCACGCCTTGAAACTATGCCCAAGAGTCTTTAAGTGCCAAAAGGGAAATTTGGTCCTTACCATGGAGAGAGGGACTCAGAAATAAGCTTTGAGAGGCTTGTTTATTATAAATATTAATTTTATATTTATGCTTACAAGAATAATTCAGATTCATAGGAATTTGGAAGATAAAATTTTCATAAAAGAATATAAAACCACCTAGAATTCCACTACCCACAGATAACCATAAATATTTTCATATATGTCTTCTGCACTTTTTTCTTGGGTGTGAATTTTTACAAAATAATGGTTAGATTAAACACTTAAATTTTATGTTATCTTACTTTCCCTTAACATTAAATTGTAAACATTTTTCTCCATGTCATTAAATATCGTGGAAAACACTTTTTGAAAATAATTTAATAACATTCCGTTAGATGACATAAATACTGCTGACATTTAGACTATTCCAAAACTTAACATCTTTTTAAATAAATCTGAAAGTATGTATAAATGATTCATAGTAGTCAAAAAGATATCCTTTATGAAGAACGAGATTTTCGCTGACATTCTCCCACCCTAGACCTAGTACCTATCTTCCAGTGAGGTGCGTGTGCGAGCAAGCCTGGCTGTAGGATACTGCCCAGCCTTGCCCTGCATCACTGGCTTAATATCAGCCAATTCTAAGTGAAGAACATGTGGGCCAGGACATGGCACAGACAGAAAAGTTCTTCCCTTTTCGTACCCATCAAAGCCAGTGCCTTTGGGGAAAACAGTTTCCTTACTGTCCTCAATCACTGTCCCCAGTGCTAGCCAAGATACAAACTTGCAAGAACATGGTCTTCTTTCCCCTAAACAACATCCATGGCCGGGTCAAAGTAGACCTAACTCCTGGACCATTCCCCAGTTACAATTGGTCTTCCACTTGCGTGCCATAGGGCTTCCAGAATAACAATTCTGCAAACTGCCATCTCCCTTTCATCTCTGTGATCAGTGTCACCCCACTGATAGGAAGGGCAAAAATTAGCTCGCCCTTTTTACTGTTGGGAAAAGAAGTAGCCAGAGGGAAAGAGATTCTCCTTGGTACTTCTTCTGACTTCCAGACTAACAAACCTTCTAATCCTGTTCTTACAGGGACCCTGGTTTGATCTCTGAAAAAGCTCCAGCTCAAGATCTGGGCAGCCTAGGGCTCAACTCATCCCTCATGCTCCAAAATGTTCTAATGCCTACAGTCATAATAGCGACTGTGCAGATGAGCCAAAGACTTAATCCTGCCTCTGCCTAGTAGCTCTTGCCACATTTGCAAATAAAGACAATGCTGATATCATCCTTCCCACTTTAAATCCTCTTGAGAATAAGAAGAGTTGAGTCAAAAGTCAGACACCTTTGTGAGTTTCATTTCATTGACTTCCAGTGGCTCCCTTGGTGTCCGCTTTTGGCATAATGTTATCCAAAGCAGGATCCCTTCGTTTCACACTGACAACTGGCCTCCCTTGAAGTCACATCCCTTCTTCAGTGTTAGTATCTATCCCATAGTTGTCAAGTTTTCTGTGTTGCAAAGATGAGATAATAATGTAATAAGTTAAGAATCATAAACTGTGGAATGATTGGGAGAGGTAAGACCATCTGTGTGAACCAAGAAATCCTGCTTTTGCAAAACTTTTGCAAAAATATGCAAGACAAAAACCCAATATCACAATATCCTGGGAGTTGCAGAAAAACAAGCCATAATGGGAACACAGACCAATGAACTGACTGCCAAGTTCAAGAGCAAAGGTTATTAAAAGCTTTAATGGAAGGAGCTTGCCCTGTTTCATCAGAAGAATGCTGTTAGATTTTCAGACTGTATGGAACACCATTCTAGGAACACTGGCCAAGGAGGAGAGGTTGGTTCTCATCACATGCCAGGACCTGAATCTTTGAGTCACCCACCAAGAGGGGTTTTCCCAGTGGATTTTATATGGCTGTCCTAATCCAGAAAGGGAGCTGTGCCAATTGCCTGCCTATTCTAGCAAGTCCAAAACCCAGAGAGGAGTGACCTCTGGTTTCTCCAGGTACTGAAGCCACTGGTGCTTGAGGACATCCATTGAATGCCTCAGCAACTCTCCCTTCCCAGGGACTCCTGACATGGGCTTACATGAGCACAGACTTCAGCTGCTTCTAGAAAGACACCTCACATATGCAGCTGGGGCAGAATGGACTGTGAGAGGCAGACACTGCCAGGCACATGGCTGAGACTTTGCTTTTAGAAAACCTCCAGGAGCACCAGGACCCTGTGCTAAATGTACTTTCTGCAGGGTGCTATGCTGGATTGATGGCTTACAGAGACATCCTTTCGGTAACCTATAAATCTCATTTTGTTCTTCCCTCCAAACAACAAAACCGAAAGCCGTAAGGTGAACAAGCCGCCCTGTCCTGGGAACTCCTGGGTGATGGACAGTCATGGACTTAAAGCTTTTTATTTGACTTGCTCTTGGCTATTCTATCAAGATCTGTCTTGGTGACACTATACTGAGATGGATTGGTTGGTTTGTATAAGTGGCTTTTATTTCAGAAGGTAATACATATTCTGTTTTAAGTACAATGGCTCACATGGAAATTCCATCCCCTTTGTCATTACTATAGAAATTCAATCATTCATCATCTAGTGGCCCACTGAAATGACTTTCTATTAAACTCAGTGGGGAAGACAGTTGGAGTCAGAACCAATGTAAGGACTGAACAGAATTAATTCCCAAGTTGTGCTGCCCAGGGGGCTCTCTCTGCTCTCTCATCCATGGGTCTTCCAGAAAGTCTGGTGTCATAGCGTTACCTGGGGGCTGAGATGACAGGCAGAGGAACAGCGTGTAGGCAGTACATGCTCATCCTTCTAGGGCACCAATAGTCATGATTAACCCCTGAAGAGGTCAGAGACCATGGGGGCACTTTACATGTCCCTAAACTTAATGCAAACATTTCCCCAACTCTTAGATTGCCTTCAAAATTTTTACCTATGGTCATGCTGCCTTTACTGTTACTTAATATTTGTCTCCAATTGACTCATTTTATTTACTTGAATTTATTTCAGAAAGAAATTCTGTAATACTACCTTCGTAGAAAACCACCATTCCCATAAATAGAAGGTAAATAAATGATAAATTAAAAAGATTAAAAATATATATACAAATAACAAATAGAAGGAACATGGCAAAACAGACATAGTAAATAAAAACAGTGTCACCAAATCAGAACTTAGTGTAGTCAAGTGAAGGCCCTCACCCAGAGGCCAGGACCCGTTTGTTGAAAGGAGAATTGGTAAATGTCACAAGGGTGTTACAGGCACACCAACTATGTTCATGGCCACTGGCTTGAGAAAGAACTGAAGAGGTTACAACTTTTTCATTGAGTGCCAGGGTCAAGTACGAACTATAGTCATTTTCTGCACCACCTGGTGTCACACAGTTTATCCTTTGAGAAACACTGTTCTTTCCCACTTGGTTTAGTTCTTACAGGATCCCATGAAGTAAGCATTATTACCCTCACTGTTCAAATGTGGAAACTGAGGCTCAAATCAGTTAAATACCTTGTCCAAAGTCACACAGAGAGCTGGTGTTGTTCGAAGGCCTTTCCACAGTGTGGGGAAGTTGGGGTTCCTATGGCCAAGATCCTCACTGACCTTAAACCACCTGATGATGTAACTGGCCTGTTGCTAGGTTACTGCTTCCACACCTTTAGGCAATAAGCTATTACTGCGCTGTACAGAGAGCTGGCCCAGTGCTCTGGGCGGAGGCAGAGACACCAGTGCTCGACTTACCGCCGGGAGAACAAGCGGAGTAATAAACCCTTTCACCCCAAAGAACGTTTTGTTGTCAATTTCTTTGGTCACATTGAATCTATAGTGAACTTGCCTGGGGCTGAAACCCATTGGCAAGACACAGGGGCCAGTGGCCACCAAGCCCTCTGGTCCCTCCCTGGACTATCAGAACTCTACTGTTGGAGGAAATTTGAAGATCATTTGTCTGATGTTTTCTTTTAAGAAAGGAGGAAAGTGAGGCTTGGTGACATTAATTAACCTGCCCAAAGTCTGTTCACCAGTGACTGAGCTGAAGCTAGAATCCAGCTCTCCCCTTTCCTTATCTGGTGCCTCTCAAATACCACCTGGCCAGCAGATGGGCCTGCTGGGGACCTCTTTCACCTGCTGGGGTGAAAGTTCACCTGCTGGGGGTGAACTTTCCTCACTACCATCCCTTCTGCTCCCAGCAGGTCTCAGAAATCCTTTCTTGCTGACCTTTCTTTAGAATGCTAATCTGGGCCTTGTAACACCCCTGGAGCCATTTGCCCCATTGGGAGCTGACCACCAGGTGAGCCTCTGCTGTGGGTCAGTACAGAGGACCTCAGAAGTCCCTCTGGCTGATGGCAGGCACCCAGGGAGTTCGCCCTCATGGCATGTGGGCCTCCGTGCACCCTGCAGGGCCCACAGCCCAGTTAGCCAAGGAAATTCTCCCCAGTGAGGGACTTTAAACTCAGCAGGTGCATTGGGCAGCGCAGCTCCTCAGCCTCTCATCAGAATCCAGACGCAGCCTGAGGCCAAGACAGTAGATTTGAAGAACCTGTGGGGATGGCTCGTGGGTTGCAGGCAAGTCAGGACCTTTCAAGACCACAGGAGGCTGGTGGGGGTGAGGGAGAATGGCAGGAAAGGGCGTGGTACTGCCCCTTTAGAAAGCAGGCATTAGGAGGCGGAGCTGTGGAAAAGTTCACAGGAATGAAAGTATGAGGCATGGGAGGGAAACTGGGAGATCAGAAAAGGAGAGGAAAGAAATGAAATGAAAAGTTGAAGGAGAGAGAGAGAGAGGGACAGAGAGAACTAGAAAGAAAAGAAGAAAGAGAAATAAAAAGACCCAAGACACAAAGAAGACGAAGAGACACACAGCTGCCCCAGTGGGTTGCCTCTCCTGAGCTCCACTTCTCTGGCAAAGCACAGGCAGGTGCAGCTGTAACATAAAGGGGTTCCCAAGCTCCAAAGCTTCATCAATAAGAAACAAGTCATTTCCCCTATAAAGGAAAGACACAGAATCCTGGTGGCAAATTCCTGGCTGGTGAACCTTCCCCCACCTTCCCCTGCCCCACCCACTGCCCAATTCCTGTCACTCTGGGCTGTCTTCTTTCCCAGAGAGGATAGATACTCTAGGTGCTGGGTCTGCCTGAAGAGTGCAGATCTGGGGAGACCCTACAGCATGGATGTTCCAGTCTATAAAGTCTCAGGGTTTGCGCTGCCTGGGGGCGAGCCTGGGATGTGTGTGTAGGAGGTGGGACAAGGGAAGAATCCCTTCATTATGTATTCTGTTCCCATCGCCAAGATGAGGATTGATAATAATATGATGCAACAGGACCAATAGCGAGAAACTGCCACGCAGCCAGGAGAGGCTCCAAATGGCCAGGCAGTGACTCCATGTCACTATCATCAGCCTGGAGTGTGACATGCTTCTTGAGAATCCCACCAAACCCAGCCTCCTAGCCAGAGAGAGTGGTCAGGACGTTGGTCTCTCTAGCTGACTGCTTTAAAGCCAAGCGAAGAGAGAGTCTAAACCTAACATGTCCTATCCCACTTCTCCAGGGCTCAGCTCCTCAAATCCACAAAAGAAAACACATTATTTATTTACTATTTATTAGGTCAATATTTATTAAGTGCCCATGTGCCACATGTTTTGTGCTATTCACAGCTCGATAAGGGAGTCTTCCCATCCGCAACAGCTCTCCCCACCACCCTGTGGGGGGGCCCTGGCAGACCTACCACATACATTAAAGCATTTTACCTCACAACCCACCAGAACTGCTGGTTCAGCCCTGAGGTGATTACATGTTCTTTCTCTGGAGTCTGACAGAGCTGGGTTTGAATTTCAGCTCTGCTCCTCTGGCTGTGTGGTATGGGTAAAGTTTCTTACTTTCTCCAATTTCAGTTTCCTCATCTGTATAGTGGGAAGAAGAAAAGTGCCTCCCCAGTGAGTTGTTATGAGCATCAAATGAAAGAATACAGATAAAGCTCTTAGCACAATACTGGCACATAGTAAGTCTAGACTTCTTACAGTCCTTTGCTATTGTTAATAAAAGCACAGAAGGGGTTAAATAAGCCTATTCCCACCTTCTCAGAGTCTCCATCCTGTGAGGCATACAGGGAAATACCTCCCTCCACCCCAGCCCCATATTACTCTCACCTTCACTCCCCTATCTGAACCCAGGAATGGTGGTATTCTTGTTTACTCATCTTTTTTGCTGTTCTGTGACATCTCCCCTGTGACGAAAGGATTGTTCTCTTCTTTTCTCCCTCTCTGGAAGTTTTGCTCATTTCTCTTCTCCCGTGGTGAGCTATATTCTCCTGTCCCAAGAAAGTATGCCTCAACAACAAGGAAAATCTCACAGATTCATAAGCAAAAAAGCTTGGAGGGCATGTGGTAGAGAAATAGGTCCTCTTCCAATAAAGTGGACGAAGAGATTTAGTTATCTTTTAAGTTGTCCACATCATCAATGAAGACAAGTGTTTTTTGGTCATCTAACATGCATATGATAGTTTACTAATTGTGGGGAAAAGAAAGATACACATCTTCAACTGACAATGGGAAGGCTTCTTTGGGACTATGAAATCACAATCCAATATTTCAAAACCCATGAAAAACCAATCACATCATGAGCAAATGTCAATAGGTAGAAGGAAACCAAGATCAGACAAGACTGCCAAGAACTTCAGGTATATGGTAATATGACAGAGACCATAAGATTAGTGACTTTAAATTATTAAAGTATAAAGGAAGGAAATAGGGAGTGGAAAAAAATTAAAAATGGAAAAAACACAATCAAACCAAAAAGAATATACGAAAACTTTTTTAATGGCCTCTGAAATTTTAAAATTCAGTAAGTAGGATAAATAGCAGATAAGACATGGTTGGCCTGTAAGAATTAGGCAAATAAAAATAGATTTAACCCTAAAGAATCAACTCCAAAACTACTAGAACTAATATCTGAATTCAGCAAAGTTGCTGGATACAAAATTAATACACAGAAATCTGTTGCATTCCTATACACTAATGATGAACTAGCAGAAAGAGAAATCAGGAAAACAATTTCATTCACAATTGCATCAAAAAAAATAAAATACCTAGGAATAAATCTAACCAAGGAAGTGAAAGATCTATACTCTGAAAACTACAAGACACTCTTAAGAGAAATTAAAGAGGACACTAATAAATGGAAATTCATTCCATGCTCTTGGGTAGGAAGAATTAATATTGTCAAAATGGTATCCTGCCTAAAGCAATCTATAGATTCAATGCAATCCCTATAAAAATACCGACAGCATTCTTCAACAAACTGGAACAAATAGTTCTAAAATTCATATGGAACCACAAAAGACCCCAAATAGCCAAAGCAATCCTGAGAAGGAAGACTAAAGCAGGGAGATCTCACTTCCCAACTTCAAGCTCTACTACAAAGCCACAGTAATCAAGACATAGTACTGGCACAAGAACAGACCCATAGACCAGTGGAAAAGACTAGAGAGCCCAGATATAAACCCAATCATATAGCGTCAATTAATATACAATAAAGGAGCCATGGATATACAATGGGGAAATGACAGTCTCTTCAACAGCTAGTGCTGGCAAAACTGGACAGCTACATGCAAGAGAATGAAACTGGATTATTGTCTAGCCTCATACACAAAAGTAAACTCAAAATGGATCAAAGACCTGAATATAAGTCATGAAACCATAAAACTCTTAGAAGAAAAAATAGGCAAAAATCTCTTGAATATAAACATGAGCAACTTTTTCCTGAACGCATCTCTTCAGGCAAGGGAAACAAAAGCAAAAATGAACAAATGGGACTACATCATGCTAAAAAGCTTCTGTACAGCAATGGACACCATCAACAGAACAAAAAAGATATCCTACAGTATGGGAGAATATATTTGTAAATGACATATCCAACAAGGGGTTAACATTCAGAATATATAAAGAACTCACATGCCTCAACACTCAAAAAGCAATTAACCCTGTTAAAAAATGGGTGGAGGATAGGAGTAGACACTTCTCCAAAGAAGAAATTCAGTTGGCCAGCAGGCACATGAAAAGATGCTCCACATCACTAATTATCAGGGAAATACAAATAAAAACCACAATGAGATATCACCTCACATCAGTTAGGATGGCCACCATAGAAAAGACTAGGAACAGCAAACGCTGGCGACAATGTGGAGAAAGGGGAACCCTCCTACACTGCTGGTGGGAATGTAAACTAGTTCAACCATTGTGGAAAGCAATATGGAGGTTCCTCAAAAAACTAAAAATAGAAATTCTATTTGACCCGGGAATCCCACTCCTAGGAATTTACCCAAAGAAAAGAACTTCTCAGATTGAAAAAGAATATGCACCTCTATGTTTATCACAGCACTTTTTACAATAGCCAAGATATGGAAGCAACCTAAGTGTCCATCAGTAGATGAATGGATAAAGAAGAGGTGGTACATATACACAAATGGAATACTATTCAGCCATAAGAAAGAAACAAATCCTACCATTTGCAACAACATGGATGGACCTAGAGGGTATTATGCTCAGTGAAGTAAGTCAGGCAGAGAAAGACAAGTGCCATATGATTTCCTTCATTTGTGGAGTATAACAATGAAGCAAAACTGAAGGAGCAAAATAGCAGCAGACTCACAGACTCCAAGAAGGGTCTAGTGGTTACCAAAGGGGAGGGAGAAGGGGATTGTGGGGTATCATGATTGGTGCACATCATGTGTGTAGGGTCATGGGGAAGACAGTGTAGCTCAGAGGAAGACAAATAGTGAATCTGTGGCATCTTACTACACTGATGGACAGTGACTGCATTGGGGTATTGGGAGGGACTCAATAATAAGGGTGAATGTAATAACCACATTGTTTTTCTTGTGAAACCTTGATAAGAGTGTGTATCAATAATACCTTAATAAATAAAAAAAAAGAAACCTAAGAGCCAACAATCCTATAGCATATGGGCCTTTTTAGGGATCCTCTACAGACACCAGAGAACTTAGCATCATAATTGATCCTCCTGTTTAGAACCCATTTGCACTGATAATTTGTATTGCGCAGTTCAGCCCTGAAATCGTCTTTGTTTCATAGTGAGTCTGAGTCTAGTGCCTCCCTGTTTCCCCCACAGCACTCAGCTGAGCCCCTAATTGGTGTTTAGATTGTTTGCTCTAAGTTATGCACCTAATGCCATTATTCTTAACAGTTTTTAACTTTTGGACCCATTTGGAAAATCGATGAAACCTATAGTCTCCCACTCCCAGGGGATGAAAAATCAATGCCCGCTTGTATATATACACAAAACTTTCAGTTTTGCAGATCCCCTGGAGTCCAGCCACGAATCCCTTTTGGTTAATAACTGCCTCAGTGAGATTATAAGAAAATGTATTACCCTGAGAGAGTATGGTAGGCTATTTAACCAACTTGAAAAGATTAGGGTCAATTCATGTGTGGCCATCTTAAGTGGCCCAAATGGGCCAACTCTCAAGAAAAAATACACCCCATAACCTGCTATTGGCTACATGGATCCTGCTCAGTGAGTGCTTGCTTTATGCCAACTACCCTCCTGGCCACAGGGGATACAAACTAGAGGAAGACCCTGTCCTAAATCCCTAGGAGTTAAAGAGACATACATAATGACTTCATTACAGCATGGCTGGAGCCACAGGTGGGCCATGCAGCGGTCTGATAGAGACACTGGCAGGAGGGGGCATAAGGGAAGGTTTCCTGGGAAAGTCTCAGTGGAAAGAGGACCTGGTGTTTGCTGGCAAAGAACTGGGAGAGCAAAGAAGCATCTCTGATGACAGGAAATTAGCAAAGATCCAAATGCATGGAATGACACGTGTAGGGATCTCCAAGCAGGTTGGTATCACCAGAGCAGTGGTTCTCAATCAGGGTGGTGTGCACTCCCACGCAGGGACATTTGGCCCTGTCTGGAAACATTTTGGGTTGTTGCACCTCAGTGGTGTTTCTACTGGCATCTATAACAGAAGCCAGGGCTGCTATCAAACATCCCTCAATGCACAGAACACCTCAATGCACAGAAGATGACACAGACTTCTGGCCCACAGGCCAGCAGTAGTGAGAAAGCTGGCTCTGGAGGCCTGAGAGTGAAGATGAGTGGTCACCTACATGAGCAGCCAATACACTTGTAAGCTTGGAGCTGTTGCCATCAGGCTCTGCCTTCTCTAAAGCAGTGAAATATGATGTGCACCACTTTAGCAGAAGAAAAGAGTAGGAGATATCTGCCTCTGTGCAGTGGAAACAAATTCTTGGAGCCACCTTGACATCTGCACTCACACCTTAGTTATGTTTGCTGGACAAGCTTTCTGCTGTCCTCAGCCCCCACTGGAAGTAACCTGGGGATCATGTTGGAGATGATTTGCACACCCACCCCAGGGGGCAGCAGTAACCCAGGTTATTTGCGGGATTTGGTTTGCCTGGTTAGCCCATAGTAGGACATAGGAAGTAGAATTTGGAGATCACCAAGAATTAGGCCCTTACCAAGGGCCACCTGAGATCAGACACAACCACCAAGGACTTGAAAATTCTCTCTGCAATCCCAGGAATGGCTCCTTAAGGGAGCTGTAACTGTGTCTCTACAGTGACTTCCAACTCTAGGAATATAGGAACAAGTTCCTTCAGACAGCTGCCAGGAAGCAGGCTGGGAACTTTACATAGGTAAGGTCAGGAATCCATAAAATCATAGCAGCAGCATCTTGCTGAGGGACTTACTGAAGGTTGCTACAGGAAAAAGAAACTACCCACAGCCTGGGCCAATGGGAGCAACCTCTAGCTAATGTGCCTCTAGCCGGGGCAGTCCTCGGGCCTCGCCAACAGCCCATCCTGGAGCAGCTTCCGAGACCTGCACAGGAGCCAGTGTTTCCATAGCTTCTGATGAAGACCCCCCCATGGGGATGATCAGAAAAAGGGTCTGGTTTCAGGGACTTTGTTTCTCAGAGTTCTCTCTCCATCACTGCATGTACCACCTTTGACATCTATGTGGAAAGTATGGTTTTTAACTATCCATCCCTGAGAGGTAAAGCCAATTCCCCACCAACAAACTTAATCAAGAAAAGGTCTAGAAACTCTGAGAGGAAACTTGATTTAGCCAGGGAGACTTGAACTATAACCTCATGCTCAGATCTGGATGGAAGAGATGCCCTGAGGGGAGATGACATTCTGAGATACCTTGGCTGCTGGCTAAGGCATAAAACAAAAAACACTACTTTTTCTTCTTCCTACCCTAGTGCCTCACCCAAACATGCTAGGCCAACTTCTGGAAATCAGTTGAGATGAGAAACACAGAATGCAACAAGGCCATTTATCCTGAAACAAACTGGTCCTTCAGTTTCCACAAGACATCCTATAACTCACCCCTCCAGGGAAGCACTTGCACATCAGTTGCCTCGCTCTCTGGGCACAGAGCACCATTAACTTAAAAAATGGATCAGTTGTTGTAGGAGAGACAGGTCATCAGGCATGGTGCTGGGAAAAGGGTGGTTTGGGCTGCGCTTAATGGAAACACAATGGGGCACTTGCAGGCTGCGAACTTCCCTGGTGGACTCTTTTAAAAGGCTGCTCCTTCCATCTGGTAATCTCCCCAGGGGCAGACCCATGCCAGGGAAACAGGGAAATGCAGCTGGAATGTCACTCTGCCGAACACCAGCACTTCTGCTTCCCAGCTTTCTCTCAACTTGAGGTCCCTTCTCTGAAGTCACATGAGGATGGAGCCTGCAGCGCTACCCCTGGACCCTATTTTAAAAAATACTGCGATGTAATTGTTTTTACAACCAAATTTTTGTTTGACTGTTGGGCCTCCTCTGAAGCCATATAATTACCTGACCCTATTTGCAGGTTTAAGCACATGGCTCTGAGGTGGTCTGAACACAGGAAAAGGTTTTGTTGTACATACGTTGCCTACATTGCCTTTGTTGCCAAGTTGTTCATAAATCATTAACCAGTTTAAAAGTCATGTGCCATAAAAATCTTCTTCTGGGCTCCATTCAAGGAAATGGAGCCAGCATGGTCCTGGACAGATATTACAGGAAGGCTAGGAACCACTGCAAGGAAGCGTTGTGCCTAATCATGGCACTTGTCCCCATATTGCAGGAAAATTGTGACCAAAAATACCTCCTGAAGACAAAATGACCACATGGCCTGAGGCAGACTGGAGGTGTCAGGTGTTTGGTTTTTTCCAAGGATGGCATATAGAAAAAGACTGTTGAAGAGTTGAGCTTTCCTTGGAAAATGGCCATGTCAATGCCAGGGGATGCTGTGGCAGTGTGGAAAATAAGTGAAACTCTCAATGTAAAAATATCTACCACTGGACAATGGCATGAAAGGCAAGAGCCACATGTGGCAGCAGACGGATCTGGGTTCAAATACCAGCTCTGCACATTTTGAGAAGTTGGCCAGGGACAATCTAATTAACTCCTTTGACTGAGTTTTCCCATTATAAAAATGAAGATCACTATGTAGTATTCTATGTACGGATCATAGATTATAGATATGCTGTATTTAAAATAGCATCCAGTGAACACTTGAGAAATGGTAGCTGTTAGGGTATCATTATTATAATTGTTTTCTGATTAACTCCTTATATCTGTACAGTGGCTTAGAGTTTGCAAATGGCCTTTCTAGCCATTCCTTTTTCTTTTTTTTTTAGAAAATCTAAGTAGGTAATTTATTCCTACAATTAAAAAAACAAACAATATACAAATATGCAATGAGAGTCAAGCTGCCAGTTGTCTTTCCACCTACTCCCTTGCTCACTGTTGCCCCTTTCAGGCAACCACTTTCTTTAGTTTCTTATGTATCCTATAGTGTTTTATGCACATACAATACACACATATTCAGGTGTTTTCCCTTTTCTTACACAAACGTAGTATTCTGTTTCTCTATTCTGTTCTTTGATGTGTGTGCCTTATAATAAATCTTCACTGTATGGACAGATCCTCCTAGAGACCTTTCCACATTAGTACATAGAAAGCTCTCTACCCTGCCTGCTCTGCCCCCAGCTACACGCTCTCACAGCTACCTTGTGTTCCATGGCAAGGCTCTATCAGTTTCTTTAACCAGCCCCCTCTGCGTGGACATGTGGACTGTTTCCAATGCCAGTCTTCTACTGTTCCTGACCCTGCTGCTGTGAAGACCCTTATCCACCATTGTTGTGTATGAAAGCAGGCACACTCTTAGAAGAAATAGAATGAATTGTGATGAGATCATCAACTGGAGGGGGCATGAGCATCTTGTATTCTGATTGATAATGTCAATGATTCCCATTGGGATTGCACCATTTTGCACTCCCTCCAGCAAAGTATAAGAGCATGCAATCCCTGTTAGCTCTTTTCAGGTTTCTTCTGTTAGCTACCCCCTATGTATCCAAATTTTATACCTAGCCACTGTTTTTTTTCTTTCTTTTACCATTTTAACCATTTTTAAATGTGCAATTCAATGGCCTCAAGTACATCCACAAAGTCATGCAACCATCACTACCATCCATCTCCAGAACTTTTCATCATTGCAAACTGAAGCTCTGTACCCAGGAAATAACTCCGATCCCCCTTCTAGCCAGCCTTATTGTACACGTGGCATGGTTTGAGGGGAACCAAGCCCCCTTGCCAAGCCCTCTGATATGTTCTCACTTGCTTTCAGAGTTATAACATTCTTTTAATAATAAAGGAACAAAGACTTCCATTGTATTATGAGAAATCAGCGTGGTAGAGAAAGTCGCCCTGGAAGAAGAAATAAAAAATCTTTAAATTTCATATAAAACTGGTGAATAACTTGTTTCTATATGCAGCTTTCCATGCAGGGTGGGATGGAGGATGCTGGAAAGAGGAGCAGTAATGGTGTATCTCATGGCATGTGGGGTAAGGGGCTCAGAAAGGGAACATTGGGCCAAATGATATATTTATCTTACTCAGCTAAGGATGAGGCCTAGTCATCACATACAGAGGGAGAATTAATTAGTGCCCCCAGTGAGTACTGTGTTTTCTGAGCCCTGGAGTTCTGTTGGCACCTCTCTACCAGCACCTCCCTGGCCTCAGACTCTCCAGCCTTGTTAAGATTCCTCTTTCTGAGTTCCAAACTTTCCAAGGACCATAAGCCAGAGGCGTTAGGGGACAGGGAAAATGAAGAAGGTAGCAGTAAAGAGAAGGGACACAAACTGAGATCTGCAGTTTTAAGCGCTTAGCAGAGGGCCTGGCACCCAGTAAGCGCTCGGTGAATGGTCTGCTGGTACACACAGATGACAGCGGTGATGATCGTGGTGGTAGTGAACGTCCTCCAGTCTCAGCTACTTGGGTGGCTCAGCTCCCGTCTATCACAGGTGTTAACTTCCTTATTCTGACCTGCACTCTGTCTCTCTCCAGCTCCCATCTGTGGACCTTAATTCTACCTCTTGGGTCAACCAAAATCTGATTACTGTCCGAGACATACACACACGTGTCTGTGAGTTACAGAGAGTGCTGATAGTCCTTTCCAGCATCTCTGCCTCTGATGTCTGAATATCCCCCCATCCTTCACACATCCTTCATGAAACTCGGTTTCTAGGGCCTCATCAAGTGTTTTGACAGCTTGAAACAAGGGAGGCAATGAGAGAGCAGTTCCTGTCCCGCGAGAGGGAGATGCAATACAGCTGAGCAGCAGGGAGGACTCGATGGACCCAGAGACTAAGGGAACAGGAGGAAACACTGGGGTCTCCTTGGAGCAGAGGCTCAGAGAAATGTTTCTTCAGCCCTCACTCTGGGGTGGAGATCTGAGAGGCACCAGTACTGGGCCACTGGCTGGCTTAGCCCTGGGCCTAGGGCTGCCAGAAATGGATAGGGCTCTATACCTGGCAATTCTGTTATTTACTTTGTATTTCTGAGGTTTGCCTCATATGAGCCCTTCCAAGTAGAGTATTAGGGAGGCTCCCAATGCCCTCTCAAAGTTACCCCCTCTGTCTTTAGGTGGAGATGTGATGACTTTGAACTCCACATCCCAGATGCCAAGTCCAAGCTTGACCATAAGATCTCTCTCAATTCCCTGTGATAACCTAGTAGCAAGGCAGGACAGAGTAGAGCGGCAACATGCCATTGAATGAGGAGGAGACACCCAATTCAGTTTTACCCTCTTCCCCTGAAATCTCTGTGAACTTCAGAGCCTACGGAGAGCAACCGCATCGGCACCAAAATCTACCAACTGACAGCAGCTAATAGGTTGGCAGATCCCTTGTGTTGGATTCCAATTAGATTATATGTATATGCATATTTTTTTTAGTCTTATGTGATTTTTCAGCTCAAATTATCCAAGTAGACGTTCACTGCTGCAACTCAATAACTTAATTTCCTAAACATTCACTCCTTCCTTTCCATTGAGAAAACCTCCATCTACTATCCTTCCTCCTCACAGCAACTCTTTACTTCTAAAAACCTCCCCAGAGCAAACACCACATCAACACCCACTTCTCTATTAAGCCCAAGAGCAATTTGAAGACTGAAGGCAGAAGTGGCCTTTGATACGTAGAACACAGCACCAAGAAAGAAAGGTCACGGCTACTGGTGCCCCTCTAAGGGAGGCACCACACAACTGAGCAGAATAGCAATCACTGGCTCCCTACTTCTCCCAGTCTATTGACACAGGGCCACACAGGCAGTTGCAAGATGCCCGGTCAGTCTGAACAGCCCCCATTATATCATCAACCTGGTTACTTATGCATGCCAGCACAGATGGGGCCTGGGAGGGTTCACCTGCACAGTGTAGGGATGTAGAAGTCAAGTTCAGGCTCTGTTTCTTGCCTCAGCCCCAGCTGGAGGATATGTGTGGCTGTAGGTAGCTGGCCTTGCCCACTCCCAGTCTGTGGCTACAAGTTCTTCCCAGCCAAGTACCATCTTCATGGATGGTGGGCAATTTCCCTTCCCATCCACCTTCTTTTTCTGTTTTGGATGGTACTGACTGCCTAAGTTGGCCCTTCTAAGGCAATTCCACCTACTTTGGGTCAGACTCCACTCCCGGCTTGATGAGCTTCCAAGATAAATGCCGAAGCCACAGGATGCTGGAGAGCTGCCCTTGCAGACAATTGCCGAACAGACCTTCAATTAATTTCTCGGGTTGCTGTCAGGACCTTCAACTTGGGAAGGGAGCTCCATGTCCAAGCCTGGTGGGGCACCTGCCTGGCATCCTGGGTGGACATTTAGGATGTTGGGGCCTCTGTACCTCTGCCTTTCAAAATGAGAACCAGTTCTCAATTCCAACACTCACACACACAATAAGAACAAAGCTTATGAATTCCATATATTCCCTAAAGTCAAGAGTCAGAATGAAAGGGAGGAAGAGAGGCAGCGAGATAGGCAGAGACAGAAGCAGAGAGCGTAGTGATGCTGACCACAGAAGCAGAGAGGACAACCTTAGAAGGCTGGCTCTGCTCCATCTGTCATACTCACACCCTCACCAGCGCTCACCCATCTTTGAACTTCTGTCCCTTCTGTTCCCCAGCACCTGAGGTGGTGCTAGGCTTTTTATATAAGAAGTTGACAGTCAACTTGGAAGATGGGCCAGGGAACTTGCTTTGAGGCTTCAGTTGCATATTAAACACATTGTTGTGATTTTTAATCAACATTTATTTGTGGTGATTGATACAAATGACCAGAGTGTTCCCCTTGCCCAGCACAAGCTCCATTCCAGTTGGTCAAGTCATTCTCTTTCCCTTCAGCTCATCATATCCACACCCATGCACCCAGCTCCTCTCCCTTCCGTCCCCTAACCCAAACTTTGCACAGGCCTTCCAGGCTCAGCTTCTCAATGACGCCCATTTAAAACACCATTCAATGAATACCACTTACTTACTTGGCAGCTGAGTCTGGTATCTGGATGGATGCCAGCCATTGCCTTACAAGCCCTGAATATCTTCAGGACTTTACAGTTTGCAAAGCTTTCATACTTAGTATCTTATTCAACTCTCACAGCAACTATTTATGGCCGCCAGGAGAGAAAAGGTCATCATCCCACCTTAAAGGTGAGGAGAAAAACAGGCAGGGCATCACACAAATAGATCTCATGGCATCACACGAATAGAGATGAGACATACAGACCCAAATTGAAACCCCACTTATGACAGTTATTGCTTTGCATGAGCTCAGACAGGAGTAAGGCTCAATTTTCTCATCTATAAAATGGGACCATATTACCTATCTTGCAATATTTTTGTTACATCTAGAGAAAAATGATATTTCAGGTACCTAGTAAAGTACATGGAATAGAGTAGAACCCCCTAATGGGGGTAGTTTTGATGCTGAGGAGGAGGAGGTTGGAGGTGGTGGTGGTGATGATGATGACTATACTAAACCAAGACGTTGGTAGTGGTTTTTTTGTATAGATAATCATGGCTAGTTCATTTAAGAAAAAAAAAGATTCAAGTCCTTTCAAATACTCCTGGTGAGCACTTCATTCTTCTACTCTAGGGCAACATGTTGGTTCTGCAGAAAACCCACTCTAAAGCCAGCAGCCTGACAGGTGCTGAATGCCCAGTCAAGACCACATTCCCCTTGCTCAGCCTCACTCACCATGTATTCAGGTCCAGGCACTTTTCCCCAGCAGCCAGTAGTTCCCATGTAATTGTCCCCAAATTGCTCCTGGTGGCCTTTCGAGGCAGGAGCTCTTCACAATTAGTCCACAAATCAAGATGTTGAAAGACAAGTGATTATTTGGGGGAATTACTTGTCAGCGAGGAGATGCAGCTCTGACAGGACATAATACAGGCTGTGTGCTAATTACAATCAGCAAGATGCTATCACATCATTTCTTAATCCACAGCTCATTAGGCATTCCAGCCTCAGCTCCCTGTCATTACTGAGGGCTTGTAACAATGTGCAAAGAAAAAGCCATCTCAAATGAAGACGATTTAAAGACTGTGGGGACCACCCAAATGCAGGTGGTCAGCAAGCATCTTCTCAATGAGCCTAATTTTGTCTTGGATCCAAAGTACAGCATGTATACCTATGAGGGCAGGCACACCCATGCACACACACACACAGAAGCAGACACTCAGAGAACATCTTGTGAAAAATATCCAAATGCCTTCTCCTATTTCATTTTCTTTGGGTTTTTCAAAGCAACTAGAAATTATGCCTTGAGATAGGAAACCAAAATGCTCAATCAGTTATTCAGTATTTCTTGAGCACCTGCCATGTGCCAAGCCCGTGGTAGACCTGGGGGTTGGGGCAGGTAACAAAGAAGAAGAACCCACGTCCTCATGGGCTTGTAATCTAGTTATGGAGAAAGGCTCCGTGCCCAAAAAACAAGGGGAAGCAGGAGGAAATGAGGGTATAATCACATTCTGAATGCTCCTGGCATTCTGGGCCTTTGTCAGGAGAGGGAAGGTGCGGAGATGTGTGTATGTGTGTGTGTGTTGTGTGTGTCTGTGCACTTGAGGAGGAGGGAAAATTGCAAAGCAGTGAAGACCCAGAGAAGGATCCTGAATATTGGATAAGATGAGGGGTGAGAGAAGGGGGCACTGGTTCAGGCTCTTAAGCAAAGAGTATAAGGTGATAACAGGAGTTAAAGCATTTTTGAACATCAATCCAGGGGCTCTACCCAGATTCTTTGGAAACCTATTCTTTCAGAGAAACTTCAGAGTTCATTTAGCCTTCCAGGGTCTTAATTTCCTATAGAAGGAGAAGTAAAAGGGAGTTAACTGGGGAGGTGGAAGTTAAGGGTGTGCTGTGTGTGTGTAAGACTTGACAAAAACATGATAGATCTTTATAATGCTACCCTGATATTCTTGTTCTTTGGGGTAAAGAGTTGGGAGTAAAATGGACAGGGGTCAGGAGGCTAATCATGCCCTTGGCCTTGGGAAAGTTTAAGGGGAAGATGGCTTAAGATAGCTCCCACAATTTTGTTTTATAACTTTTACCTTATCTTCCAATTTGGCAGGGCACTTACATGTCCATTATTATTCTTGACTAGGGATTTGTCATGCTTGCTGAGCGTGTACACATTTGTGGATCACTTATCACTGCAGTTTAAGGGGGCCCAAACTCCTATGGGCAGTGGTCTCAGATTAAGTCCCTCAGTGTCCATCCCATAAGTAAAAGCTCCCGCTTTCATCCCACCCCACCTCCCAAGCCAAGTCATTTTAGGATCTAGCCACTACACTGGGATTAAGGCAAGGCAGGGACCAGAGTTGGTTTCAAAGTGATATTCACCAGGATATTGGAACCACTAATGGAGATGGGGGTGGCCAGCCTTTGGAAAAATAATAACCCCTGAAGATTTTCCACCCTGATAGTGAAATCGAGTCGCCCAACAGCAGGTTGCCACTCGGGATTGCTGCTCTACTGTGCTTGTTTAGAGGAGAGAGAGTGATACCTGCAGGCCTTGTACCAAGGCCAGGGAAGATGGAAGCCCCCCAGCAGTGCCCCCTCTGAGCCAGCATCAAGGCAGGCTGTGAAGGCCACTGAGCGCCCCAACTTCCCGACCCGCAGACCACCTTGTGGAGCAGTAGGCAGAGGGGGCCCCAGACAGTAAGGGGTACTGGAGACCATCCTGCCAGCCTGTCGACCACCTGGATACCCAGAGGAGCCATTCCTTCTCCAGAGACAGCATGGAGGCTTTCAGGTCTCCCAGAACCCTGTAAGTGGTATAAATGTCTGCAGAGGCACAGGAGGGGGGATTGACATGGTGTAGGGAGAGGGGGAAGTAGGGTGGGAGGTCAAGCACTTACCTGTAACTGACTGAAAGGCGTGGTGGGATCAGAAGCCAGTCTGGGCTCAGGGAGGGGGGTGAAAAACTAGCTCTATTGACCTCACCATTTCTCCAATGTCATCCCCTTAAGGGAACATGGCCTGCAGTATTGCTGACTCAGAAGTCACCCTTTCTCAGAGCCTAGGTTTAATCCCTCTAGTCTCTCCTTGCTGCCAGACCAAAGTGTTTGCTCACACCTCTCAGAATCTGCTGCCTCCTGTCTGCCTCCCCAGGGACCATTCACATGCCTCACCAACTCACCTTCAGGCAGCCTTCCTGATTGCATCCTCTGGTGCGACCCCGCGCTGCCACCCTGGACTTGTCCATATGCATTAGACAGCACGTTCCTGCAGGAGGATGGTGGCATGCAGTGGAAAGAGCTGGGTGTTGCAGACCCCCGGCCTCGAATCCCAGCTATGACACTGGTGACTGGACAGCCTTGTGACCCTCAGCTCTCTGAGACTCTGGTTATGGACATCATCGCAGCTCACTCTTGAGTTGTGGTGAGGACTAAGTGAAATATGATGTATGTGAGGTGGCCGGCATCCGGCCAGGCACATCATAGGAGCTAAATTATTTTTCTCCCTTCGGAACATGGGCCCTTGAGGGTAAAGACTGGGGCTCTTGTTCTCCCCTTTGAGTCATCTCCAAATAGCTAGAACATGAGCATGTGTGCATGGAGGGCTACCAAGTACCCAGTGACCAGTGCTCAAAGGTCTGTGCCACCCTCTGCAGGACCATCAATCAAGAGAAACAGACTCAGCTCCAAGAGGTAAACGTTCCCCACTGTTTGGAGGGGCTCTAAGACACCTCAGCTCAAGCTGTTCATCTGGACAGTGGGTTCAGGAATGTCCAGCTGCCACCCATCTCACCACCACCCTCAGCAGCCCCAACCTTACCCCCACTTTGCCAGACTCCCACACAAACCTACCCTTTGCTGGCAGGGGCAAAATCAGTAGCAACTTCTAGTGGACACAACTTCCTTCATTCACTTCCTTCTTTCCCCTCAGTGTAATCACTTCTCAAAAGTCACATTTCATTATCAAGATGGAAAATCTTCAGAGCTGCTTTCCACAGGATGGTCAACTGAGCAGCAGTACGCCCAGTGGAAAGAACCAGAGGCTATGACAGAATCCCACTCTGCCTTGCATTAGCTGAGCAATTCTTGAGCCAGTTGCTTAACTTCTCTGAACCTCTTTTTCCCTATGTATTAAAGGAGATTTAAGAAGGAAAAGTTTGCAGGGGTTTTAGCGAGAGGGTAAAGCAAGTTAATATCTATGAAAGGGCTTTGTTGCCAGAAAGGGCTGTAAAGATGGGGAGACTATTAGAAAGGATATTTTTTACAGGAGATAACAAGAGCCCATCTGGTTATGTCCTTTCACTGACCACATGTTGATGGTATGCTTCCTTAGTGACAGGCAGGACACTAGGTAGGGGAACAGCAGGGAACGAAAGGACCTGTTTCTGTCCTGGAAAAGCTTCCATTTAGTTGCGGGGACAGTGAATGTATCCTGTGCTGTGTAATCAGTGCTAGGAGGGATCAAGCAGGTGGGGATTATGGAGCTAAGATGGCAAGGTTACTATAGCACAGAGAGCGGCCAGGAGGGCCTTTCTAGCAAGAGGTTGAAGCCTGCCCTTGGAGGCCGCCCATTGCCAACTACCCCACTTCCTCTGGGAGAACCTGATGGCAGCCAGCAGATGGCAAAGGACCCCCTCTAAGGGTTCTCGGGAGCAGGAATCCTCCATCAACATCATTGTCAAATGTTCTGGAAGTATAAGCCAGTGCAATTACATAACGAGAAAAATAGGAGGTAAATATATTAGAAAGGAGGAAGCAGATTTAATATGATTTGCAGATGATATGATTATACATCCAAATCAACTGAAAAGCTTTAGAAGCAAACCCAGAATTGAGTTAGGTGATATCTTCTTATCCAAACCACAGACAGATAGATAATATACTGGAAGAAAAGACCTCATTAATAACAAGAAGATAAAATACCTAAGAATGAATGTCACAGGAACTGTGCAGGATCTGTATGAAAAAAACATTAATCCTCCAGTGAAGAATCTTAATAACATGTGAATAAATTAGAAGACAAATATTCTTGAATACAAAATGTCAGTGTTGTAAAAGTTTCGGTTTTCCTCATTGAAAGCAATTCCAGTTAAAGGATCAACATAATGTCTTTTGACTGGACAAATTTATTCTAAAGTTTATCTGGAATAACAAATATATGAGGATGGCCAGGAAAAAGACAAGGAATAGTGAAGATATATTTCCTCATCAGATATTTAAAAGTGTTTATTATAAATGGGCAATAACAAACACCTTGGCACAGTACACTAATAGACCAATTCACAAAACAGGAGAAAGTCCATATATAAGCCCAAATGCACATTGGAATTTGGTAAATGATAAAGGTGTAATTCAAATCAATGATAAAAGTAGATTATTCAATTAAGAGATTTGAAATAACTGCCTAACCATTTAAGGGGGAGGTGAAACTGAGCTGGAAACCCACATTATACCTTACACTGAAATAAATTATAGATGGAGCTGAAATTTTAATGAAAAACGCAAACCTTAAATATTCCAGAAAGATACATATGACTTAAACAATAATCTTTGGGTAGGGAAAGTCTCTCCAAGCACAATAAAAAACCCAAAAATCAGTTTTTTAAATGAGACCATGTAAAAAGAATTATAAATCTACATGATTAAAAAATAAATAGCACAAAAAAGGCCAGAAAACAAACACTACACATATTGAATGTATGATAGAATAGGCTGCTTGCTAGTATCTTGCATACTACTTGGAGGAAGCTAACTACTATTTTTAAAAAGATAAACTCTAAAATGCATAATGGATCAAGCCTTCAATTAACAGCACAGAACAGAATGTTTCCTCTCATCTAAGTCATCTAGCAACCAGACAGAGGTCTTGCCAGCTTTGACCCTGGGCATTATGGAGGATGGTTGAGAAACTCTAATTGTCTAAGCTGGCAGGAGTATGTATCATCCATGTTCACAACACACTGGCCAGAAATCAGTCACATCCTATGGCCCTATTACTCTAAAGGGGACTGGAAAATGCCATCCCTAGCAGTGACCTCGTCCCAAGGACAACTCCACACAATGAAAAGGAGGGCACACATTTATGATGAACAGTTAGCCATCTCAGCCTCACTGTGAATGCATGCTGCACATAGAAAAGCAAAGGGCAAATATTATTAAGTTAAACAGAATCTCACAGATCTATTTAAAAAGACAAGCAGAGCAAAGGATATGAACTCACAGTTCATAGAAAAGAGCAAATACCCATTAAACAGAGAAAATGCTGAAGTTCACACAAAACAAATCAACAAAAATAAAATAAAGTAAAAGCAAAGGTGAGGTAGCACTTCTTATTTATCAGACTGGTGAAGATTAAAACATTTGGTAATATTTGGTGAGTAGGTGTGTATTGCACACTTTTAAATATGATAGTTGGGAGTACAAATTAGTGCAAGAATTTTGGAAAATAATTTGCAATATCAGTAAACATTTTAAATGCATATACCTTTTGTTTGGCTCAACAACTCCACACTGAGAAATGTGTCCTATAGGTGTATTGGTTAAAGCTCATCAAGATTTATGAGTAAGGAGGCTCATTGAAGCATTTTATATATTAGCAAAAAAAGCAAATGAACAGACAAAAATTAGAAGCAATGTCTATGTCTACCAATAAGAATCATATGGTTTAAGACATCTGGTACATCTATACAATGGATACTAGACAGTATATAATAAAAATGATGTGGAGCCATTTATGCTAATATCAAAAGATTTCTGAAATACCCAGCAGAAGCTCCCTTAATCAGTCTCCATCTAACAAACTTACCAAGTCATCTGATGCACTTAGTCCTTCTGTAAAACACACAATCAGTGACAGCGGCCCGCTCTCCAGGATTCCAAGGTGAGTGGCATGCTTAGCAGGAGTCAGCTGTATTTGTTCCCAAACCTACTTATGCCACTTGTCCTTGTTAATTCATAACTAAGTACCACAAAAAACTAATTAAGCAAGAGTACAAAAATGAGAGTCATTTCTAGGAAAGCTAAGGTGAATGCTTTGGAAATGCTCAATAAAAGCAAGTTTCTAAAAAACAGTGAAATGATGTCAAAAATAGGTGTGAGTAAAACAACTTCAAAAGATGGTGGGAGAGAGTAAGAGTTATCATACCTTCCAAAATGTCTTTAAATTCTCATTTCACACGAAAAGCTGAAACTGCAAATGGTAAATAATGCATATGGCTGTGGTTTTCTCTGAAAGGAAATGCAGGACTCAGTTAGCTGATGCACATTCCAGAGAAGAATCTTAGCCCCACATAAGAGGTTCACCTGCTGATAGCCGATGAAAGGAAGGATTCGGTGACAGACTTTATAGGAGCAATAATGTTATGGTTGTTAGGTTTATTTGTTTTAAAGAACACTTATCTTTTAGAGATGCTGTATTAGTGTGGGCTGCTGTAACAAAATACAGTAGACTGAAAGGCTCAAACAACAGGAATTTATTTCTTGTAGCTCTGAAGGCTGAAGTCCAAGATCAAGGTGCCAACAAGGTTGGTGCTTGGTGAGAGCCCTCTCCTTGGGTTACAGATGGCCACCTTCTCCCTGTATCCTTACATGGCTTTGCCTCGGTACACATGGGCAGAGAGAGAGAAGAGACAAATTCTCTGACGTGTCTTCTTATAAGGGTGCAAATTCTATCATGAGGTCCTACCCTCATGACCTGATCTAACCATAATTATCCCAAAGGCCCCTAATTTAAAATAACCACCACACTGGTGACTAGGACTTGAACATACGAATTTTAGAGGGACACAGTTCAATCCATAGCAGATGCAGACTGAAATATTAGGGATTAGTAAAATTACATTTAGGATTTGTTTCAAAGTAATAGCATGTTAGGGGGACAGATACAGATGAAACAAGTTTGCCCATGGTTCAATAATTTTTTTAAATCTCTCCAGCCAGGTGCTGATTCAATAATTTTTGAAACTGGGTGATGGGCACACAAAGGTTCATTACACTATTCTCCCTATTTTGTATTATGTGTAGGTTTTCCCATAATAGAAAGTAAGGAAATTTTGCCAGACTAATACCTGCTCATGTATTAAAAATGAGTGCAAAATATTTAAAGTATGTATATAAAATTTTTATAATTAGTCTCTTAACCTGCTCTTTAACCAGCAGTGACAGCATCAGCTAAGAGGGCTTCAGTAACATCATTAAAGGGAAAATAAAAGGGTATCAATCCAGTACTATTATAGTACACTTAAATATGCTAGTAATAGGCATCTGCAGCATATTTAAACTTTACCCCAACACTCAGGCACAAGAAACATGACTTTTTAGCACCTTTCTGAAACCAAACTTAATCTGTTCTGAGTCTCCATCGTGCAAGGATGATAAAAATGTTAATCTCAGACATTCTGGAACTATTCATCCCACTCAGTGAACATTCACCAAAGGAAATTATTGTTCTCCTCCCCACATCGTCAAGACCACAATAGGACACTGCAACCTCCCTCACCCTCGAGCCAGACGGCCGGCACCTGTGTCCTTCCTCGATTCAAACTCCCAAAAAGCAGCCTCCTTGCCCATTTCAGGGGGCATGTGCAGAGGTGACCTGGGCCCCAAGGGCTGGACAGGGCCAAGTCAGGACTTGCTGTTCAGCTGTTGCGCAGGGACCTCCCAGACCTCATTCTCCCTGCACGGGCTGTGGCCTCTGCGCAGAGAGGCAGCTGAGAGAAGGATGCAGCGCTAACCTGCCCGAGTTCTCAAGGAGTCTGTAAGGCTCTTCAGGGACCACCCAGAGAAGCCCCTCTGCTCCTGCGTGTCTCTCCCAATTACTTTCTTTTTTTTTAACCCAATTTTTTTTTTATCATTGATAATTTAGTAAAGTACTTTTTGGCTTCACAACTTAACTATTGGAGATGTCATGTGCATCTCCAGAATTGTAACCAAATTTGGGAAAACCTCCATCAAGTTTCCCTCATGTAGCAGCTGAAAGTTGTGAGGACATTTCTTTCTTAAGTGTACAAGTCAGTGGTTTCTGTTGTGTTCCCATTACCTTTCGAAATGTATTTCTTTGAGCCTCTAGACTGTGACTTCTACGGGTCACTGATTAAAATGCTGATTCCTTAGAGGAAGAGGATACAAGGCCATCGTCTTTTCTTGGAAGTAGACATTGGTTTGCAGGTGCGAAAGATGACAGCTAACAACTGCTTATGTCATGTACTATGTGCCATGCTATGGATTCAAGATCCTTCCCATCACATATTTCGTCTTCTTTATAATGCCGGGGTGTAGGGAGTCTTACTTGCTTTTGGAACGCGAAAGGCAGTTACTCGGTTGCATGTGGTGTGCCTGGGACTCAAACCCAAGACCACCTGGCTGCATAGTTCACGTTGTGGGCTGCGGGCCCCAGGGCCATGGGCAGTCCATAGTTCAGGCAGTGGGAGTTTGGACGACCCCGCTGCTGGGTTAAGCACAAGACCCCTGAGAACTTCTCTGGGACACCTGGGCCCATCCATATTTTATCCCATTTGATTAGAAAGTGTCCATCTTTGCTTTGTCTTACACAGTGAACAGGACCATCTCACAATGGGCAATAATGTATTTTAGGATTGTCGAATTTAAAATAATACATGCCAAGAAGCCCTTTTACCATGCCTGGCCCATCGCAGGTCTTCTGTAAGTCACAGACAATACTATTATTGTCATTGTTCCCTTTCTCCCACTCCTTTTCCTTCCCCTCCTCCCGGAAAGCACTTCAGACTGCAAAGGTTACCTGGCTCCTCCCTGCCTCCTGGCCAGCCAATTTGGGCTGCTAATGAGCAGATGTTCCCGGGAGATCAGAGGAAGTGGAGAGAGAGGAGAGGCAGAGACTCTGGCGTGGGCTCCCCTCCAGGGGAGGCACCCTGCAGGCCTTGGCCACCTGCTGCCATGGAAAGAACATCTCTTCTACAGTGCACAGCTGGAGGCCTGGCCTGGTTCTCTGGTTCTTCCATTCGTTGGCTAAAAATGTTGGCTTAGTTGAACCACTTCCCCTTGCTGGGCCTCAGTTTCCTGCCTGTGAAATCGGAGGGCGGACTAGGTAGGATATACTTTCCTTTTCAGCCCTTTCATTCAACAGCTATTCCCTGAGTTCCTACTGCGTGCCTTGCCCTGGCCTCAGCAGTGGAGCACAGCCATGAACAAAACTCAGCAACTTCTATAGCTTTTATTCTTCCTACCTAATCACAACCTTTAAATAGAACTCGTGCCACATGTCGAATTTAACGAGTATCATAATTCTTCCAAGTGGTAAAGACACCTCAAGACAAATGCTGGGCATAGAAGCCACAGGGCATAAATATGCAAAGAAGTAAAAAGCTAACCTTTTCAAACAATAAGGCTTCTCTCTCACTTACCAACTTAACATTTCCCTGTATGGCCCCGGAAGATGACTGGTTAGCCAGAGACGGGTAAGATTCCTCAAGGGAGGAACAACCTAAGACAGGCACAGTCGCAGGGGGCCATCTGGTGAGAAAATGGGGAGCAGCAGAGGTGAGGCTTAGAACCTCCCCCCTCATGTTCTGAGAGAAATCTTCTGCATACATGGATGTTTATTGCCCTCATCTAGCTCGGATTAACACATAGTCTACAGGCACACACCTGATCATCTACATTTGCTCTCTTACAACACTAAACTATGTTTTCTACCTTTATCTCGTATCTACCTACCACTTCAGCATTTTATTAAAAATAATAATAATAGAGAAATGTGGTATCCACATATAAATCAATTTTAAAAATCAAATGAATATTCATATTTGAACTGACTGTGTATAGTTCATAATGCATTAACAAAACCGAAAGTTTCTGTGATGACTGCCCTTGCACTGTTCACCATGTAACTTATTCACTATGTAAGAATTTGTACTCCATGTAAGAATTTGTTCGTTATGCATCAGAAGATTGGAGACTGACGAAAATTAGGCTTGGGGTGGATTAATGATTGTGCATTGAGTATTGACCCCCCTATACAGAAATTTATTGTGGTTAACAACTATTTGATCAATAAATATGAGAGATGCCCTCACAAAATATATATATATATATATATATATATATATATATATATATATATATATATATATATATATATAAACACTTCCAATTGTAAAATAAATAACCGGGATGTAATGTATAGCATAAGGAATATAGTCAAAATATTGTAACAACTTGGTATGGTGATAGCTGGTACCTAGAATTATCATGTATATAAATGTTGAATCACTGTGTTGTACACCTGAAACTAATGTAATGTAATACTGTTGTCAACTACCCTTCAATAAAAAAAAAAAAAAAAAAAAAAAAACTCAGCAGGCCCTACCCACTTGCAGCTTAGCAGAAAGCTCTGGCAGCCTCCGTTCTTGGAGTCTGAGGGTACTTAGCATGTTTCTCCATCCCCAGACTCCGCCTCAGAGGCATTTTCAGAATCTGATTTTAAGTGACAGGACTAAAGGTGCTGAGACCAGCCTATGATGGTCAACCCTCCCTTTAAGGGGAGAAACCCAAAGGGCATCCACAGTTCTCCCCAGTCAGGGAGAAAATGTGATCAAACCCGTTAGTCCCCTGCTCCCTGCCCTCCTCCCTCCTGAAGCTTCCAGGAGGCTCTCTGCCCTGCCTGGGGATGCTGACCAGGCAAAACACAGGAAATAAGGTTCCTGACCCATAAGCCCTTGCCACAGCCATGGGGGCACTGAGAAGCTGCCAGGAATAGGGGTGGTTTCCCATGAAGACACAGGAGAGGGCAGCAAGAGGACTGGAAGGAAGGAACCCTGGGAGGGTCAGCTTCAGGGCATGAGGTCATGGACCTTGCAGGCTAAGGATGACCCTGTGGGGACAGACAGATGGTAGAGTGTGTCCTGAAGGACTTTCTTGCCTCCATTCTGATGGTCTGGCTAACTTGCCACCGACCCAAATATCCCAAGCCTGCACCAAGGAGAGTGGACCCAATGAGGAAAAACTGTGACAGCCAGGCTTCGAAGCCCAGGAAGCCAGCTCATGCCAAATTCACATCTGCTTCCTGCCCATTGCAAGGGGCCATATAATAGTGGCCAGATTCATAAGCACTGTGGTCACATGCCTAGGTTCAAATTCTGGACCTCCCACCTACTCACTGTGTGATCCTAGGCAAATGACTTAACTTTTCTGAGCCTCAGTTTTATCACCTATAAAGAGGAGATGATAACTATTAACTTCTAGCTCATGGGGTTGTTATGAGGATTAAATGTATTTTTATAAACAAAATGTATAAAATATATACACGTATATCTAAAATTCCATTTAATCCTCATATGTATTATATACAAAATCCTCATATACATCATAATCTATCTACATATATATATGTAACTTAGAACATAGTCATGGTCACCGCATAATTGCTGTTATGTGGTTATATTATTATTTCTTCATGAATATAATCCTCTGTTCTGTGTAGCATGTAAAGCTTCCCTATTTCTTTCACATTTATTGCCTCAAACATAAATCTGTATACTTTAATCACTCATCCACTAGAATATAAGCCTCCTGAGATCAGGGAATTCTTTTTTTTTTTAATTTTTTTATTAAGGTATGATTGATATACACTCTTATAAAGGTTTCACATGAAAAAACAATGTGGTTACTACATTTACCCATATTGTCAAGTCCCCCCCATACCCCAATGTAGTCACTGTCCATCAGTGTAGTAAGATGCCACAGATCCACTATGTGCCTTCTCTGTGCTACACTGTTCTCCCCGTGATCCCCCACACCATGTGTACTAAACATAATACCCCTCAGTCCCCTTCTCCCTCCCTCCCCACCTGCTCTCCCACACCCCTCCCCTTTGGTAACCACTAGTTCCTTCTTGGAGTCTCTGAGTCTGCTGTTATTTTGTTCCTTCAGTTTTGCTTCACTGTTATACTCCACAAATGAGGGAAATCATTTGCCACTTGTTCTTCTCTGCTTGGCTTATTTCACTGAGCATAATATCCTTCAGCTCCATCCGTGTTGTTGCAAATGGTAGGATTTGTTTCTTTCTTATGGCTGAATAGTATTCCATTGTGTATATGTACCACATCTTCTTTATCCATTCATCTACTGATGGACACTTAGGTTGCTTCCATATCTTGGCTATTGTAAAAAGTGCTGCGATAAACATAGAGGTGCATATGTCTTTTTGAATCTGAGTTGTTTTCTTTGGGTAAATTCCTAGGAGTGGGATTCCCGGGTCAAATGGTATTTCTATTTTTAGTTTTTTGAGGAACATCCATATTGCTTTCCACAATGGTTGAACTAGCTTACATTCCCACCAGCAGTGTAGGAGTGTTCCCCTTTGAGAGCAGGGGATTCTTAATTGTTTTATTCATGGCTGAATCCTCACCTAGAACAGTGCGCGGCACAAAGTAGATGCTGAATAAATATTTGTTGAATGGATGGATGAATGTATTCAACAAGCATTTGTTGAAAGCCTATTATATGCCAGGCACTGAGGATTCAAAGGTTAAAAACTGTGGTAATTGCCCTTTGAAAAAGACTTAAATCGGCTGGTAATTCACTTAGAAAGTGATGACATGCAGAGCAGGGGTTCTCAGCACTGATTTTTCCCCAGGAGACCAGACCCAGCCCAAGTGGAGATGGTGGCTGTGCAGCTCAGGGGACCTCTGGGAAGGCTGAAGGGAAGGAGGAGAGAAGAGACGGGTAGGCACACGCCCTTGAGAATCACTGTGCTAGTGTACTCTGTTGGAAGCATGAATATCTATTGTCTACGCGGTACTATTATAGCTTGTGCTTTGTTGTTACTATTGCGTCTTAAATGAACTGGTTCCACATTGCCATGGAATCCTCTCTGCCTTCACCTTCTTAAGTCTATTTTGGTCTGAGCTTTTTTATATCATCTAAAACAGACTGTCCCATCTTACTGTGCTCAATTTAGTCTTCATATAGGAGGCTTGAATTAATCCATCTCCCTTAGACACCATAGGAGAAAATGGTGAACGAACATGCTTTTCTTCCCCCAAATCATTGCTTCTCATCTTTGTTCTTTGGTATTGTAGATAAAGCAGTGATATGCAAATCGAAAGACTTGGGTTCAAGTCCAAGGTGTGCACTGGGAAAATGCAAATAAAACCCCAAGGAGGTACAATTTCATACCCACTAGGATAGCTAAGACAAAGAGGACAATGATGAGTGTTGGTGAGGATATGGAGAGAACCTGGGGCCCTCGTACATTGCTTGTGGGAATGTGAAATGGGGCAGCTACTGTGATAAACAGTTCCTCAAAAAGTTAAACTTAAGAGTTACCACATGGCTTGGCAATTCCACTTCTAGGTATACATCCAAGAGAAATGAAACATTTGTCCACACATAAACTTGTGCACAAATATTCATAGCAGCATTATTCACAATAGCCAAAGAGTAGAACCAATCTAAATGTCTCTCGACTGATGGATGGGTGAAAAAAACTTGGCATATCCACACAATAGAATGGTATTATTCAGCCATAAAAAGGAATGAGGTTCCCATATATGCTACAACGTGGATAAAAGCATTAAGCTAAGTGAAAGAAGCCAGACAACAAAAGGCCACATATTACATGATTCCATTTCTGTAAAATGCCCCAAATAGGCAAATCCATAAAGACAGAAAGCAGATTAGTAATTTCCAGGAGGAAATCCACTTCCAAAATACATCTGGTTGAAACACGGTCATCTTATTAAGCCCTACCACACCCTGGGAAGAAATAGAATTTTATTTAGAAGTCACCAGGGATTGCTTGTTTAAAGTATTCCTTACAGAAACCCTTCCTGGGTAAAGTGCATAATTACCAACTAATTTACCTTTCCTTCCTCCAGCATAATTTTCATGTTGAGACTTGCTTCAAGTCAGGCAGTGCTGTATTCTGGCATGGGTGCTGTGCCTAACAGGACATCATTGTGCTGACCACCTGCTGAAGAAATATTTCAAAGAGCTTTTCCAAGTTCTAAACAAAGCACCAAATGAAACCTGCTTCTCTGACTGTCTAACTCTCAGTGATAAATTGGCTCCCACCCTCTCCACCACCCCTTCTTTTGAAAGTGCCCCTGAACCAAATCAAATAAGGACAGGCTCCATCTCAGAGGCCTGAGTAAGGAGGCAGACAATAATCTGTTAATGGAATACTATTTTTCAAACCGACATTTAGCCTACGTGGAGTTTTCAGTGCAGCCAGACTAGGAAGTGGGGAAGATGGGGGTTGGGAGGGGGCATGGAGAGACTCTGAAGAGAGTTGGAGACAGAATCCCGAGAGGGAGGCGGGCTTTCCTGTGGGGCTAGCAGGCGCTGCTGGTGGAGCCTCCAGGGCACCGACGCAGCCCTAACCCACCTGCCTCCCTGACGAAAGCCCACCTAAGAAATCATTCAGGCATGGAAGAATCCCGCAGGATCCTGTAGGAGCGAGGTTGGAAGGAATTTCGCAAAGGACTCTAGCAATTGTTCTCCCAACACCTTGCTTTGCAGGTAGCGGAACAGAAGTGAGGAGTATCTTCCCCAGGCCACATGAGGCTGCAGAGAGGACTAAACAGTCAAGGGGCAACTGGTCCCAGTGACTGGAGTAGCACCCCAGCAGGGGGTCTGCAGATGGACTCACTCCAGGAGAAAGCTGTTCAATTTTCAAATCATTCCCAGTCCTTCTGATGATCTTCAGGAGAAAACATTACTTGGAACGAGTCTCTAGCATCTCTCCAACCTGCCGGAGACAATTGGATCTAGGCCATGCAGCAGGGAATGATATCCAGCTAGGATTTGATAACACTGTTTTAGTTCATCGTGATGGGGGTGTATTTTTAAACATTATCTTCATGTGTAACACACGATTCTGGCTTTCCTTTAGGGTACTAATTTCCAGTTTTCTTTAAATATGTATTTGTCCAAAAGAGTGAATTATTTAAAGAAAAAAATAGTATATGAATAATTAAATGGGTCACAGATAGATAAAAATTCTGGAAGATGGTACAGGAATGGAAACATTAATCTAGTGCAAACCAAGTTGTGTGAACTGCCATTCCCCCGCTAACACACACAGACACATGCACGCACACACGCACACACACACACACCATCCCTGCCAAGTGTTCATCCAGTCTCAACTTGGCTATTGCTACTGACAGAGGGCTTACTACCTTTCTACTGAGTTCCTACCAATCTATGGTTGGACAGCTCCAACTATTAAAATTAAGAAAGCATTTATTTAATAATATTAAATCCCAATAATAACAGTGCCCTACTCCTATTCCACGCCCTATTCCTGCCTCTTGCTGAATGGGTAAGATCTGACCATCCTGCCTGGCATATGTAGGGCTGAGCTGTAGGTAACTGGTGCCCACTATAGGTTACAAACCCAAGTTTGGTGACAGTTGTTTGATAACTCTGAGGTCCCAGCTGGATGGAAAGTTTGCTCTCTCTGAGTCTGTGTCGGGGTATAGGGAGCAGAAAGGGTCAGAGAGGCAGGCCTAGGGGCCTCCTGCATGGACAGGCTTGAATTCTGAGGCCACGGAGGGGAAATCCATGAGGAGAGGCTGGGACCTTCCTGAACACAGGCCTCGAGGACTTCCTAATTTCCTGTGGAAGCCTCTGATATAGAGTATGGAGGCCCCTGGGTGAGCCCCCAACAGTCTCACTCACACACACACACACACACACACGTACACACTCTCTCTCTCTTTCTCATTCACTAATAGATCTGCCCAGGAAGCAAAAAGGTCTCCCTTTCCACATCTGACTCTGACCGACCATTTCCTGGCCTGGACACCGTGCATTTTCAGGGATATCTGTGGTCCTCCTGCTGCCAGCGACTCCCTCGACAGGTCACCACTCCCGACTTGCTTCCTTCCCATCAGCTTCAGGGCTCTGCCGCCTCCGGCAATGCCTTGGGCAGCTAGCTCCCATCTGCATCCTTCCTGACTGCCCTCCGGCCCCAGTGTCCTGAGCTGCCCTCTCTTCCCCTCCTGTGATCCAGGTCTCAAGGCCCTTTCCTTTCATCCCAGCCTCGCTGCCAGTCAGTACTCAGAAGCGAGCATACCCAGCAGACAGCGGGAGGTCACAGATTTTCCACAGAGGCCCCTCCTGCTGGGTGTTGAGCCCCCACCCCCTTTGCTGGCCCAGGAGGGCTCAGAGCACTGTGATGTGACATTTATCCCTGTACCCTCCTCCCACTTCCACCCCAGCAGTCCTCTTCCCTTACCCAGGAAAGGTGAATTAAGGTCATTCTCCAGCAGCTCAGGAGCCCCTGGAATCACAGTTCTTGTCCTTCTACCTGGCTGTCAAAATACCCATGCCTTTCTGGCCACCCCCTGGGCAGGTAGTGGGAGCAGCTGACCTGGGGGCAGGCTATGAATTTTTCCAAGCCGTGGTGATAACATCTATGCAAAGAGGTGTATTGGCTTTTCCTTCTTGACCGTTTTTTTCACCTGATCTGAAACAAAAAGGTAAAATGTGGCTCCTTACCCCTTTCCCAGAATTTTAAGCCAAAAGTAATTTGCAGCTTCTGCTTTCCAGCTCAGACTTGATTCAAATCTCCTGTAATCCCCACTGCATGACAGTGCCACCAGCAGCCAACGGTGTGGGTGGTGTGGCCGGGAGCAGCAGCCTCTGAGCCAACCCTTCTCTGGCAGTTCCTTAGAAGGGGACAGCCTCTGCTCTCCTTGCCCATTTCCATTCACCCGGCAACTGTGCAAATGGTGGCAGAAAGCCTACCCCGGGAATGCCAGTCAGACACTCCGAAAGGGACACAGCAGCAGTATGTCCGGCCCAGTCCCAAGTGGTCAAATATATTCAGAGGCAGGCAGGCCCTCTGCAAGTCACCAGAGACAGGGTCTATTCTGTGTAGCTTGCTAATGTAGAAGCAGCAAGTGAAGTGAAGAGGTGAGAAGATGGAAATCAGTCCCAAGACTCTCCCGTTCTCCCCAGAGGAGCAAAAAATGATGCAAGCTTTCAGGGACCCTTGGCAATGCCAATCAAAGGCTTTCATAAACAGGCAACTTGGATTTATGGTTAAAAAGCAATCAAGCAGCAGTTGCCTCAGGGGCTGGGGAGTGACATTGACTGGGGTAGGGCATGAGCGTACTTCCGCTGATAAGATTGTTTCCAAATTTTACCTCATAAGAAAAAACTGTAAACAGGTATTAAACTCTCAAGCAGCGCTTTCTAATAGAACCTTCTGAGCAATGGAAACAGACTTCTGCTTCTCTGTTGTCCAGTACGATCCTCAACAGTCACTACGGCTATGGAGCACTTGAAATCTGGTAACTGAACGAGTGCAGTGACACCCAAGGTCCCACAGATCCTCACAGCCCTATGGCCGAGCAGGGTGGGGCTAGCTTCTCATCAGGGACCAAGACGGACCCATGGATACGGGTGGTTAAGGGACTCCCCCAAAGTCTCACATAGCAACGAGTTGGCCGAGGTCAGAATGCTCCGAAACTGAATTCTGTGGTGTGCACTTGTTCCCCTCACACCTCAGAAGGAGGGAAAAGCCTTAGGTTTTTTGATGTACAGTATCATGTCATCTGCAAACAGGGACAGTTTGACTTCTTCCTTACCAATCTGGATGCCTTGTATTTCTTTGTTTTGTCTGATTGCCTTGGTTAGGACCTCCAGTACTATGTTGAATAACAGTGAGAAGAGTGGGCATCCCTGTCTTGTTTCTGATCTTAGGTGAAAAGCTTTCAGCTTCTCGCTGTTCAGTATGATGTTGGCTGTGGGTTTGTCATATATAGCCTTTATTATGTTGAGGTACTTGCCCTGTATACCAATTTTTTTAAGAGTGTTTATCCTGAATGGATGTTGAATTTTGTGAAATGCTTTTTCAGCATCTATGAAGGTGATCATGTGACTTTTGTCCTTCTTTTTGTTGATGTGGTGGATGATGTTAATGGATTTTCTAATATTGTACCATCCTTGCATCCCTGAGATGAATCCCACTTGATCACAGTGTATGATCCTCTTGATGTATTTTTGAATTTGGTTTCCTAATATTTTGTTGAGTATTTTTGCATCTATGTTCATCAGGGATATTGGTCTGTAATTTTCTTTTTTTGTGGTGTCTTTGCCTGGTTTTGGTATTAGAGTGATGCTGGCTTCATAGAATGAGTTTGGAAGTATTCCCTCCACTTCTGTTTTTTGGAAAACTTAAAGGTGAATGGGTATTAGGTCTTCTCTACATGTCTGATAAAATTCGGTGGTGAATCCATCTGGTCTGGGCGTTTTGTTCTTGGGTAGTCTTTTGATTACCGATTCAATTTTGTTGCTGGTAATTGGTCTGTTTAGGTTTTCTGTTTCTTCCTGGATCAGTCTTGGAAGATTGTATTTTTCTAGGAAGTTGTCCATTTCTTCTAGGTTTTCCAGCTTGTTAGCATATAGTTTTTTGTAGTATTCTCTAATAATTCTTTGTATTTCTGTGGGGTCCATCATGATTTTTCCTTTCTCATTTCTGATTCTGTTTATATGTGTAGATTCTCTTTTTCTCTTAATAAGTCTGGCTAGGGGTTTATCTGTTTTGTTTATTTTATCAAAGAACCAGCTCTTGGTATCATTGACTTTTACTATTGTTTTGTTCTTCTCAATTTTATTTATTTCTTCTCTGATATTTATTATGTCCCTCCTTCTGCTGACTTTAGGCCTCATTTGTTCTTCTTTTTCCAGTTTCAATAATTGTGACTTTAGACTATGCATGTGGGATTGTTCTTCCTTCTTTAAATAGGCCTGGATTGCTTTATACTTTCGTCTTAGAACTGCCTTTGTTGCATCCCACAGAAGTTGGGACTTTGTGCTGTTGTTATTTGTCTCCATATATTGCTTGATCTCTGTTTTAATTTGGTCATTGATCCATTGATTATTTAGGAGCATATTGTTAAGTCTCCATG